>NW_006399761.1:277998-284510 GCF_000299155.1 Elephantulus edwardii
GTAGGTCAAACATTGTTCTTATACCTATAGGATTAAGAGTCGAGCTGCTAACCAAAAGGGGGGGGGCTCGAACCCACCAGCTGGTCCTGGGGGGGGGGGGGGGGATGACGCGGCCGTCCACGTCTGTAAGGGTTACAGCCACGGCCACTCTGAGGGGCAGCGCTACTCTGTCCAGCTGGATCTCTGTGCACCGGAACCACTCCTCAGCCCTGGATTTCTGCTTGATGTTCTCAGAACGTTGCCACTTCCTCCTCCTCTTCCTTACCCACCATCTATCTGTTCAACAGAATTATTTCAAAAATCAGACCTGGAACTTGAACAAAAAGGCAGAGTCTAAGATACGCTCATTCCAGGAAACTGGAGAGACACCGAAAATTTTCCCAAAACCCACCCCTCCCCCCACACACACACACAGCAGAATGATGACAGAGTACGAATCAATGTCTGTGAACTGCGGAGGTGAAGAGGACTCACTATCCCAGGGACGGACAAGACAAGCAGACAGTGTGTCCGGAGGGCAGTGCAGCCAGGGCGCTCCTTCTGGACGAGGATGCGGAAGCCTCATCGCACGACTGTGGGCGTGTGGTCGGGAGGGCCAGTCCTTGGGGAGGACATCACGCTGGGGGAGGTCGGGGGTCGGTAAAAGCAAGCAGGACCCTCAGTGAGATGGACAGACGCTGTGACCACGATGGACTCTGGCAGGACAGAGAAGGCTAAGATGGTACAGGGCCGGGCAAGGTGCAGATCTGTCATTCACATGGTCACTGTAAGTTGCAGGTCACTTGATGGCACCTAGCGACATTGACAGCAAGCCCACACTTGCCAGTGGCAACTGGACAGCAGTTCAGCTTATTAGTATTAGTATTAGTATTAGTATTAGTATTAGTATTAGTATTAGTATTAGTATTAGTATCAGTTTCAGAAGCCTGAGACCCAAGGACGAGCAGAGATGGAATGGCCCTTGGGCAGCCTGGCTGGTTCCCTGGCTCCACAGCACGCTTTGCTAGTGGACGGGAGAGCCCTTCAACTGCAAACACTGTCCTCTGGGCCCCAGCTCATTCTAGAAACCGTCCCACTGCAGACGCTGTCCGCTCCCACGCCAAAGGAATGCACACGTCACCGTCAAGGGCAGCTGTACAATGACCATTCTCTTCTCGGCTTCAGTGACCTACATCAATGCTTAGTGTCTTTCCAGCCCAAAAGGTACCTGAGAGTTAAGGTAAACAGTGCACCAGGACAAGGGGTACAAAGTATCCCCACTGCTGTGAAGTGAAGGGAGAGGCCCAGCTGACCCACAGCGACCCCCTAGGACAGAGGGTTCCCCGCAGGGCTCCGAGGTCACAAGCATGGAAGCAAACTGCCACGTCGTTGAACGCTGCCCTGAATGGTGGTGTCCAGCTTTTAGTTAACTTACTGGTTAACAGCCGGGTTATTTAAGCACCGCACCACCAGGGCTCGGCAGTGTGGGCGTGCAAACACTAAGCCCACTGCTGGGGCGCAGCCTCTGCTCACGGGGACCCTCCACCGTGTGATGTGGGTTATATGTCTTTCCAGGAGAGACAGCACCCTCCTCCCCGTCCCGTGTAGGAGCTGGCAGATTTGAACTGCAGACCTTTTGGTTAGCAGCCAGACACCTGATGTCACTTCTGGGTGTGTAGGTGGCTGGGAGAAGGGAAGCAGTTGGCAAGGTGGGGTGTGTGGAGTTTGAGCACACCGAGGGATGGAGGTGAGACGGCCCCCAGTCCTGGGCACTGTCCAGCAGGGACCCAGCCTGGAAGAGGAGGTGACAAGACGGTCCCCAGCCCTGAGCACTGCCCCATGGGGACCACAGTGACCTGGATTCCAGAGGGAGTGAGGGACCAGGAGTCCAAGAATCGGCCTCATCTTCCCCTCCCACCTCCATCGCCCCCAGGAGAGGCTTTGCTGGGGAGGTGGCCGCTGTGACCTGTCCGCCCGAGCCCCACCTAACAGCTCATCTTCACCCGTGATGTCACGTGGGGGTGAGTCAGGCCTGGTGGGTGCGGGGGTGGGCCTGAGTCTGAGGACTTGCCCAAGCGGGGCCTACCGAGGTCCCTGAGGAAGCCCAGGGGCATGGAGTTCTGGAACGGCACCAAAGGCTGGTAGACAGGGCGACACCAGGCCAGCTCTGGGCTTCTGGCTCTGTCCTCTATGGGCCCCTGCACTTGTGGCCCAGGTTTAGGCCGGGCTCTGACATCTGTCCCTCTTGTCCCCAGTGGGGGAGGGGGGAGGGAGGGTTCTGAGGTGTCAGTTAAACCTTGGACACCGCAGGGCAGGCTGATGTCCTGGCCATGGGGTGCAGGAGGCCTCGTGGAAGAGGGGCTTCCGACAGGATGAGGGTGACTCCTGGGAGTGAGGCAGCCCTGGTCACCAGCCAGCGTGACTCAGAGGACAGGAGGCTAAGGGCTCTCAAAGGTCCCCATGCTGGGACAGAGGCCAGGCCTTCCAGATTGTGGGGACTCCAGAGCCAGTCCTGGCTTGCGGCAAAATCGGGTCCTCCAAAGTCACCTGCAGAGCAAAGGTGTGGAGCCTGGCTGAGCCAGCAGGAAACAGGAAGACTGCAGGAACCTCCACTCTGAGAGCCCCAGCGGTGCTCAGAGCTGTCAACAGCATGGGAGGAGACAGCCCACCTTTCTCCTGCGGAGCTGCTGGAGCGTCAGGACCACCAGAGGCAGCGAAAGCATCAGGCCAGAGCTGGAGGGCTCATCCTTCCTCATAAAACCCAGCACATCTGAGCACGTGCCACAAAAGAAACGAATGCAGTGACCCCAAGGGAAGAGTTGGTCCCCCGCCTACTGCCCTCCAAGACAGGTCTGGGGGAGCCATGGGGTGTGTTGGGGGGACACCTAGGTCGTTTCACTCACTGGCACCCACCTGCAGAGAGCTGCGTCACTCTGATGGTGGCAGCCCCATTTCCTGACCCCCTCATGTGTTCCAGGGGTCGCATTCTCTGGGCTGCTGGGCAGACACAGGGAGCTTCCCTCCTCATCATTCTAACGTGCTGGGGCGTGCTGGCTTATCTGCTCACAGCGCAGCCAGGAGCCTCTGAAACAACTCCACTTCGCCGGGGGTGAAGAGACGCCCAGCTGGCCTCACCTGAACCCGAGGGTGGGACAAGTGAGGGAAGTGACCACCTAGCCCAGCGTGACCTCAGCTGCTCAGGAAGGCCGGCGAGGCTGGGCGTCACTGTCGCAGGCGGCCACCACAGTGGAAATGAACCATGAGTTGCAAGTGGAACAAAGCTGGGGTTAGGCCCACAGGTGGGTGGAGCGCGGTGGCAGGCAGCACGGGCTGGGCACCTGGAAGGCTGGTCAGGCCGGTTCTCCACAGCAGGGCGTCTGCAGGCTGCTCTGGGCTCCGGGGAGGATGGTCTGCAGCCTTGCGTCTGGGGTCTGAGGTGGGGCCAGAAAAAGGAAGCCTGATGCAGAGGCCCAAGGGGAAGCCAATGAGACCCAGGTCCAACGCCAGGTCTTGGCCGTGGGTTATGTGGTCTTGGATCAGATCATAGGCAAGGGCTCACATGAGGTGCTGGACAGAGAACCATGAACCAGCAAGTGGGGACAGGATGGGGGTCAGGGGCTTAGGGGAGCGAGAGGTGGTGGAGTTCCAAGACACCCCCCAAGCCCAACCTGGCACCACAGAGTGTGGACTGCAAAGGGCAGAGACTACTACTGGACAGGGATCCTTCCCTGGGAGGACTCTTTGGGCACATGCATAGAGGCACAGGCAGGGCACCCCTCACCGCGGATGCGGCCCACCCAGAGCACACAGCCGCGGTGCCCCGGAACTGCCCAGGGAAGGAAAGGGGAGAGCCCATCATGGCAAGGGAGCCTGGACTCCCCAAAGCAGAGCAGTGACTGTGGGTGGCCTCAGTGCCCTGTGAGGAGGCAAGGAGGTTGAACTAGTCTTTTGTTTTTGAAAATTAGCTTCACACCTCAGCAGTCAGCTTGTCATACAGGCTGTGACTGAGTCTCCGTTCACACCAGGTTGGAATTTGAGGAATCACCCTCTCCCATCCTGCAACCACAAGGAGAGAGAGGCTAATGCTCGGGGAGCCTCCACCACAGGCTTCAAGCTTGAATCCTGACCGGCAAGTCTCAGTAATTACAGCAACAACCGACAATTACAGGCCGCATGGCATCGCTGTCTGCCAAGTGCTTTCACACCCATGATCTCATGCACCCACGGTGAGCTGGACCGGCAGGCCCCATACAGTGAGAAAGAAGCCGGACGGAGAAGCTCCACGTGGTGCGCTGGTGGGGCGCCCTGCCTGGGCATCTGCCCCCCACCCCTCGGGGCCTGGTCACCTGGGCTCACACCCTGGCCCTGCCACATACCAGCTGTGGGACACCCCCAAATTCGGCTCAGCTTTGCTTTCTATGAGTGTTTTTCCTCTTTTGTGGTTTTTGTTTCTTTTCTTTTCTTTTTTTAATTATTATCCATTTTAATGAACAGTTACAGAAACTTTGGATTTCCATTCATTCATTGTTGCACTTTTCTCCCTGCCCACTGCTTCCCTCAGTTCACTCTTCTCTTTGAAAAGTAAAATTCTTTTTTTGAATTTTTAAAATTATTATTAATTTTAATGAACGTTTACAGAGACTTTGGATTTCCATTCATTCATTGTTGCCTTTTTCTCCCTGCCTCCCCCACCCCCAGTTCGCTCTACTCTTTGAAAAGTAAAAGAAAAATTCTTTTTAAAAAATTTTTACTCATCTTCTTGGTCTAGGTATAGGTTTTATACACACACACAGAGAGAGAGAGGCATACATATATATACACAGGCATACATGGGAGCTCTGGTGGCCTAGTGGCAGGAAAATGTGCTGCAGTCCCAAAGGCATGCAGTTTGCGGCCACCAGATGCTCCAAAGGACAAAGATGGGCAGTCTCCTGTGAGAAAATCCTCGAGAGGGTCAGCTATGGGTCGGTTCTGACTCTATAGTACACAATACCACATGCGTACACACACACACACACATTTATATATGAGCTATATAATATATATATGAATGTTAGAAACAATAATTCTATGAGCTGTGAGTCTCAATAAATAATATGTTCTGTGTCCTGAGCTCTGAAAAGAGAAAGAAGATTAAAGATCAGGAAGAGATATTTTGTTCTCACTGTGGGCACATTTAACCATCAGAGTCTGAAAAGCCATTAATTAGAAAATGAAGAGCTGCTCTCGGATCCTTGCTTCCAACATGACGAAGAAAAGGAGAAACAACGGTCGTGCCAAAAAGGGCCGCGGCCACGTGCAGCCTATTCGCTGCACGAACTGCGCCCGGTGCGTGCCCAAAGACAAGGCAATTAAGAAGTTCGTAATCCGAAATATAGTAGAGGCAGCTGCTATCAGGGACATTTCCGAAGCGAGTGTTTCCGACGCCTATGTGCTTCCAAAGCTCTATGTGAAACTGCACTACTGTGTGAGTTGTGCCATTCACAGCAAGGTGGTGAGGAACCGTTCTCGTGAAGCCCGAAAGGACCGGACACCTCCACCTAGATTTAGACCTGCAGGTGCTGCCCCACGACCACCACCAAAGCCCATGTAAGGATTTGATTCCTTAAAAGGCTGAAGAAAAAACTCGTCTGAAAATAAAATGGAAATTACACTTTAAAAAAAAAGAAAAGGAAGAAAATGAAGAGCTGAGTGGATGCAGGAAGAAAGAGGTCTTGATTCCTCAGCATCGTCTCAAAACTTAGCTGCAAAACAATCATTAGCAAATATAAAGGGCAACACCTGTACCGCCAGCTTCCCAAGCTGGGCTTGCCGTTCTGAGGCTCCCCGCAAGCAGCGAGCGAGAGGAGCCACGGCAGTGAGGGCCGGGGAAAGCTTCTGAACAGAGTAAGCGGATTATATGTTAGTTTAACTGTCTTTCTGAAGGAGTGGAGTATGGATTGGAAATGAACATATTTCTAATCCAAAACATGGTTGACTATGATGAAGACTTTCAACATAATTAAAGAAAAGTCCTCAGGACACACCACCACCACCACCACCACCACCACCACCACCTTTACCCTATGGTTACTAGAATGTGAATCTTCAAGAATCAGACCCAGAAATCAATGTTTTTCAGAAACTTCCAAAGAGATTCTGAGTTGTACAAAACCATGCATAAGAACCACTCTTTAAAAGAGTTTAGTATGTTGACTTTAATCTTTTTTTTTCAACTTAAAAAGGCTAGCCGTATTACCACTCATGAAACATTTAAGATGACAGTTTAAAAGTGATATATGATAGCATATTGTGATTGTCACAGGAATCCAGAATTAAGGTTGCATAGTGGATTGCATTTGGGGCATGGGGGGGGGGCGGTTGCCAAGGCCGGGGTTGGGGGGATTGTGTGCCAATGAAGAAGTTTATCTTTTGCTTTTCAAAGAGAGGACAGAACTGAGGGGAGGGGGTAAGAAAAAAGAAAAAAAGTGCATCAATGAATGAATGGAAATCCAAAATCTCTGTAAATGTTCATTAAATTAATTTAAAAAATT
>NW_006399761.1:284700-289161 GCF_000299155.1 Elephantulus edwardii
TATGCAGCCTTCATTCTGGACTCCTGTCATGACAAAAATACCTAATCACATATCCCTTTTAAACAGTTCTCTCCCTCATCTGTTTCAATGCCGTTTACATAATTTATCCCATCTTTCTCAGTCTCACCACAACCCTGAGGTCAGTCCCGTTTTACAACAGTGGCACTATGCAATATTTGTCCTTTTGTGACTAAGATATTTTACTCAGCATAATGTCCTCCAGGGTCACTCATTTTGAATAATATTGCGTGAGTTCCTTGTTTTTCAATGCAGCATAGTATTCCATCGTGTGAATATACCACAGCTTCTCTATCCATTTGTTTGTTGAAAAATTCTTTCATTGCTATACAATCCCCCCTCCCCAAGGTCCACTCCACTATGCAGCCTTCGCTCTGGATTCCTGTCATGACAGTAATACCTAATTACATATCCCTTTTAAACAGCTCTCTCCCTCATCTGTTTCAATGCAGTATACATTATTTATCCCATCTTTCTCAGTCTCCCCCCAACCCCGATGTCAGTGCATTCTACAACAGTGGCACTAGGCAGTATTTGTCCTCTTTTGTGTTTTTTAGTACGTGATTGGCCTTTCTGTGCCTCCGATCTTCCAGGCAGGAGAGAATGATGTAAGCTGCTACCTCACGAAGAAGTGTCTGCAGTCGGGAACCTACTGTGAACAGTGCCGGGTGCGGGATACACGACCCTCAACTTTGCTGTTGTTAGGTGCCGTCGAGTGTGACTCAGCGACCCTACAAATGACAGGCCTAACACTTGTCCTGTCCTGTGCCATCCTCATCATCTCTGACACACTAGAGCCCATTGCTGTAGTCACCATCGCAGTGCACACGGTTGATGGCCTTCCTCTCCTTTGCTGGTCCTCCACCTTTCCAATAACGATGGCCCGTCCCAAGGAAAGGCCTCTCCTAGCATCATGGCCAAAGTACGTGAGATAAAGCTTCCCATCCTTGGCCTCAAGAGCACGCTGGCTGCACTTTCTCCGAGACATACTTAGTTGTCCTTTTGGAAATTCATGGAATATTCAGTGCTCTTCTCCAACCACATAACCCAAAGACATCAGTGCTTCTTCTGTCATCCTTATTCACCGTCCTGCTCTCAGACACAAGTGACTGAAAAGACTGAGGCGTGACTCGGGTGCACTTTAGTCTTCAGGCTGACACCATTGTTCCTCAGGAATTTGGAGAGGTCCCTGACGGCAGACCTGGCCGTAGCAATGCATCTCCTGATCTCCTGACTGTTGGTACCAGCAGGGTTGATGGTACTCCACAAGCGTGTATGTAACCACACCGCTTTGACACAGATAAAACAGGACAGGTTGCAGCGCTGCATTTGGGACGTAGAGTGAGTTTGGCCTCTACACGGCTGCACACAGCATGCTGGGGCTCAGGGAGGGGGGAGGGGGGGCGGAGCCAGGCCTCAGAGTGCTCTGGGAAGTGTGTGTCTCCACTGAGGAGACACCGACTGAACGCAGTCAATGGGAATACAGACCCAGTGCAGTCCCCACTCCAATCATTTTACTATGAAACACCCTGATTTTCAATCTAAGGAAAGAATTTTCGCTTCTTTGAAACACTGTACAGATCAGACAAGACCCACCCGCAGGCCACACCAGCTCAGGCCACGTGAGCCTCTGTGTCTCTGTGTTTGGTTCCCTCAAGAAACATTCCTAGGCCACCCACTCTGACCACCTGGAGTCTTCAGTCTGGCTGACACTGTGGGCCTCGCTCCAGGCCAGGCCCCTATCTGCCCCCGGGGTGGACACCAGCTTCTCCTCTGCTCCCTGAGCGTGGCAGGTGGTGTGATGGCCACCATGAGAGTGAGGGTTGTCCTGCCTGGAGGGGAGGAGCCAGGAAAGAATTTCTCAGTTACCACGTGCGTGGAAAATACGGTGCTACATAAGCCGAGACGGAGGGCACTCCCGGCCGGACGTGCAGGGGGAAGAGCCCAGTGAGCCCAGGCCCACAGCCAGCGTGCGTTCACCCACGTCAGTGACAGCTATCTCACATGGGGGAGAAGTGGTCCCATAGGGAAACGTGCCACCAAAGGCAGGAACTTCAAGGGCGCCTCACCCACCCCCTTGCATCCATCGCCGTCCAGCCGGAAGCGGCTCCTAGCTGACCCTCCGCTGGGTGTCCAAGGCCGTACGTGGCACAGGAGACGACTGCTCACTTTTGCCCCTGGGCCCACTGGGGGATGTCAACCCCCAGAGAGGCCCCATCCTGGGATTAACGGCACAGCGCTCCCCACCCTCACACTGTGGCTGGAGAGGGCAGATCCCGTCGAGATGGGCACGAACCCAGCATCTTGGTGCCGAGGAGCCTTCCTCCAGTACCTGCCAGGTCCCCTCTTCTAATTAGAACACATGTGGGGGCCCCTTCAAGGTCCTCTACAAGGACGGTAATAATAAAGCAGGGTGCCTTCAGGTGCCCTCTGTCTCCATGTGCTCCTCCGTGTTTCTGACACGAACGCAGGCAAGTAGGGCCCAACCCCACAGCCAGGGTCCCAGTTAAGAGCAGAGGCATGGAGGGCCCAGGCCCACAGTCAGGGGCCCCCAGAGGAGCAGAGGCATGGAAGGCCCAGGCCCACAGTCAGGGCCCCATATGGAACGTCCACAGCCAGGGCCCTGTATAGGAGCAGAAGCATAGAGGACTGAAGGGTCCATGGTCAAGGGCTCATAGAGGACCACAAGCATGGAGGGGCCACGTTCATGGTCAAGGGCCCGAGGAGGCAGCAGCCATAAGTACCATTTGTGGACCATGTGACTGTCAGGGACATGGGGCCTCCCGCGGCCACCTGTCCCCTCACTTTGGGCAGACTGGACGCGCCTTAGGATTAGAGTCTGTACCCGAGCTGCTCTTCGTGTTAGATTAGAATGATGCGGTTTGTGCAGGTCCCAGGCAGCCACGTGTCCAAGCGACCACGAAGCTGCATTCTGATCCTTATCTCGCTCTTTGGCTGCCAGGTGACATCCTGGGAAATGGCACGAGGTCCTGAGCCACCTGACGTGCGCAGACACGTGCACACACATGCATGTTCCACCTGAACGCTGTGACCAGAAGGCTGGGGAGGAGGGCGCCCCAGGGACGCTGCCCTGGCAGCTCCAGGTCACCCTGGCTTTCCTGGCACCGAGGCCGGTGAAAGTCTTGGCTGGGGCCGGCGGCCTCTGTACCCGGCTGGCCACAGGCAGCGAGATGCCTTCGCCCTGACTCCTGAGTCCACTTGGCAAGCCTGGTGCAGTCAGGGACCAGCAGAGTGGAGACGGCAGCGTTAGCAGCACTGAAGCTGCAGGTTCACACGTGGAGTCAGCCCAGAACGGACTCTGTGCCCAGCAGGACGCCGAAAGGCACACGGGCTGCCAGGCCTGCACTCCAGGGCCTCAACAGTCGGAGCAGAAAGGACTCTCCACAGAGGGACAGCCAGGGGTCGAAGGAAACGAGACCCAGAGGGAGGATGTGGTCAGGGACAGACCAGCCTCGCACCGGGCCAGCGAACCCAATGCCCCACGCCCACTGCTGGAAGGCCCAGCAGGCCTCTGCGGCTGGAGTCTTGGGAGGAGATTGGAAATCGTTCTCCCACAGAATAAGCAGCTGGTGGATTCAAACCACTAACCTTTGGGCGAGCATCCCAACATGTAAATGCACGACACCACCAAGGCACTTAAGCTCCATCACCGGAATCCTAACAGACCTCAGGAGGAATCTTAGTCTTCCCATTTGTAATGGTGGAAAGGGCGGTCAAGCTGGTGCTTACAATACACCATGTGCCGTGGTCAGGAGGGGGCCGTCCTTGGAGGAAGGCATCGAGCTGGAAAGGGTGGAGGGTCAGAGACAGGAAGACCTTCAGTGAGATGGACAGACACGGTGATAGTAAGAGTAGGCTCATGCTCACCCATGTTTATTGCAGCTTTGTTCACAACAGCAAAGACCTGGAAACAACCCAAGTGCCCACCAACAAACGAATGGATAGAGAAGCTGTGGTATAGTCATACAATGGAATACTATGCTGCATTGAAAAACAAGGAGCTCATGCAATAGTATTCAAAATGGGTGAGCCTGGAGGACATTATGCTGAATGAAATATCTCAGTCACAAAGGGACAGCTATTGCATAAGGCCAATGTTGTAAAAAGGGACTGACATCGAGGCTGAGGGAAGACAGAGAAGGAGGGGAAGAATGATGTATACTGCACTGAAACAGATGAGGGAGAGAACCGTTTAAAAGGGATATATGAATGGGTATTATTGTCATGACAGGAGTCCAGAACGAAGGCTGCACAGTGGAGTGGACCTGGGGGGAGGGGTTGTATAACAATGAGAGATTTTCTTTTACTTTTCAAGGAGAAGAGTGAATTGGGAGGGAAGGCTGGGCAGGGAGAAAAGTGCAACAATGAATGACTGGAAATCGTCAGTCTCTGTAAACTTTTATTAAAATTAATAATAATAAT
>NW_006399761.1:290017-296303 GCF_000299155.1 Elephantulus edwardii
AAATAATAATAATAATTTATTATAATAATAATAATGAAGAGCAGACTTGGGACAGCAGAGACGTGAGGAGGGCACAGCACAGGTCAGGGCCGGTGCTGTTCAGAGAGAAGGTTACTGCGAATCGTAATTAACAACGACAAACCACACCAGAGCTCCGTACTGGCCACACGCGTCTCATGTGACGGCCCCGGTGAACTCAGTTCTGTTATTACTTCCCACGTCCACATGCGGACGCTGAGACCGCTTGAACGTCAGTTATTTGCCACTAAAAGAGAGTGATCTTGAGCCCAGGAGGGCCGAGGTAAGCTTCCTCAAAGAGGGGGTGCTGCCTCCCCCCCCGGGAGAACACATAGGACCAGGAAGAGGAAGACGGAAAAGTCTATCCGAGGTGGAGAGACCAAGACCCCAAAGCAGGTCAGCTGTGAGGGTGAACCGAGTCCAGCTGTGGACGACGCTGCCGCTGACTCTGGGGAGTGGGTGATGCCGTGTCCCTGTGGGCTACTCGGACGGAGCGTCACACGGTCAGACTCACTGGCTCCACAAAGGATCCCGCAGGCGTAAGTCTCTGCATCCTCCGAGTATTACGTTTACTCTCGTCTCTTCAGGACAGTGTCACAATCGCGGTACCACCCGTCTAAATCCTTTCAGAGAGGAAGCCGAGAACACAGGCCATCTCCTCCAGTGCCATTTACAGCCTCTGGAAACCCCTAGAAAGGCAGCTGAGGGGGGGGGGGTTCCCACATGTGTCAGTGAGCCAGTGGGGCCTGCAGATACATAAGCGGGGCACACAGCGAAGACAGCAAGTGAGGTGGGGGACAGAAGGTCCGACAAGTGGACGGAGTGACGGAGAGACAGGTTACAGAAGCTCAAAGGAACGAGCAGCTGCTTGAGGTGGGCCTGCGCTCGCTGCCAAGGGGTGACGCTGCACGAGGACCCAGAATGTTTCAGGGCTGAGGACCAAGGTCACTGGCGATCAGGAGACGTGGTAGCTGCCCTGCTGCTGGGCACCTGCGGGAGCTGGAGAGATTTGGCTGCGAAGGGAACAGCAGAGAGGAGAAGTGCATTGAGAAGGGTGCAAGGGGGACAGGTATCTGCTTGTCCCGTGTGAATGGATCCTGGCGTGAGGCGGAGCTCCGACAGGTGAGGGCATGTGGGCACCCAGGAGGGGAGCGGAAAGGGACTGGGCAGCCCTGTGGTCGAGGCCTGGCATCCTGTCCACGAAGCCAGCAGCGAGGAGGCCCTGGGTCACACGAGGTTGCATGTGTCCACGGTCAGTGGACAGCAGCTAACAGCGGACAGAGGGCATGGCAATGGGGACGACAGTGGGGAGGAGGTCGGAGATGAAACCGAAGGCCCAGCATGCAGGAATGCGGTAAAACGATGCAAAGCAGCCCAGGACGGCGCCAAAGGAAGCTGTGGTGTGAGACCACGAACCTGAGGACTCAGGAAAGACCTCCACACAGACAATAGCCATCCTGGACAGTCACCGGTGGTGGCAGGGGTCGTAGAGAAGAAAGAAAACCAAATCTAAGCCGGGTGGAGGGAATGTACCACAAAGCAAAGAGCTGAAGGTCATTGTCAGGGGCCATCGGGTCAACCATGACTCACAGTGACCCTGTGAACAATGGATGTGAACCCAGCCCTACTCCATGCCATCCTTGTCCTCTCTGATCTATCTGAGCCTGCTTCAGACTTTGTAATTACCTAATTACATTAATCAATGACAATTAATATATTATAAAACCAAATGTCCATGAACGAGTGTATGGGAAACCAACACGAATTGTAAACCTTCATTGAAATGAAATGAAAAGAAGAAAAAAAAAGATTCTTAATTGAAACCAACCCTATGCTCCTGTTTTCCCTCGGGGTGACGGCTTCTCGGTGATTAAAGCATGAGATTTGACTGAAGGAATCTTCAGGGGGGTTCCTAGCCTCCCACCCTCCCTGCACGGGAACTAGTGAAGTCGCTGCCTCAGCTGCACAATCCTGGCACACTCCTCCACAGACACGCACACACGCACTCCCTCGCTGCACAGCCCCAGGGTCTGTCCCTTCTCTCTGGGCCTCACTGTCCTTTGTCTGGGGCTCCTGGTCGGGGTGGGAGCCCCTGGTCCTGGTTAAGGAAGCCCAGGGAGGGGGTGGCCACCATGGTGGGAGAAGGGAGCCGGGAGGTACAACCCCACGTTCCCATCGAGCTTCTCCAAAGGGCTGTCCTGTCCCGGTGATGGACAATTCCTGTTCTGCCTGTCCTCCTGCAATGCTCTCATTTCCAATCCAAAAAATGAGTTCATCGGAGCTCGTATTCAAAAGTAGGATAAAGGGAAAAAAACCCACGCAGCAAGTACAACGGGAGAGGCAGGCAGCTGCCGGCAGCGAGCGCGCGCGCGCGCGCACACACACACACACACACACACACACACACACACACACACACACAGAGGCCATGTGTCTAAACGCACTTACATAATCGAGGGCAGCCGTGAATCACAGCTGTCAGCAGGCTGGGAGCATGATTAGGTCCTCCTTACAGCCCCTCCGCCCCAGTGCGAGTGGGCAAGGCTTGCTCTTAACCCCGCCACAGCCTGCTCCCGGCAGACAGCCCCCCCGAGCTGCGGGCCTCGGAGCACTGGAGGTAACCCCTAACGAGGAGCATGGGGCCTTTGGCATTCCACGAAGCAAATCCCAGGATCTGTAAGCAGGGAGGCACATTCCATTTGCCCTGGAATCTTCCCCCTTCAAAGAGCAGGACAGGGAGGTTCTCAGCTTCAGTTTGGCTCACGGTCAGCCCGAGATGGAAGCAGAGTGAGGATCTTCAATCTTGAAAGAGGAGAGGACTCAGATTTGAAGTAACCACTCAAGGTCACACACTGAGACAGCAGAGAAGGAGGCCTGAGGCCTTGACCCTGAACCCCCGACACCGAGTCTGCTGTGGAAGACACGGTGATCGTCCCAGAACATCGCCTCCTCTCACAGGGAGTCACGCAGCCCCAACACTCCACGGACTCCCGTGGGAACCTCATACAGCCTTCAGAACCCCCAGGGAGCTCTAGTGGCCTAGCGGTAAGAGGCTGCACTGCAATCCCAAAGGCCCGTGGTTCAGTTTCACTACGGGCTCTGCAGAGCAACGGGCCATCTCCTCCAGTGAGACTGACAGCCTCTGAAAATCTGCGGAACGGTCAGCTCTGAGTCAGTTCCGACTCCACAGCACACATCAACAAACAAAAGAAAAATCTTACATTGAAGTCATTAAAGAATAAAGAAAACTCTTCTCTCTCTCCACACCTATGTTAGGCCACGAATTCTCCCCTGGAGGACGCAGCATTTCTATTCTGGGTGGATCTTCTGCTCCACAATGAGTCTGGTGACAGCCCTGGGCCAGACACGTCCTAGCAGAGTGACGTTGGACAGGTGGTCGTATTTGCTTGAGCCTCACTCACCCTTCTCATTTGTGAAACGAGGATAGAAACGAGGATCATCATTGAATCAGATGAACATTTATGAACAGAGTTTGGCCCGGGGCCCGGCACATGGCCCTCAGCAAGTGGGGGTCTGCAGCAGCTGACTTGGTTCCTGACTGACAATGCCTCCAGGGAGGTCTGGTGGCCTCATGGGGAAGGAGGTGCATAGCCAGCCCACAGGCAGGTCGTTTGCGTCCACCCGCTGCTCCACGAGACACGGGCCCTTTGTGCTTCCTGCCTAACTTATCAGCTACCTCGTGCTCCCCTCTCTCCCTCTTCTCATCCTTGTTCACAGGGTTTCCAAGTGTTGATCTTTTCTTTTATTATTATTATTGTTATTATTATTATTAATTTTAATGAGAGTTAACAGAGACTTTGGGTTTCCATTCATTCATTGTTGCACTTTTCTCCCTGACCACTCCTCCCCACCTCAGTTTGCTCTTCTCTTTGAAAAGGAAAAGAAAAACTCTTTCACTGTTATACAATCCCCCAGCCCCCAAGTCCACTCCACTATGCAGGCTTCATTCTGGACTCCTGTCATGACAGAAAAACCAAATCACATATCCCTTTTAAACAGTTTTCTCCCTCATTTGTTTCAATGCAGTATACATTATTCATCCCATCTTTCTCAGTCTCCCCCTAACCCCGAGGTCAGTCCTGTTTTACAACAGTGGCACTTATGCAGTATTTGTCCTTTTGTGATTGAGATATTTCACTCAGAATAATGTTCTCCAGTGTCACCCATTTGTTATAAAATTTCATGAGATCCTTGTTTTTCAATACAGCATAGTATTCCATTGTGTGAATATACCACAATTTCTCCATTAATGTGTTGATGGGCACCTGGGTTGTTTCCAACTCCTTGCTATTGTGAACAAAGCCACCATAAACATGGGTGTGCATATATCTGCTTGGATGTCAGTTATGGCTCTTCGGGGTATATTCCCAGTAGTGGTATTGCTGGGTCAAATGGTATTTCGATTTCAAACTTTTTGAGAAAGCGCCATACAGCTTTCCATAGTGGCTGCACCATTTTATACTCCCACCAGCAGTGAATAAGGGTTTCAATTTCTCCAAAACCTCACCAGCCTTTGTTGTTTGCTGTTCTGTTAAATTTTGCTATTCTCATTGGGGTGAGATGATATCTCATAGTTGTTTTGATTTGCATCTCTCTTAGGGCTAGGGATTTTGAACATTTCTTCATGTGTTTGTTGGCCATCTGAATGTCTTCCTTGGTGAAGGTCTGTTCATGTCCTGTGCCCATTTTTCAATTGGGTTGTTTACCTTTATTTTGTTGTGGTGCGATCTTATTTCTTTTTTTTTTCTTTTGCGATCTTATTTCTTGAAATGGCAGAAGCCCAGCTGCATCCCAGAGAATGGGGAGTACGCTGTGATTCCTAGCCCTTCATGCATAGAAGGGATATTCGGGGGCTGAGTGCTAAGGAGGTCTGCTGCCTCTGAGAACCCACTGGAGGGTCAGCCTCGAGTCGATTTTGACTAGACAGAACATAGCAAAAAAAAACATGTAGACGTAATTCCACCTGGACAGACGGTTCCATTTTTATAAACCCGTATTAGTGTAGATGTGCTTTGAGTCAATCATTTTCTAGCTATAAAGGAGGCACATCAGGCACAGAAGGACAAACAGGTAGACAGACAGTCAAGAACAGAGGCAGAAGCTGGAAGAGGCTGGAGCCCCAGAGAAAGAAAACTCTCCCCCAAAGCCCACGGCTTGAACTGGACACCCAGCTTCCTGACCTGTCAGAAAGTAAAGGCCATATAACAATGAAAGAACTTCGTTTCCAAAGAAAAAAGTGAACTGGGGGTGGGGGGGCAGGGAGGAAAATGTGCAACAATGAATGAATGGAAATTCAAGTTCTTTATAAATTTACAACAAAATCTCAATTAAAAAAAAGAAGTCATGTTGCATTGAGAAAACTTGCTGTCAAGGACCCCTTCAAAACCCTAACGAGCAATAATATCAGTTTAAAGATTAAAGTGTGCTTGATGCAAGCCCATGGTCTCTTAAATTGCTTCATGTGCATCAAAAAGTTGGCCAGTGCATCAAAAGACCAGAAGAAGAGCTGATGCCTTCGAACTGTGGTGCTGGAGGAGAACACTGAATAGCCCACGGACTTCCAAACCCACGAAAACAACACATTCCATCTTGGAGGAAGTGCAGCCTGGTGCTCCTTAGCGGCACGCATGGGGAAGCTTCACGTTCTTTGGCCATGTTGTCAGGAGGGCCAGTCCCCGGAAAAAGAGACACTGCACTAGGAGAGGTGGAGGGTCAAAGAAGGAAAAGCCTGTCAACCAGATGGATGGACACAGTGACACAATGGCCTCGACTGTCAGAGACGGTGAGGACGGTGCCGGACAGAGCAGGGCCCAGAGCTGTTGTCCAGAGACTTGCTAAGAGTCTCAGTCAACTCAGTGACACGTAGCAACAACAACAGTATATAAATACGAAAATCAGACAACGTTTCAATTAATCTGAAGGAATTAATGGCTCGGTAGAAGTGGTCTCAAAGTGTTTGGAAGCAAGAAGACCTGCTACATTCAGATGCTGAACTTTATCATCAAGACATTCTTCTCTGTTTCTGATGAGACAAAGGAAACGAATTCCTTTGAAAACACTGCATGGTGCCATCGTTGTAGAACCGGACTGACATCAGGGTTGGGGGGAGACTGAGAAAGATGAGATAAATTATGTATACTGCACTGAAACAGATGAGGGAGAGAACTGTTTAAAAGGGATATGTGATTGAGTATTATGGTTATGACAAGAGTCCAGAATGAAGGCTGCATAGTGGAGCGGACTCGGG
>NW_006399761.1:297623-317013 GCF_000299155.1 Elephantulus edwardii
AAGAAAGAAAGAAAGAAAGAAAGAAAGAAAGAAAGAAAGAAAGAAAGAAAGAAAGAAAGAAAGAAGCCAATAACTTATTAAGATTAGAGAAGTAGAGGCACGCTGCATTCAGACTTGGAGCTTCCTAAATGGTGAGGAGGGAGTGTTAGATATAAAAAAGAGCACGAGGGCACAAGGGTGAGAAATAAACTGATCCCAAGAAACAAACAGGCCTTTACTGCGTGGTCTGAGAAGGACGCCAAGTGACCTGGTCACACAGCACGTGGACAGGATCAAAATGGCATGCAGGCACTGTGGGGGTGTCCCCTCCTATGGGGGTCCTGCAGAGGACTAAGATGATATGTCTTGGAATTTGGCATGTTAATTAAGTTAGGTTTTTAGCTATTTTGATCAGGCTCAGACCCTTATCAAGATCCGTTGTCTGGTCCGGTCTTTGATGTGACCAGCTCAGATGTTATCAAGTTTCTCAGGAAGTGATCAAGCTTGGGGTGGTGGCAACTGCCATATTTTTCCTTCAGGGAGCTCTGGTGACCTAGTCTTAAGAAGTTGCACTGCAATCCCAAAGGCACACGGTTCAAATCTCCCAGCTGCTGCCTGGAAGAAAGATGGGTAATCTCCTCCCCCATGATGGGCAGCCTCTGGAAACCTGACGGAGGGTCTGCTCTGCGTCAGTTTCGACTTGACTGTACACAACAGCAACAATCGGTGAGAAGAAAATGTCCAGTTCCTAAAGCCATCCATTTATGATTATTTCTAGAGAACTCAGAAATTTCTACATATGGTGGTATAGTAGGTAAAGTACTAGGCTATTGATCAAAAGGTCAGCAGTTTGAGTCCACCGGCCAGTCTCGGGAAGACACACAAGGCAATCGCTCCCATTAGCTTTGGGAACCTGGTAGAGGGTTGCTGGGCATCAGAACAGGCTCAGAGGCAATGGGTTTGGGGCTTGCGAGCAATGCAGGATAAGACACGTAGGCTCCCTGCAGTTGGGTTGGAATTGACCAACAGCTGCCCCTCCGGCTGCCCCTCGAGAGGCTGGAAACACACCGGAGAAGATCGCCATCTTCCTCCCAAGGGACAGACAGAAGGCAGAGGGTGTACGTTCATAGGGAAGGAAGAACTCAAAGAAGAGGGTGGCAATGGCTGCACGCCTTGAAGAAGGTGCCCAATGTCACAAAATGATAAATAGCGCTAAAGACACTGAGGGGTGAGGGTGTGTTTTACTGTGTTAACAAAGACATTTTTAAAAAGTAAAAATAAAACCACACACACAAAATATAAAAAGGACCACGAGGTGAGTCTCCAGGGAAGACTATGCCACGACCATGGAATCTTTCTCTCTCTCTCTCTTTGTTTTGCAAAGTCCCCAGGAGCTGGAAGTTGCTTTCTTTACTGTACAAAGCAACAAAAGAGGAATGAGTGATTTGAGATGAGAGCTGATAACAGCCCAGCACAGAGAGAGCCTGGGCCTCCAGAAAGCTTTAAATTACAACCCTGATGACACTGATCGAATTCCTGAAGCCGCAACTGGGACACACGGAGCCACAGAAGGTGTGGAGCGAGCTCTTTCCCAGCTCCAACACAGACCTGGAGATTAGACAAAGACCGCAGCTACTGAAAGCAGGGCACCAGGCGGAAGAGAGATGTGTCTGTCTCTTTTAATCTTTCTCAAAAATGCAAGTTGTCTTGTACGCACAGAGGAGAAGAGAAATTGTTTCATTACTGTGAGTTCCAATGAAGAGCTTCATTTCAGGAGAAAAGAACACAAATGGTTCGGGCGGGGCACTGTATGGCTGTGACACTGTTAATCATGGTTGGGGAAAAGCTGTCAGCTTTGAGCACAAGCTCAAAGCCCAGGCTCCACCATTCACACTGACAGCAGCTTTACCTGAGTTACACACTAGGTGCCAGGTGCCACGAGGAGCAAACACCTTCACTAGAGCTCCGTGCAGTCATCACCGCGTCATTCCAGCTCGTTGAGGGGCTTTCTCTCTTTCACCAACCCCCACCTTTCCAAGCACGACGTCACTCTCCAGGGAATAGCCTCACCTACCAAACTATAATCTTGAGTCTGTTCCACCTGAATATCAAAATCCTCTTAACAGGTTTGAAGCATTGAGCACCAATAATTGACAACGACCTGACTGAAGAATGCTGTGGGCGTTACGTTGAATGATCCAGGAAGCATCAGAAGATGATGGAGGGAAGGGAGCTCGGGGTGCCTAGTGGCAAGAAGCTGCACTGCAATCCTAAAGGTGCGCGGTTCTAATCCACCTGATGTTCTGTCGGAGAAGGTGGGGCAAGCTCCTCAGGGGGAAAAAAGAAAGATGATGGAGGGAATGCACAGAGTCACTCTACCGAAAAGAACTGATTGTCACTGAAAAATTTCAGGAAGTGCCATATGAGCAGGAACCAATGGCGATGACGCTATGCTGAAGGCCCTGGACAAAAATAAGGCCTTGGGGAGCTCTGGTGGCCTAGTGGCAAGGAGCTGCAACTACAATCCCAGAGGCTCACGGTTCGAATCCACCAGATGCTCTACCGGGGAAGGAGGGACAATCTCCTCCTGTACCAGTCAGATCTGATTTGACGGTACACGCACACAAAAATAAAAACAAATTTAAAAAATAAAAAGAACAAAAATAAGGCCTCAGGACTCGACGGGGTACCAACGGACCGTCTCAACTAACAGATGCAGTCCTGGATGCGCTCACCATTCTACACCAGTCTCTGAACCCGCGGTGCGCTGAAATAGAGCCCATCCTTTTTGGATATTTTTAACCAGAGGAACGCTAATGGGATAGTGATTGAGTTCTCGGTTGCAAAGTGAAAGTTCAACGGTTCAAATCTACCAGCTACTTCAAGGAAGAAAGATGAAGGGTTATGCTCCCGTGATGACCACAGGTCATGCCGCTTCTACTGTCTCACAAGGTCACGGTTAAGTCCAAGCCAGCGTGAAAGCATGCATTTTATCTATTTGTCATAGGCTATCTCAAGTCAGTTCTTCTCATACATGTTGTTTTTAAATTTTTTTTTATTTTATTATTTTTGTGTGCGTGTACCGTCAAATCAGATCTGACTGGTACAGGAGGAGATTGCCCCTCCTTCCCCGGCAGAGCCTCTGGTGGATTCGAACCGTGCACCTCTGGGATTGTAGTTGCAGCTTCTTGCCACTAGGCCACCAGAGCTCCCCAGTTCTTTTCATACATGCTGATCCATCACAAGCTTTGGTTGGGCCTGCTGATTACCTGAAGATCACAGTGTAGAGTCAAGCTGTGTCTCACTAACTCCTCAGGGATTCTGGAAAATTCAGCAAATAAAATCCACCCTAATCCCAGAAAGGTAACGATGCATTGGCCCTCCCCTGCTAGCAAGTCCAGAAAGCAGTTGGATCTGGAGCCGTGGGACTCCGGGACCCTAGGGGAGCGGACTGGTGTAGGTGACAATACACTCGAGATGGCAACGTTCCGCTTCCTCCCCTCCTCTCTTTCTTCTTCCCTCGTCCTCAGCATGAGAAGCCTGCTCTATCTCAGGAAGCTCCGCGGCGGGACACAAGCCAGAAGTAGCATGAAAACACTCACTTTTCTAGTTTTTATTTCGACAAACTTAAGTATGTGAGAGAAGAAGAAGAGGGGTCAGATGTCCTCAGAGCACTGGCAGCCAGGGTTACGCTTGTCTACTAACTCCGGACAGAGCAGAGCATTCCTTTGAAGCAAGAACGGCGAGCCTTGATCTCCCAGCCCTTGGGCATGTGATGAGGAAGGGCCAGACCTCAGAGGAGGACATCATACTTCAAAGATTTGAGCGTCAAAGACAAAAACACCTGAGCAGGTACCACCACCAAAAAGCGTTAGGAAGACATGAAAAGGATGAAGCCGTCAGAACCAAGTGTCTACAGTTCTGTCCACCTGGAAGCCACTATTTGAACCTGGGAGCTCACTGAAGACGGAGATTAACCTGGGAAAGTCCTGTGAAGGTATTTTTAATGCTCTGATTTCTTAAAAGCATAGGGACATGCACATTTCATGTTTTCTCTGATAAGTGCCTCCATCTGGTTTCTGCTTCCCAGCTTCTGAACATCACACGGAATCCACAAGCCACGTACGCACTAGACGTGCCACCGATGTGGTCCACAGAGGCTGCCCTGCTGCTCTGCTCACTTCCATCCAGGTCAGCCCAGGCCCAGAGTGTGTGACACCTTCTACCAAGCGAATGGTCAACTGCTCGACCCAGGAAGGAGGACAGAACCCAGGGTGGGCAGAAGGGAAGGGGCAACATCGTACCATCTGAGTCAACTTGTGGTTCGTTTTAAAGTTTAAAGCATTGTTTGGGAATAATTTTAGATTTGTTGTAAAGTCACAAAGATAACACATCTCATTCAGTTTCCTCTAATGTTGACATCTTAGATTACATGGTCCACTGTCAAAATTAATAATATCACAGCGCTATTACATTGTCACAAGTAATAAGAACAACCCCACAGCACTACTGATATATTAGTGAGCCCTGACAGCTTAGTGATCAGGAGCTGTGCTGCCAACCCAAAGGTGTGTGGTTCGAATCCACCAGCTGCTCCGTGGAAGAAAGATGGGGGAGTCTCTACCCAGGTGATTTACTGCCTCTGAAAACCCGCTGGAGGGTCAGCTATGGGTCAGTTCTGGGTTGACGGGACACACCAACAACAACAGCTAGTGCATTATGATTCTTCACGAGACTTTCTGACATTCCACTCATGTTATTTCACTCATGTTTCAGGACACGACTCAGCATCCATCACAACGTTGCCTGTTGGTCCAATGGTGAGGATTTTGGGGTTACGATGTTGAGCTGTGTTCTATATTGAAGACTTAACGTCTGCTCATCTTAGTGTCTCAAGCCTGCTTTACTTCTGGCAAGCAAGGGCGTGTGTGTGCCACCTGGACAACGCAGGCTGACGAAGAGTTTGCCTCCAATCCTGATGCCACGTTTTTCTTCATCTCATCCAGCTTCTTGGCTGATTTGCCCAGCGTACATATTGGATAAGCACGGTAAAAGAACAGAACCCTGACACACATCTTTCCTGATTTTAAATCATGCAGCATGTTCTTGGCTGAGAGCAGAGAACGTCAGAAAGATGTAGACTTGTCTTCTGCTGACCCTGCAAAGGCATTCAACTGTGTGATGATAATAAATTATGGGTAACATAAAGAAGGACAGAAATTCCAGAACATTTTAATGGTACATGTGCAAAACCTGTACATAGGTCAAGAGGCGGTGATTCAAACAGAATATGCTGTGTGATTAAAATGAAGATGAAGACACCCACTGAAGCAGGATTATCACAGGCCAGTTAGAGCCAGAGAAGTCGACAGAAGATTCTAGAAAGAGGATGAGGTTGGGCAGCAAATGGGTCAAAACTGGGGAGGATGTTTAGTCTCTTCTCTAAAACAGAGAATCTAATGATTCAAGTTACCCATTGTGTGTGCCAGCGACCTGATGAACAGTGGATGTGACCGCTGCCCTGTCCTGAGTCATCGCTGTCATCTCCGAGACACCTGAGCTGTCTGCTGCAGTCACTGGGCCTGTCTATCTTGATGAAGACACAGAGTGTTAAAGGGAGACTGTATGGAGCTGCACTACTAACCCAAAGGCCACACCTTTTGGTGGTTTAAACCCGCTGTCAGCTCCAGAAAAAAAAGGGTGGTCTCCTCCCATGTGATTTACAGCCTCAGAAACACACGTGGAGAGTCTGCTATGGGCTGGTTCCAACTCAGTGCCAAGGAGGAGGAAGAAAAGCTTCCCCAACATTCCAGGGAGCCCACTCTGTACCTTGTGAGTCCGAATATCAAAGGACAGAGCCCAGGAACCATTTTTTTTTATTTTTATTATTTTGTGTGCGTGTACCGTCAAATCAGATCTGACTGGTACAGGAGGATATTGCGCCTCCTTTTCCGGCAGAGCATCTGGTGGATTCGAACCGTGTTCCTCTGGGATTGCAGTGCAGCTTCTTGCCACTAGGCCACCAGAGCTTAAGATTGGAACCATATTTTAAAAGAAAACTCCCCACCTGATTCCCCTGAGCCGGCAAGTTTGGGAGCCAACTTGCGAAGACAACGAACACCATGGATGGTTTATAGCTAGGAAACACGACAGAAGGGAGAATCTTGGAAGCTGGCGCCCAGAGCCAAGGCCAAGGTTAGAGAACTATGGATTCAGGAAAGGTAATTCCATTGCCCCAGGCAGAAGGTGATGAGGGGCGACAGGAGGAACGTGGCCATGGAGGGGAGCAGGCTTCCACCAATCCGCCACGCTGGAGTCCTCCACTGGGCCCAGTTACCTCTCCTCCACTTCCTCATGAGGAAAAGTTGATCCAATACCACCACTGAAGGGACAGGGAAGGGGCGGAGCACGTGCTTCCAAGACGGTGGGATGCTTGGCTAGCTTAGGAGGGAGTGGGCATTGGCTCTGCTGGGCTGCCGGCCAGTTCTCTCCCAGGCCCTATATTTTAATTGCCCTGTTGCCTGGCCTTTGCTAGAAAGAGGAAACATGTTCTCTTCTGCAGGAAGCAGTTCCCATTCTCCTGAGGAAGGTGTCATGCCAACAAGCAGTGTGTGGGAAGCCATGGCAGAGAAGGTAGACCACTTTTTTTTGGGGGGGGGTGTCACTGATATCCAGCTTTTGGTCCATCCTAGAAGCAGGACCTGTAAGAGGTGGGACAACCTATGAATAGAGGTAAACTCTGGTTCTGTGATTTGTGTCGACTGATCTTGGCCAAAAGAAGTCTCTTCCTTGTATGTCACAGGAAGTCCACATATCATGGCCAACAGCATGAACACTGTGTAACCAACCTCACAAGGCCAAGGTCAGCTAGAGAGGGCCGGCTATGAGGCAATAAGAGAGAGGGAATGTGAGTACGTTTTTCCCACTCCCTGCCTGTGATTCTCATGTCCACTATCCAACCCCTTCCTACCTTCTGGACTTTCTCCTTGGGAAAATGCTGGGTGTTTTTTTTTAGAGACACAGGTCTCCCTTCCCTGACTCACTCCCAAACTCTGCCCCACCCTGGCCCCTGGCTTTCTGCCTCCACCTCCCTTTCCACTGCCCTCCTTCCCAGTCTTCCCTGCGCCTTGAGGTGAGAAGCGCCAAGTCTTCTCTAAGGTTGATCAACCCAACCCTTCCCATCCCCTTCAAACGCCACAGCTGAGCCCACAGCCCTGCTTGGCTCAACCTCAGACTAAGCGCCATTGAATCAGAATCGACCCCCAGCCGACCCCGCAGTGGGTTCAGGGGCTGTGTTCAGACGCACACAGGAAAACGATGCCCATCTTTCTCCACTGGAGTTGCCACTGGGTGAGCAGTGCAACTCCCTAAGACGACTCCCGGGCTCCCCAAAACCACAAGAGCCTGGCCTGGCAACACAGGGAGGCATCCCAGAATGTGTTAATATTGCATTCGTGTTAAAAATGTATGCTGGCTAAAACAACTATGAGATATCATCTCACCCCAGTCAGAATAGCAAAATTTAACAGAACAGCAAACAACAAATGCTGGCGAGGTTGTGGAGAAACTGGAAGCCTTAATCACTGTTGGTGGGAGTGTAAAATGGTGCAACCACTGTGGAAGGCGGTGTGGCGCTTTCTCAAAAAGTTGCAAATAGAAATACCATTTGACCCAGCAATTCCACTACTGGGAATATACCCCAAAGAGACCAAAACTGACATCCAAGCAGATATATACACACCCATGTTTATCACAGCTTTGTTCACAATAGCAAGGAGTTGGAAACAACCTAAGTGCCCATCAACAAACGAATGGATAGAGAAGCTGTGGTATATTCATACAATGGAATACTAGGCTGCATTGAAAAACAAGGAACTCATGAGATATTATGCAAAATGGATGACCCTGGAGGACATTATGCTGAGTGAAGTATCTCAGTCACAAAAGGACAAATACTGCATAGTGCCACTGTTGTAAAGCACAACTGACATCGGGGTTGGGGGAATATAAGTGGGAATAAATAATATATACTGCACTGAAACAGATGAGGGAGAGGGCTTTTTAGGAGGAATATATGATTAGGTATTATTGTCATGACAGGAGTCCAGAATGAAAGCTGCATAGTGGAGTGGACTTGGAGGGTGGGTATTGAATAACAATGAAAGGGTTTTTTGGTTTGTTTGGGGTTTTTTTTGTACTTTTCAAAGAGAAAAGCGAACTGGGGCAGGGGTGGACAGCAAAGAAAGTGCAACAATGAATGAATGAAAATTCAAAGTCTCTGTAAACTTTCATTAAAACAGAAAAAAATGAAAAAATGTATGCATGCTAAATTTGGGACCCTTCTACATAAATACTGCTTCCTTCCTCTCTCATGTTCTTATTTTACCTATTTATACATTTCATCTATTTACTAACACTACAAGCTTTGCCAAATCCTTAAATACCTTTTTCCCCCCCTTGATTCAAGTTGAATAGAAACTACAAAAGATTAATAGTGTTGTGTCCCACTACTGCTGGTACATGACACACATCAGCTGGCCCGTCCACCAGCACAGCTCAGCCATTTCCACCATGAAGAAGACTGTCCTCCCACCCTCTTCTGCAATGACCTATCCCACCACATACCACATCCAGGCCAAGTCTAAGGCCTTGGGTTTGACGCAGGAAGAATGTACAAAAGATGGTTTTTGTTCTCAAAGCCGCCCACTGCAGCCTGGCACCAGGGGCCACGGCTCACTTCTGCTTGAAGAAATACTCTTTACTCTTCTGGACGTCAGGTTTGATGAGAATACGTCCAGCCTTCTGGCCAGGTGGGCACACTTCCCTGCGTGTGTCCACGAACTGGAAGGCCTGAGCGTGTCTTAGAGTCTCGTCCACAGAACAACCAAGACGGAGGTCATTTACAGGGTTCTGCCCGAGGACCCCTTTACCAGACGAAAGGCCGCTGAGTGAGATGCCTTCCTCTGCCTTGAAGACTCCACAGTCCTGGACAGTGGTGCGCTCAGCGTCTGACCCTAAGCCGGTCCGTGCCCGGGGACAGAAGGGAGACCCCACAGGAGCAACAATCACTTGGCAGTTGAGTTCTTAAATTCTTCTGCCCTGTACCGAAAGCCGTGATTTCCATGAGGCATTCAACGGTGAAGGCGAAGGGTACAGAAAGAACACTGTGTGTCCGCCTTTGTAATCACACAGGCTGGTATCTTTGAACTGACCATCGGGCACCAAGGCTGTAGCTTTGAAGCTGAGGGCTGGGGGTCCAACTTGGGCAGCTCCCAGAGACATCAGCGGTTGCAGAAAAGAAAGCACCACGACGGGTCAGGAAGAGAACGCCATCAACGTTCTTTTTTAAAAAAATTTTATTATTTTGCATGTGTGTACCACCAAATCGGATCTGACTGGTACAGGAGGAGATTGCCCCTCCCTCTCCAGCAAAGCATCTGGTGGATTTGAACTACGTACCTCTGGGATTGCAGTGCAGCTTCCTGCCACTAGGCCACCAGAGCCCCTCACCATCAAACTTCTTTAAAAACCTGGCTCTGACTGTTCCCAGAATATTCCATCCAACTGTCCTCAGAGTATTCCATAACTCACATGTGCTGGTATGTACTTGTCTCAACCGCTGTATTAGGTGCAGTCACCTCTCAGGTGCAAAGACAACTCCTGTCTCTTCTCGACTTCCAGTCCTTGGGGGTCCCGAACGCCCTTCCCCATGAGGAGCACCTTCTGTCTCTTTCCGTCATTCTATCTGTCTTGTCAAGGTGAAGGGCCAGCGAAAGAGAGGAAGACCATTCATGAGATGAGTTGTCACAGTGACCGCAGCATCTCGAGTGTGTCAGAGAAGGTGAGGAAGGCACAGGACAGGGGTCAGGGGTCAGGGGTCAGGGGTCAGGTCTGCTGGTCACACTGTTGCCATGAGTCATATTCGATTCAACAGCACCTAACAACAACATCCACAGCTCGCCATGTCTGTAGCCTTCGCCCTGGTCATCTCCACCCTCTGGACTCTAAGGCCTCCATTTTTCACAGACCACCATCCACCGACCGGGCCTCTTTACTCCCCTGAACTCTGGGGCCTTTAACTTATAGCAATGGTGAGGCATTTCCAGGGCCTCTCGGCCAGTTGTGTGAGAAGTGTCCTCTCACCGCGGGAAGCGCAGACCTTCCTGGCCTCTTCCTGGCTGAGGTCAACCACAGCTGTCCTGGAAGAAAGGCCCAGTGGTCAAGCGTCCTTGAACAGGAGCCCTACGTGGTCAGGAATGGAGAATCACTGAGGTGCCCCGCACAGGCGAGTCCCTGGCTCAAGCCCTGGAGTGGCCAGTACCCAAGGCAGGAGGCCCTGGGGCACAGCCTAAAGGGACGACATTCCCACATCTCACAAATTAGGCTTCACCTTGATACTCATCAGCTAAACCCTGATTGAATGAGTATCTTTCACGTGCTGAGGATGAGTCATCGGAGTCCCTGCCCTCTGCAGGCTCACGGCCTGTTTCAGAAGATTATACTTCCAGAAAACCAAACCAAACCAAACCAAGAACAAGTCAGGCAATATTTAACAATGTGATCAATCAACCATCATCAAATGTCATCCTGCTTCACAGACACAGACAACTTCCAGAGGAGTCACACTAGGGAGACAATGACAGGAGCTGAGGGACGGGGAGGGCAGGTCTGCAGAAGTCCTCATGGGAAGACAAAGGTCCCCAAAAGAGAGTAGGGTGCAGGTGCAGGTGGAAAGCATAGAGAGGAGTGAACACACAGGCCGCCGAGAGGGAGGGGCCTGCGGGGCAGGCTGCAGAAGAAGGTGCTGGATGACCTTTCAGCTGGAGTTCCAGCCCATGACCGAGGATGCCAATGACACTATTCACTTGTGGTGATTGCCTTAATTATAAACACAGGAATTGATATTTCCTGTCAGAAGACAGGGTGAGTAATGGGTGTCTCCCAGACCCGCCGCCTTATAAACTAAAGTCATTACAAGCCCTGGAGAAGCCGTTGTGATTAAGAAGTTTCTGGGGCTTACATCTTTTTGCTATTTTGAGGCTCCAGATTGCTGTACAGATGAGTTGGGTGTCCTTGGGTCGACTAGAAGTCGTGACCATACGAGCAGCAGTTGCGAGCCCTGCCGGGTCTGTCCTCACCGTCTCTGATATGTTTGAGCCCATAGTTCCAATCACTGGGTCAATCAATCTCCTGGCGCGTCTCCCTCTCTTCCTCTGACCCTCCACCTTTCCAAGCAGGCTGTGTCTTTCCGAGGCCTGGCCTCTCCTGCAGCATGCCCTCAGTACGTGAACTGAAGCTTCGTTCTTGTCTCCGGGGAGCAGGCTGGCCGGGCCTCCAAGGCTGACTAGTCTGTCGTGTGGCAGCCGGTGGATACGGAGAGCTCCCTCCTGCACAACTCACAGGCACTTATTCCTCAAAAGGTTGTATCTCCGCCTTTCCCTGAAAATGAGGAGGGTCTCTCAGGATGTTTTACTTCCCTCTCAGCCCCAGGAGACCTTAAAAAAATGGGTCAGTTCTGATGTATGAGCTGTAATGTAAAGAATACTAGAAATGTCTTTCTCAACAAGATCTCCTTTAAGCATCTGCCCCTCCAGTCTGAAATCTCACAGTAACGTGCTTTTAGCCGGTCCTCTCTGACCTGTGCAAGGGCTCCCGAGGGAAGCCAGTCAGCTTAGAATTGTGGTCTGGACGTGAGGAGCTCCAGTGAAGGCACAGAAAGGCAGAGAGGGCCTGGGACAGGGAAAGTGGGGGGCAAAGTGACCGACACCCCATCCGGCCTGCCGGGGAAGCACCCTCTCAGAGGCCCTCTGCAGGGCCCAGGCTTTCTGGTGGCCGGGCCAGCATGGTCCCTCGGACGTGCAGGGAAGCATGCCCCATCTCTCCTCAGGAGGGAGGGCAGCTGCCCGAGCATGCGTCCTCAGTGGAAGTGGACACAGTTATATAAGGTCTTATGAAACCTCGCCGCAGCTGGGCCCTGGGGCCGGCTATATGGACGTGAAGGAGCTGAGAGCCATGCAGCCTGTAAACCTGACGTCACTCAGACACACTGACAGCGGCCTCGGCCAGGCTCAGCACTGAGCACGCAAAGGACGCTGCACCTGCCCTGCCGGCACCCACCTGCCATGCAGGACCCCAGGGCCCATGGGGATTGCGCACGAGGGTCCCCCAGAGCTGGCCTGAAGGGCTTCAGCAGATGACCGGAGTTGTCTGAAGCTGGAGGGGAAGCCAGCTGACCTCTGACCCGGTCCATGTTCTAGTCCCTTCATCTCATACACTCACAGCACACGACACCCTCACGCCAACAGCGATCGGCACTCGTGCTGCCACCTGCAGGTGGAGGAGAGGGAACTGCAGTCTTGTGGAAGGGACACAGGACAGGTGAGCTCACCTGCTCTGGCCTCTGGACATATTCTAGACCCCAGGTACCACTGAGGCTCAAAATGGTTCGTTCATTCCAAAGAAGAAGGTTTTAGACGTCTGCCATCCCCATCCTGCCATGCACCATCAAGTCGGAGCCAACTCACAGCTGGCCCTCTGCAAAGCACACCATGGGCCTTGTGCCCGACAGAGATCAGAGGACGGTGCGGACATGGCTCAGATCTGCTGCCCACAGCGACGCCAGGAGCTGCAGCTGTCCAGATGGCAGCGAGCAACAACAAGGGGGAGGGCTTGGTGCAGCCCCCGCTCTCCGGAAGCCTCGGTTTGGCTTCAGTTGCCATGATGTGGGGTTTGGACGGAAATGAACAGCACCTATTTGCATCAGGGGAGCCCTGGCTTCGGCGTCTGCAGTTAGCAGCTGTGCTGCTCGCCCAGCGTTACTCTGCCGGTTCAAATCCACCAGCTGCTCTGCAGGAGAGAAGGGGGCAATCTCCTCTCGTGTGATTTACAGACTCAAACACCCACCGCCTGGGGGGTCAGCGAGGAGCGGGTGCTGCCTCGGGGCAGGGACTTTCGTCTGTTGCATACACGCAGGTCTCTGCTGTGGCGCTGAGCAGCAGCCCAATGCCACAACCCCGACAGGCTCCCCGTGACCCCGAGCCCTTCCACACCAGGCGTGCCAATCCCATCATCTTGAAGACGAAAGGCTGTTTTCAGAAACTGTTTTAGAACTGCACCATGGGAGTGACTGATGGTTAAGAACTCAGACCTGGAAGTCACGCTGCCCAAGTTCGACTCCTGATGCCACCTTATTACCTTTGTGACCTCAGAAAATGACGTATTCTCTCTGTGCCATTGAGTCTTCAATGACTCATAACAACCCTATGAACGAAAGACCTGAAAACTTGTGTAACTTTCATCATTTCTCCACGTTCATCGAGTTTCCAGGGGCAAGCCATTTCGGAAGTGGATGCCACTCCTGCTTCCAAGCTTGTTTTAATTGGGGAGCTCCACCAAACACTGTCCACCATGGGTAACCATGATGGCATTTGACACATCAGTGTCACAGTGTTCAGCATCACAGCAACCACAAGTTACCTCTGTACAGCAATGCACAGACCAGTGTTATACCACTTAGAAGAATGGTTGACCAAAAACAATTAAAACCAGGCCTGAGGGCCACAGATTAAAATCACTTACCTTTGGCTACTTAAATAGACATGGCTAATAATAATGTGATAAAGGAAAAACTACTGCCATGGGGTCAATTCTGGCCCACGGCAACCCCATACGTGTCCCGGAAGAACTGCACACATAGGACTGTTTGAGACGTTTTAAAAAGTTAAGAGAGAAATAGATAAATCTTAACTCTTGAAATCCAAACTGTTCCCACGTCCCCAGCACCCTGCCCTCCTGGTTTTCTGTCCCCACATCCCATGGACCCTGCCTTCCTGGCATCCCATAGTATCAAAACCACTTTTTTCAATGCTCTTTCTTTTGTGACACCCAGGACTGGATCTAAGATGTCTGTCAGAACTTCCATTTCTTTCCTTAAAAAATTGTCAAAAAGAAACTCACTGAAAAGAGACAGGAAGTAAAATGATATTTTGTGGAACTCTTAATAAATAGCATCTCCTAATTTAAAGGCGGGAGGTGGGGTAGGGAAGGAATTTGAGATGAATTTTATAACATCTAGCCAACCATCCTACAAAATACCTTCTTTTATAACAAACAACCCAGCTGACATTTCTCGGTGCCAAGCGTGAACAGGCCCCACGTTTCAGGCTTGGCCCTCCCCAAGCTCTGCGTCTGTCCTGCGCTCTGTCCTGCTACAGAGGAAGTGAGCTGGAGGGAGCTGAGGTCTGCCCGGGCCACGTGGCTGGGGAGTGAACCCGCAGAATGGGCGCTGGAGCCACTGAGAGCAGAGGCCCGAAGCTCTGCCCCCGTCCTGCCTTGCGGGGGGACAGGGCCACTCCCAGGCTGGCATGATGGGGACAGATGACCAGGACCTGGACTGTCCTGATTCCTTCCGGTTTACTGTCTGCTTCACACTGCCTGCGTCTGTGCCCAAGTCTTCATCCTTGGCACCCTCCTCGCTGTGCCTGGCATTCCTGCCCCAGTAGAGGCCCCAGAGGTCCTGGCACCAGGATGAGAGGAAATGTCTGGTGTTGGAGATGAGATGAGATGAGCCCTCCACGTGGCCTGATACAGGGGTCACCGGTCTCCAGTCACCCACCTCCACCCCTCCAGTGAACGGCTTTGATGCCAGTCAGCCGGGCTGGGCCCCGTCCCTCAACGCTAGCCCCACAAGTCACAAAGGCCCAGGTCACAGGGGCCATCTGCTCTGTGCATGCTTCGGGCCCCAAGGGTCAGATTTTCCTCATGTCTCACGCAGTCCTGACGCCTCTCAGTTCTCTCATGTCCTCATTTGCCCCGACCTACCAACCCCCACAAGGACACACTCCTTTCATGATTAACAGCACCACCAATGTGCCTCTGAGATTTGCTTCCCAAACACCCGAGCAGCCTGGTGGCTTCCTCGCCCCCAGCGCAGGCACCCCCGGCTCACGCACAGCTGCCGCTCCCAGCATTGCTCAGCTTTGCCGATGGTGGCAGTGATCTGCTTTATTTTTTTAGAGGTCTCTGGAACTCAAACTCATCTGCCTGTTGGATCTGGTTCTAGGTAATCACTAGGCACCATGACGGACACTAGGAGGGACCTATCAGAGCACAGACGGAACGTCTGTGGTCCAGGACACTAGAAAGCAAAGTTCCTCTGTGCCAACTAAAAATCACATGGGCACGTTTCCATCGGGGCCGCAGGAAGGAGAGAAGCTACAGCTGCGGGAGGGAGGGTCCAGAGGAGGAGGGGTCCATCAACCTGCCCAGACGGACGCTATGTATACTGCTTTGAAAAGATGAAGGAGAGAACTGTTTGAAAGGGATATATGATTAGGCATTATTGTCATGACAAGAGTCTGAAATGAAGGCTGCACAGTGGAGTGGACCTGGGAAGAGGAATTGCATAACAATGAAAGAATTTTCCTTTTCCTTTTCAAAGAGAAGAGTGAATTGGGGGGGGGGGCAGGGAGAAAAGTGTAACAATGAATGAATGGAAATCCTCAGTCTCTAAACTTTCATTAAAATTAATTTAAAAAGATACATTCCAAAATTTCCATAAATGTTTATTAAAATTAAAAAACTATAAAAAGATACATTCAATATTAAAAAAAGAACTATAATATGAACCTGAGTCATCCCAACTGGATATTAAAACCATCTCAAGAATAGGTCTGATGCACTGAGCACCACTTACTAAAGAGACCAGACAAGGTGAGAGATGAAGAAAGCAAAGAAAGAAAAGACCAAAGTAGCTGTCGGAAGAGACTCTGAAAAGAATGCAGAGAAGCCTAAACAAATGGAAGAAATGCTGACATGAAAGAGATGAAGATTTCAAAGGGCTTCTCACAAGACAGAGTGAAGGATTACGACGAGGGTGCAAAAGACCTGGGGGAAGGAACACCCTCGGCACATCTCAAGATGGAAAAGCTGAAGACCAAACTCCAGCTGCGGTACTGACAAATTGTACGGGTAAGTATAGGTTTGAATCTGTTCTTCAGTTCCTTGAGCTTAAGAAATGCTGAGCGAGTTCGACCCTTTTGATTTTCTGACTCTAGCTCCTCGCACATTTCATTGTAGTATTTTGCTTTGTCATTCCGAGCAGCCTTTTGGAATCTTCTGTTCAGCTCTTTAGTATCTTGAATTCTTCCTTGTGCTTTGGCTTCTCTACGCTCCAGTGCAATCTTCAGAGTTTCTTCTGACATCCATTTTGGTCTTTTCTTCCTCTTCTGTCTTTGTAATGACCGTTTACACTCTTCCTGAATGATATCTTTGACATCCTCCCACAACTCATCTGGTCTTCGCTCGTTAGTGTTCAAGGCCTCAAACCTGTTCCTGAGATGATTCTTAAATTCAGGTGGTATGAAGATGAAGAGATTGAGAGTGTTCACAGCTTCACTTTGCTCGGCTCCACAGTTAACACTCTTGGTACCAGCAGTCAGGTAATCAAAAAGCGTATCGCGATGGGAAAGTCTGCCGTTAGGGACCTCTCAAACGTACTCAGGAGCAACAGTGTCTCTCTGGAGACTAAGGTGCGCCTGATACAGGTCATGGTATTTGCAATCGCTTGTTATGCATCAGAGAGTTGGACAATGACTAGGGAGGACAGAAGGAGAGTGGATGCTTTTGAGCTGTGGTGCTGGAGAAGGGTACTGAATGTACCCTGGACTGCCAGGAAAACAAACAGATCCATCTTGGAGAGGATTAAACCAAGCTGCTCCTTGGAGGCAAGGATTCTGGGGCTTCGTCTGACATACTTTGGACATGTTGCCAGGAGGGACGGGTCCTTGGTGAGGGACATCATGCTTGGGAGGGTGGAGGGACAGCGCAGGAGGGGAAGACCCTCTATGAGATGGATTGATTCGGTGACTGGGATAATCGGGATGGGTGTGTCAGAGGCGGTGCGGTTGGCGCAGGATAGAGCAGGGTTTAGAGCTGTTGTGCATAGGGTCACTATGAGTCGGAAACGACTCGATGGCACATAACAACAACAAGTATAGAACGATGCAGGGAGGATATCAAGAAGATGGAAGTGAAGTACCGAGCGGCTGGACCAAAGAGAACTGGTCTGCGGTGGAGGCAGGAAGCTGCAGATGATCAAGAACGATGGAGCCGAAGGAAGACGTCCAAGCAGTGCTGAGAGCTTTGGCAAAAAAGCATAAGACCCCAGGAACTGGTGGAATACCAAGGGAGGTGTTTCAACAGAACATGAACGTGAGTCTATCTCAACTGAATTTTAAAACCATCACATTCGGCTCTGGACATGCTCACTAGTCTTTGCCAAGAAATATGTAAGACAGTTAGCTGGCCAATTGACTGAAAGAGTTCCATGTGTATTCCCATTCAAAAAGAAAAAAAAAAAGGTAATCCCACAGAGTGTGGAAGTTAACCAACAATAACAGCATATCGCACACAAGTAAAATCTTACTGAAGATCACTCAACATGAGCTGTAGTAGTACATCAACAGGAAAGTTCCAGAAATTAAAGCTGGATTCAGAAGAAGCCCTGATATGAAAGATATCCTTGCTTATGTCAGATGAACTAGGCCCAAAGGAGATAATTACAGAAAGGCGTTTACTTGTGTTTTATTGACTATGCACAGGTGTTTGACTGTGTGGATCATAATAACAACCTTGAGAAGAACGGGAATCCCAGAACACTCAATTGTGCTTACGCAAATAGACCAAGAAACAGTTGTCCGAACAGAACAATACTCCATGAAAAGTGTGCCTACAGCTGTATGCTTTCTCCACACCTACACAATCTGAACGCTGAGAAAAGCATTTGAGAATCTGGAGGCATCAGGATCAGAGGAAGAAAGCTCATCAACAACTCATGTTAAGCAGATGACACAACTAGACTTGGAGAGAGTGAAGACGACCTGAAGCACTTGCTGAAGAAGATCAAACAGTCTTCAATATTAATTACATATCCACTTCAAGAAAACAAAAGTCTTCATCACTGGACCAAAGTTGAAGATAGCAATGACGTTTTCAAGGAGTTCATTGTATTCGGACCCATAATCGACAACCACAGTAGCAGCTGTCAGACATCAAAAGACGTGTCACGTTGGGGAAATCGACCGTCAAGGACCTTTGGAAGTGCTAAGGAGGGATGTGGAGGTAAAGACTAAGATTAGCCTGGCCAAGCCTTGCTTTGACAGTTCAATTGCTTCCTGTGCATCTGGATTGTGGCCAACAAATAAGGCAGGCGGAATAAGCAGCACTGTCTTTGAATTGTGCCCCTGGAGAAGGTACTAAAAGAACATGGTCAAAAGAACAAGCGAGTCTGTCTTGAAGAAAGTGCTCCAGGATGCTCCTCAGAGGCAAGGATGGTGAAGCTTTGTCTCTCATATCATGGGCATGTTGTCAGTCAAGAACCTCTCCCAAGTATTAAAGAGCAACGACGACAGTTTAGAGACTAAGGTGTGCCTGATCCAAGCCATGCCCTTCTCACCTGCTTGCTATGCATCTGAGAGCTAGACAATGAGTTGTGATGCTGAAGAAGAGTAATGAACATACCGCGGACTGCCAAATATCCCGCGGACTGCCAAATATCCCGCGGACTGCCAAATATACCGCGGACTGCCAAATATACCGCGGACTGCCAAATATACCGCGGACTGCCAAAAAGAACAGACATATCTGTGTTGGAGAAAGTAAAACTAGGCTGCTCCTTGGAGACAAGGATTCTGAGGCTCTGTCTCTCATACTTTGGGCACGTGGCCAGGAGGGACCAATCCTTGGAGAAGGACGTCATGCTTGGGAGGGTGAAGGGTCAGAGCAGGAGAGGAAGACCGTGGATGAGATGGATTGACACAGTGACCGGGGTCAGGAGGTCGGGTGTGTTGGAGATAGATGGTGGGGTTGGCTCAAGACAGGTCAAGGTTCAAAGGTCATTCATAGGGTCACTATGAGTGGTAGCTGACTCGCCAGCACATGACAGCAGCAGTGTTAACTTCTCAAAGGCCTGCGGCTATTCTCAACATGCGTTCTCTCACCTGACCCTCACACTAACTACATAAAGTCCGTACTATCGTTATCCCCATTTTACAGACGGGGAAGCAGAGGCTCCGAGCCACACAGTGACTTTCTCAAGGACACACAGTTAGGAGGCAGCGGCAATGGGCTAAGAACACGGGCCTCCTTTTCTTCAAAGCCCAAATGAAGCCACAGCCTTTCAAAAGGAAGCACTGTCCTTACGTAGCACGTGAGTCATAGTGGATACTATTTCCCCAAGCTGAAGGTCGAGCAGTCATGAGGAGTCATGAGTCTAGAAGCCGTGACGCAGGGAGAATGGGAGGAGGAGGCCGAGAATTCTGCCTGTCCCCCTGCCAGGTCCACACTGGTCCTGCCTGTCCCCCTGCCAGGTCCACACTGGTCCTGCCTGTCCCCCTGCCAGGTCCACACTGGT
>NW_006399761.1:317113-360903 GCF_000299155.1 Elephantulus edwardii
CTGTCCCCCTGCCAGGTCCACACTGGTCCTGCCTGTCCCCCTGCCAGGTCCACACTGGTCCTGCCTGTCCCCCTGCCAGGTCCACACTGGTCCTGTGTGCCCCCCTGCCAGGTCCACACTGGTGACTCATCTCAGATTCCACACACATTCGGTCTTCCTGGCTGCCCCGCCAGGGAGGCAGGGGGGTTGTGAGGTACTTGACTCCCCAGAGATGTGACACTCCTCCGGCCCAGTCAGCCGATCCGTCCCTGAATCACACACCCCGACCCCTCTTCTCCCCGGTGCCATTTCACATCTGGCTGTCACCCCGTGGTCTGAGTCTGTGCTGGGTCTCTCTGCTCTGACCCTCACGTGGTGCTGGGCCTTGGGGAAAGCCAGCAGCTGCCAACTCAACAGGGACCCTTGGGCCCTGCAGCTCTTGCTGGTGAACCCGGGACACCAGGCCCTCTTGGGGTTTCTCACCACAGAAGGACTGGGAACATGTGTCTCTGGCTCTGCCTGTTGTTGTTTGGATTCAGCCTGGGAGGCTGCCTGCCCCCTCCAAGCCCATCTGAGCAGCCTGGCAAAGTCCTTGGGACCCGTGGTGATGGTCTCCTGCTCCCCCAGATCTCCTCACCACAGAGCCCTCCTGGACAAGGCCCAGAGGCGCACTCAACTCCAGGCCATTGCAACACAAGCCGCTTCCTGGCAGCTAGCGGGGGAGTGGGGAGGATGCCAGTGAAAACTCACGTCACTATTTCCCAGCTACTTTCCAGACCATTCTTGCCAACACATCTTAGGGCAGCCTCCTCGCTCCGCCCTCCCCCAGCTTCTCTGACCTTCCAGAACACTGCCGGTCTCCCCTCCTAGGTCCCATAACGTCTTGTTTCTCCTGTCGCCGACTGACACGTAAACGCTGCCACATCTTCTCAAGCAGAGCGCACACCGCTGGGGTCCGAGGACGGGTTAAGACTCTTCTGCACCTTCTCCTTGCTCAGAACCGGCTGTTACACGCCTTTCCTAACTGCCCCGTTTAAAACCCCAAACAAATCACTCCCCGGCTTCACCCTGTAATATCATTTATGTACTTACTTCACATCTCACCCCCACTAGAAAGTCGGCCTCAAGTAGACAGGGAACCTTTGTTTGTTCACTGATGTTTCTCCAGCAGTTCGAACAGTACCCGGTATACAGCAAGTGTTTAATAAACACATTTGATAGATGACTTAAGTATGAATAACTGAAGGACTGTGACGTCAAATGCTAACATTTCTGAGAAGATGGCCCTCTGGTGTTCCTGCTTTTCACAGAGTATTTTATGTGTTACTCTTTAGGAATTTCAAGAGCATTTGTTTAGGCTCCTAAATCAGTTGTGGGTTTGTTTGTTTGTTTGTTTGTTTGTTTGTTTCTCGACTCAGAAAATCCCAAAATAAAATGTAACCACTTGTTACCACATGGCAGTGACTACGATGTCATTGTTGCGGTGGGCACCATCAGGTAAAATACCACATGTAGCGACCCCCTGGACAACAGATCTGACCCCTGTCGTGTCCTGTGCCAGCCTCACCGTCTCTGATGCCCTTACGCCCACTGCTGCTGTCACCATGTCAAGCCATCTCCATGTCTACTAGGGGTCTTCCCCTCATTTGCTGACCTTGAGTATACAGTCCTGGGGAAGGTGCAGCCAGAATAAACAAAGACGACCAAGCTTTGTCTCATACACCTGTTAGGAGCACACTGTTAAGAGAGGCTATTCCTTGGAAAAGGACGTCAGGCTTGGAGAGGCGGAAGGTCGGTGAAAGAGAGGAAGACCCTCGATGAGATGGACTGATGCAGTGTCTGCAGCACGGGGCTCACGTGTGTCAGAGGTGGTGCGAATGACACAGGAGAGGATGGGGTTCAGATCTGTTGTTCATCGGTTCCCTGTGAGTCATACTCGACGGCATCTAACAACAATATCCAGTGATTATATAGTCTTGTTGAATAAAAGCTTCTCTCCCACAGATTGCGACCGCTAAAGCCACCATTTACTGATGAGGAGTCCAGTCCTTCCGTCCACCAGCTGCTCAACGGGAGACAGATGGGCAGTGTCCTTCCATGAATTTCCAGCCTTGCCAGCTCCCTGGAGGGTCACGTGAGCTGGTTCCGGGTCAACGGCAGTGCCGAGTGGAGCTGGGAGAGGGGAGGTGTGGTGCCTGCTCCCACATCTCGTATGTCGGGGACCCAGGGCTTGAACCCGGGCCATGGAACTTCCCTACTCATAGGTCCTGCCAGCTTCTGCAGGTGCCCACGAAAGCTGGACGTGACTCAGGGGACAGGGCGAGTTTATGGCAGGACAGGCAACTGATAAAAAGAGATTTCCCATCAACCAAGGGTTCAAAACTGGAGGCTGATAAGCAATCTAAACTCCCGTAATCATTAACTGCAGATGAAGCAGGTGTCAGGGCCAAGGAGGGCGTTGTGTGCGGGCCTGCGAGAATTTAAGGCATCAGTGCAGTATTCCGGAGCAAGATGGTGCGTTAAACAGGTGCAGACACGAGTCTGAAGTTCAAGCTGGGGGGCTGGAGATAGAAAGTTGAGGGCCAACATGAATTTGGCAATTAGGAAGCCAAAGCCTAGAATCGACGAGAATCTAGCCGCCCTCCAATTCCACCTTCCTCTTCAGCAATCACAGACACTTGTCTGAAGCCATGGCCTCAGGGCTGCCACCCTTGCTGCTGGGCAGGCAGAGCCCCAGCCCTTGGGTTGTGTGGAGGGAGACGCTGACCAGGGCATTCAGGACCTCCGCCCGCCCAGGGAGGTCCCCTCTTCGGGGCTTCCTCAGGGTCCTACGGGGTTCATGAATGTGTGGCTTCTCACATTGATCTGGTCAGCGCAAGGCTGCTTTAGGACTTTCTGTTTCTCGACTCTCATGGCCAATCAAGTCACCGTTAAGTAGACTCCTCCTTCGTCCAGCCAAGCTGACCTCCAGTCCAGGCCTGGGAGCACTTCGACCTCCTGTCAGTGGCATTGCAAGTCTCTGATCTGAAGCCCAAGACACTGCTTCATAGCGTCATTTGAGGACAGTCCATTTTCCATTCTTACCGTTTTCTGAGCACGCCATCTGCCACACCCCCTCACTAACGCCCAAGTCTCTGTGCCCTGCAACCCACCTGCCAGGTGTGAAGAGGGAGGTGGTGAAAGAGGGAGAGGAAGGGGCTCAGAGCGATTAACAATAGAAAGTGCGAACAAGTAGGTACACAGCACCACAGAGAAAGGTTCCTAGCTGCATTGAGGGCCCAGCTGAGGTTGGATGTCACTGGCTGCGTCTATTATTATTATTATTATTATTATATTCTGATTTCTTTACAAAGTTTGAATACACTGTTTTTTACAAAAGAGCCTCCCCACCCACAGACATAGGCTTTCATTAATTTAAATACCTTAATATATTAGTTACTGATTTATTTTTTTTTTTTTTGCTTATTGTAGTCTTACACAAGGTGAATTAACATTTTAATTACAGACTTTTCTGGTTATCTGTCCAACTATCCTCATAGTTCTTTGATTTGCAGTCTTATGTTGAATGAGGGCTTCTCCTCTCTTTTCTGTTTTTATTCTTTTTTTATTGATTTTCCCCCCCTACTAGTTAATCTAGAAAATTCGAGCAAATTCTTTCAATGTCCCTCACCCCCCCAACCCATCAAATTGTACAAGGCCATGATTAATCCTCCCTCCCCCTGCACATCCACATCCCTCTGCTCCCGGCCTCTCCCACCCCTCCTGGATCCTTATTCTCACTCTCTAGTTTACTTCAAGCAAACCAGTGGGAGCTTCCGCATAGGGCAGAGGCCTGACAGGCAGTAGGAAGAGGCTGGAAGGACAGTAAGGTGTGGGTCACTGATGTGAATGTGGATGTAATTGCCTGTGGGGTTCAGACTGCGTAAGAGAGTGAAGTGGAGCCCAGAAGGGACCGATCTACAGTGCCCTAGAAGAGGCACCTGGAGAGGATGGAGTACGGGGGAGACCCAGAAGAGGCAGGCTCAGGGTGAAGGATACTGCCCAGCTGACACTGCACTCTGTCCGGTCCAGCACCCTCCATCCCATCCATGACATGAACAAGGCAGCAGGAATCCTACATGCTCCCCTGTGGCCAGCCACACCTCACCCACCACAGACCCCCAGGTCGCAAATCCTGCAGGAAGAACTCTGTTCCTCAAGCTCCTTGGCGAGCTCTGTCCCTTGTGCTGCACCCATCGGCTGTCTTGGAAAATCCAGTTCACCTTTCATGATAAAAAGTGTCTCACAATGTTGTTGTTGTTGTTGTTATGTCGAATCGCTTACGACTCATAGCGACCCTATGTACAACAGCCCTGAACTCTGCTCTGTCCTGTGCCAATCGCACCATCTCCGACACACCCATCCTGATTACCCCAGTCACTGAATCAATCCACCTCATAGAGGGCCTTCCTCTCCTGCGCCGTCCCTCCACCCTACCAAGCATGATGTCCATCTCCAAGGACCGGTCCCTCCTTGCAACATGTCCAAAGTATATCAGACTGAGCCTCAGAATCCTTGCCTTCAAGGAGCCACCCGGTTTAACCCTTTCCAGGATGAATCTGTTTGTTTTCCTAGCAGTCCATGGTACCCTCAATACTCTTTTCCAGCACCACAACTCAAAGGCAAAAAACTTGAAGAATTAAGTCTCAGAAACACAGGGCCCATGAGTGGTCCAAGGACCTCAGAGTCTAGAACTAGTGACCCGATCCCCTTAGGACCCCCCTCCAGCCCCATGTCCATCTGCTCTGCACTCCGGCTTCATTCCCCTCACTACAGTTCAGGGCAGACTCCCGACCAGCTTCCTGAGGTTCTAATCTCAGCCCTGCTCTTCCACACACCGTCCACATGACCTTCAGCAAGTTCCTTCTCCTCTCTGCACCTGTGTTTCCTTGAGGAGACAGCGCCTGCCTCACAGGTTACCTAAGGAGTGAGGCGTGCAATACTTCAACGCACTCAGAAAGTCGCTGGCTCAGAATTAGTACCAGATGTGTCTTCCTTGTTCCATCCCCCCATGCCCGACCCAGGCTTCCAGAAAACTCCGCCCAAATCTAGTCTCCCAGGCTCTGCGGAGAAGAGCCACACATGATAAATCAGCAACATTGAAAACTGGGGTTTCCCGCAGGTCAATAGTGTGATCCAATTTCATGGACAGAGCTGAGGGAGCAAAACTGTGGTGTCTGTCTGGGGAGGGGTCAGCAGGAAAGAGACTGCTTTATGAGAAGAAAGTGAATCTATCTCAAGCTTCACTATTTCCTCACGGATCTTTCTCTGCCGTTTCTTCCCTTATGCGAGCAGAGAAGCATGTTTACTAAAACTGAAAACAGGGAGCTGGTGGTGGTCAAGTGCGAAGCCGCAGGTCAGTGGTGTGAACTCAGCATCAGCTTTGAGGGAAAATGATGTGGCAGTCCGCGTCCAACAAGATTTCAGCCTCGGCAACTCAAGGGGGAGTGGCTGTGCCCAATCCGCTGGGTCTCTGTGCGTCACAACTGGCGTGACAGCAAAGGATCAGGTTCGGTTTACTGACAACGAGGCATCTTCTAGATCCCAGACCCACATCTGACATTTCCGTTTCTCAGAATGTCAGTTGCCCTGCTAACCCTGAGGGTTTGCAACTCCAGCAGTTCGAATCCACTGTTGCCTCTGGAAGGAAAGTGAGCAGTCTTCTTGCCCTAGACCGACGGCCTCGGGAACCATCGCAGGGTCGCTAGGAAGCGGACAGAATGGTTGGCAGCCTGGCCTGGTCTATTTACAGAGCACGTGTCCAGCAGCGTATGCCTCCTTCCGCATCCACAGGACAGTCAGCTTTTCAAACTAGTATTGCATTTTATGTTTTGATAAAGCAAAGATTTCTGAAGTGATAAAACAATCCACATATGCTGATTGGCATCCAGGGGGCTCGTTGTCTGGCAACCAGGTAACGCGGGGAACATTTAGATAAAAGCTTGACACAGACAGTGCGTCCCGGCCGGGGTATCAGTGTCTCTCACCCACAATTAGCTCTGACTGGTACTTCTTGTTGACAGGTTGTTACTCAGAATAACCTTGGATGTTAAAGGATCAGGTGGTCCATTCTAATTTTAAAGTGATCCAGTGGGATGTGAAGGCCAGGTGAGGCTTCCACCGGACAGATAAAGGAACCGAGGCCCGGAAGGGTTGGGTGACCAGTCCTACGGGGCCCACCTTTCTCCCAGGATGGGACCTAGTCATAAACCTGGAGCCTTGACAAGCTGACAAGCACTCTGAGTGAGGGTTATCGCCGCTGAAGAGGGCCAGGCCGCATGCTGTGCAGTAGCTGTTTTTAAGTGCCCTCGAGTTGAGCACGACTCCTGACGGCTTTGTGAACAATGGACCAGCACCCTGTCCAGTCCTGGACCATCCTCATCACCTCTGACACACTTGAGCCCATCGCCGCAGTCACCGTGTCAATCCGTCTGCGTGAGGGGCTTCCTCTCATTCACTGACCTTCTGCCTGTCCAAGCATGACGTCCCTCTCCAAGGAATAGCTTCTTCTCGCAACATGCCCAGAAGAATATGGGACAAGCAGGAGGAGAGAGAGGAATATATTTAAGGCTAGGCCAGGGTCCAAGCACATGAGGGAAGAAAGAAACAACTTAGGCCATAGTTCAAGTCCTACTTTAAAGCCTGGTTTGTTGGGTCCTGAATGTGTCCTTGGGCCTGAGACTAGGTCCCCTTCACTTTCACATCTGACACTTCTAGACGGAAACATCCATCCTCCTGTTCTACGTCTACGGAGAGGCCTGACATCACCCTGAAGGGCCCTGTGCACCTGTTCAGTCGCCTCTCAGACCTAGGCCTTGACGCCCAGGCAGCAAGGTCTCTTCTCCAGGTCTAGGCAGAGGCCTGCGCGGGCCTTAGATGCCGGGAAGCTGGGCCCCAGGTCCCTGGAGGATGGACTGGAGGGAGATAGAGGCCCCAGCTGAGCCCGGCCTTTTGGTTCCGTAGATGTCCTGCCAGAGTAGACGCTAAGGGGGACACTGTGGGAAAGAACGCACTGAGTTACCAATCCTGGGAGACTCTGTGGAGCTGAAAACCCAGGCATGGGAACCAGCATGGAAGTCAGGGAACGCTGGCCACAGTGAGGGGGCTTACACAGAGCAAAGGGAGCAGAGACTCACACGAACCTCGTGATGAAATGAATGTGAAGGTCCTGGATTTTGAGCACTTCCTGCCCATGCTGCAGACAGAGGCCAAGAACAAGGACCAGGGCACCTACGAGGACTATGTTGAAGGCCTTCGGGTGTTTGACAAGGAAGGGAACGGCACTGTCATGGGTGCTGGAATCCGGCATGTCCTTGTCACACTGGGTGAGAAGATGGCAGAGGAAGAAGTAGAGATGCTGGTGGCAGGACATGAGGACAGCAATGGTTGTATCAAGTATGAAGCGTTTGTGAGGCATATCCTGTCGGGGTGACGGGCCCCGTGGGGCGGAGCTCGTCCGAATGGTGCTGAATGGCTGAGGGCTGCCCTTCCTGTGTCCCCAGAGCCCTGTGCCTTCCCCTGTGCGAGACTGTATGTAGCCCTGAGAGCCGCCTAGGCTGTCACAGCTCCTTTCCCATCTTGTAGCTCTCAGATAATACTTGCCAGCAGCATTCACCAAATAAACTTGCTGTCTATGCCCACAAAAAAAAAGAGGCAGAACAAAGACACACAACTTGGGGTGGGCTGTGTTGGGGTGAGCATGGGAGGAGCCGCTTCAGCACTGGGGTACGATGTCATGTAGAAGCACGGAGCTCCGGGAAGAAGGCTGTGAGTGAGAACCGTCACAGAGCGTCTAACCTGCTGTCCTCCACCCTGAAGGCAGAGATAACCCGTACACTCCGGCAGTGACCCAGCTTGATAGCCAGGCCTCTGTCCTCCACCCCAGATTCAGGCATTTCTGCCCAAACAGAACCTTATCAGCCTTGTTGAAACAGGATTTTAACTCAGGGGTCCCTCTCCAATGTGGATAAGAAATACGCAGATCCATTGAGTGGGTCCATCTAATTTGACAAATAGAAAGAATTCCAAGTCAGTCTAATGTCTTCCATTCCTCTCCATGTAATGTGCTTTCAGAAACCGAGCTTACGATGCCTCAGGGGGCAAGTGAAGTGATGTCCAAGAGCAGATGCTGAGGGAGCTGACGGATAGTCTGAGAGTCAACAGAGGGTGAGGCTCACGGATGCAGACGTGGCAATCCTGACCTTGTGTGGCTGAGGGGAGTTGAAACCGGAGGAGCAGATGATGCCACTCGGGGAGGCTGGGGGTGAAGATGGGGGTGAAGCTGTGGGGTGGCCTAGGAGGAGAAGGGTCCATCAAGGAGGGGAGGACGGAGAGAGGGGCACAAGGAGAACATGGAGAAGAGCTGGTGGGAAGAGACGGTGAAGTCCCAGGGGGATGTGACCACAGAAGCCCCCAGAGGACACAACGTACAGGTGAGCAGTGGCATCTCACTCAACAGAAGCCCAAACATTGGCCACTGGGGTGGGGGGTGGAAAGTGTCCATTTCAGAGAGGTGAGAGTAAGGGCAAGAAAAGAGAGGGTCAAGGGGTAGAGGGGGTGCAGAGGCGGTCAAGTCAGTGAGTGGAGACACCCTCACAAGACACGGTGCTGGGAAGGGAGGTGAGGAGACCTAAGCACGGAGATTCAGTGGGAAGTTGTTCGTCCTCGGGGTGCAAGAGGGGTGGACTTGCCCTCACGCTGATGGAGGGGGCCTGAGAGAGGAGAGGTGGCGTTCCGTGGGTCGAGGGGAGCGAGGAGGAGCCTGATTAAATGCAGGCAGGAGGAAGAGTGTGAGGGGACATAAAGGGCACTCCTGGGGATTGCGGCCACGGCCATTCCAACACATAGCAGCCTTCGTGTTCCACCGAGAACTTCCCTGTGGGGCTTGGCAGTGATATAAATGGGAGCAGGCCATTAGAGCTCTCTTGTAGAGTCTCCGGGCAGGTCTGAACTATCGACTTTTTCATTAGCAGCCAACCATTGCAGGACTCTTTACAAAACCCGAAAAACCAACTAGAGTCCTTTGAAAGGGAAAGCAATGGGGGATTACTCATGAATAGGAGAGGGCACTGCATTCATACAGACAGAGGAAAAACAGAGGGAAATGGGGGTTTTAAGGCAGACGAGACGGCTGCACAATTTGACCAAGATACGTGAGGACCCTAAGAAGCACACCAAAAAGGACAAGTTCAGTAAATGCTGAAGACACACGTAATTATGCAAAAACAGCAATAAAGGCCAAAATTAAGTGTGCCTACACAGACATTTGACTATGTGGATCATGAGAAGCTACGATTAACACTGAGAAGAATGGGGTCCCAGAGTACTTCATTGTGTTCATGTGAGACGGAGACGGAGACCAAGAAGAAGCAGTTGTCTAGACAGAGACAGGGAACACTGCGTGGTTTAAAATCAGGAAAGGTGTGTGTCAAAATTGTATCCTTTCCCCAAACCTATTCATTCTTTTTTTTTTAAACCTATTCATTCTGTATGCTGAGCAGAGCGTTTGAGAAGCTGGTCTACAGTAAGATCGTGGCATCAGGATTGAAGGAAGTCTCATCAACAGTGCTGTTTGCAGAAGACACAACTTTGCTTTCAGAAAGCAAAAAGGTCTTGAAGCATTCACTGAAGAAGATCAAAGACTACAGCTTTCAATGTGGATTACATCTCAACATCAAGACAAGAATCCTCACCTGGACCAACTGCCAACATCGAGGAAGAAGGAGAAAAAGTTAAAGGTGTCAAAGATTTCATTTTATTTGGATCGACAATCAACACCTAAGGTAATAACAACAGTCAAGAAATGAGAAAGACGTGTTGCCCTGGGGAAATGTGCAGTCAGGGGTCTCTCCAAAGTGCTCGAGAGCAATCCTGTCAGATTCAAGATCAAGATGCACCTGATCCAGGCCTTGGCCTTCTCAAGGGCTCCCATGCATCTGAAGTTGGACAACTAATGAGGCTGACAGAGGAAGAATCAATGTTGGAACCATAGCGCTGCGAAGGTCCTGAAGGTCCCATGAGCTGCTAAAAGGCTAACAAATCTGTCTTAGGGGTGCAGGCACGGTGCTCCTCAGAGCAAGGGCGGGCACGCTCCCCCGCACATGCTCCGAGCACTGTTATCAGGAGGGGTCAGTCCTGGGGGAAAGGAGCGGAAGACCTTCAACAAGGTAGCCCAACGGTGTCTGTAACAATGGGATCGAGCACGACAGAGGTCATGAAGACGGGACAGGGTGGGGAGAGGTTCTATCCGCCATTCGCAGGGTTTCTGGGAGTTGAGGTTGACTTGACAGCCCCTAACCACCATAGCAACATGGGTGGGTAAGTGTGCACCTATGTCCATAGATGACCACACGTGAGTACACGCAGAGGTGCACCTGTACACATACACGTGTTTGTGTGTGCTGCGTCCTAAAAATATCCCAAGGTGGGGTCTCACGATGGGCTTACTGGGCTACAAGGCTCGGGACACCATCTCACGGCATAGCTCGGTCACTGGGGACAACATAGCTTATAAAGATCATTGACTACATCCTAGTTCGGTGAGTAGGGCCTAAAGTCTTAAAAGTTTGCAAGTAGAAAGATGGCTGCACCCCGGCCAGATAAGCAGAGGTTCTCTCGTACCCTTGTGTAGTTGAGGAAACCAGTGGAGGCTGTTGAAAGAAGGAGAATATAAGGATCTGACTGGTACAAGAGATTGCTTCTCCTTCTCCAGCTGAGCATCTGGTGGATTCTAACTACTTGTCCTCGGGACTACAGCACAGCTTCTTGCCACTAGGCCACCAGAGCTTCCCGGGAATAAGGCTCCAAGATGAAAAATCACGAACCAGATGATACTATGGGAAGCCAAACTTTATACCAAATATTATATGAAAATCCTTGTTCAGGAATTGAAGGAATTACAGATATATAAATTAGGATTTCTCTTGTGGCAGATCCTAGAAAATGAGCTGTTTTTTCCCTGCAGACAGGAGACAGCAAGGGGCCCCCTACAGAGGGAGTGTTACTTCCCTGAGGCATCAAGGTTAATAGTTAAGGGTAAACCAAATTCTTGCATTTGTGAACCCCTCCTTCCTGAGTCAAGCTGAAGGTCTTCAATAGAAAGAGATTGGCTTCATTTGCATTGAATTCTCTTTGTGATTTACTTCCTGATAATTTTCAATAAAGACACAGAGAAGCTTGGCTTGGGGTCTTCAGTCGAGAACTGCAGGCCCCCTGTTTTATGCTCTCTGCTCTATCACATTCCTGGCTGTTTGTCTCTTTATTAATAATTATAAAATTATTCCATTCTTTGGGACCCTCGGTCTGCAACATGATACAATCAAGGAAAACATAATACCTATTGAATTTATAACCAGAAAACTTAACCAACTTCCAGAAGTTGAAAAGAATCTACTTGAACATGGATTAACATATATTGGACTTAATGCTGCTCTTTGTGGCCTAATATCAAACAGTCTTTTTCGATGCATCTTAAATGTGACACAGGCTCAGATAGCAGCTGGCTTACCAATGGCAGTTATTCCACTTATTACAGCATATTTATCTTACAAAGCTGTGCAGAAACTCAGCATGTATTCCTACACTCACTTGTATTTTCACAAAGAAATGCTAGAAGCATGTGTAAGAAGTGGGGGGGAAGGAAAGCTGTTTATAGTATATTTTTTTCTTTTTTCCACTATTTGAATATTTTAACTTTGCAAAAGAAATTAATAGGGAGTAAACTCTCTAATGCTACACCCAAAATGCTGACTGGTGCTGGCAGGGGGGGTCCCTCCTCCCCCAGTTGACCCCAAGTTCCCTCATCTGTAACAAGAGGGGGTGACCCTGTCTGCTTTCTGTTCCCCCCATCAGGCTCCTCTATAAATAAGTCTTGCCTAGACTGTGCCCTGTTTTATATTACTACCTTTCTCTTGGGCAGTTTGCAAAGTGACTAAGCCTACGTGGCATCACCTTCCTGAGAATTCCAGCGACTTCTAGCCCATGTGTGCCTGGCCCCCGCTCTAGGACTTGGCCCATCCTCCGTCCATGTCTGCGTGCTGCTCCTTGATAGTCACAGGCTCTGACCCTGCACTTTAGCTTCAGGTTGTTCATTTAGAGAGTAATTTGACATCTAGTGGTAAAATCATAAAAACGGTTCGCACAGCATCCTGTTTCCTTGTAATTGCCCTCCCTGTGACAAAGTTCAGTCCTCTCCCGTGTGTTCACTGGGAAACACTTCTGCTCTGGGCTGTGGGAGGGGAGGAGCTGGGGTGGGAGAAGCCGTGGGTGTGGGATGTGAAAGGCAAGGACAGCAGGCCTGTGTCGGGAGGAAAGAGGGTAAGGCTGGAGGAAGGCTAGGAGCGATACAGGCATGTGTGCACCTGGGGGGCCCTTCAGATCTGGGTACAGGACAGACACGGAGCTGGACGCAGGACAGACACGGAGCTGGGTGCAGGACAGACTGAGTTGAGGGTTGTCTCTTTGAAGACGAGGGTCCATTGCCAATAGTCTCATAGTTGTGTGAAAGTTGAACACTGACTAAGGAAGACCAGAGAATTCTTTATCCCTCTGAACCGTGATGTTAGTGAAGTCTATGAAAATACCATGGGCCCCAAATGAACAGTCTGGCTTGGATGAAGGGCACACGAGTGCTCTTTACAAGTAGAGATGGAAGGAATTTGTCTCACAGACTTTGGACGTGTTATCAGGAGGGGTCAGGCCCTGGGGGAAGACGCCGTGCTTGATAGAGGGTCAGTGGGGAAGGGTGGACCAACACGGTGACTGCAGCCGGGCGCTCAGACGCTCACTGGGGTGAGGACGTGTCGGCTCAGGGATGACATGGGGCGACGGGGCCTGGTGAGCCTGGGCCTCTGGGTCGGAGCCAGCTGTCAAGCACCTAACCACACAGCTTCTATGTCATTCTTCACGCAGTAGGAAATTCTTGTTCTGCTTTTATTTCCCCGAGCTCATATTAAGAAAATATCTTTTCAATGGTGCCTGGCAATGTGTCCTTGTCAAGGACTCAGGTGAAGAGGGAGAGAGTTTCATCAGGACTTTGAAGGGCCCAGAGCCGCTCTTTCACGCTAGTGCCAAGGTCAGGGAAGAATCCGAGGGTGTTGCCTCTGTTGCGTTCTAATCTCCGGCACGAAGGAATCCTCTCCCGTTCACAGGGAGGTTCCAGGGCTCTGGAGACACGTGTGGGCGGGAGACATGCCAGCTGCCTCGTGGGGATTACAGCTCAGGGCTTTGTGGGGCGCGTGGACTCTCGTCTGAAGGTCACTGCTGGTTGGAGATGAGCTCATGGCAATGGCCAACGGTGACAGTTGGAGCAATGACAGTGGCACCTCCAGACTGAATAAAAAAGTCACGTAAATGTCAAAGGTCCCAGGCTCAGGGTGACGTCATCCCACGTGAAACTGTGTGTCTGGGGGCCAGTGGGTCAGTTCTGAACTCACAGCCCCCAGAGTGACTGTAGAAACGGCCACTCACGTGCTCACGGCTGTACTTTATTTACGTTGTTGTTGTTGTTAAGTATCATTCAGTTGAATCTGATAGCAGATCACTGGCCCTCCAGCGAGTCTCCTGAGGCTGTAAATTTCATGGGAAAAGACTGACCATCATTCTCCCACGGAGCAGCTGGTGGATTTGAACCATGTACCTTTGGGTTGGCAGTGCCGCTTCTTCCACCATAAGAGGAGATCTTTTTTCCATGGAGCGGCTTGGCTTCAAACCGCCAGCGTTTTGGGTAACAGTGAATGCTTAACCATTACACCATCAGTGGGCCTGATATGATTCTAGACCAAATAATTTATACCATTAAATGACAATTCAAACCACTAAAGGACTAAATTTTTGGAAGCAGGAGTGGCATCCACTTCCTAAATAACATGCCTCCAGAAACTCTATGAACTTTAATAAATGTCGATAGTTGTAGAGGGGCTTCAGGCCTTTTGTTCATAGGGTCGCTATGAGTCGTGCTCGACTCAAAGGCAATCAACAAAATTACTTTCTTGCCCATTTTCTGTCCTTCCTCGACTTTAACCTATCTTTAGTTGAAGTGTTTATTAACACAATCAGTCGAATGACCTACTGTTTGCTTTTTTGGCCTGAAAATGTTGGCCATCACTTAGAGTCAAGATACCCTAAGCGGTTTATTAGATATTTTAATAAAGTTCTTCTTAACTTTTCAAAATGACTACAACCATTCTTTTTTCTTTCCTTTCCTTGTCGAATATCCGCTGCCCATAGAGAATTGGGTCTCTTTCTGGGTCCTAGATTCTTTTTCTTTAACTAGCCTTGCCTCCTTACTGGAAGATGCTGTCTAAGTATTTTATAAAGTTGCATATCATCTATCGTATTTATATCCCTAATCCTAAAAGATTGAAGTTGGCAACGATTTCATTTTACTTGAACACAGTAACAGCAGTCAAGAAATCAAAGGATGTGTTGCACTTGGGATATCAGCTGTCAAGGACCTCTCTGAAGTATTAAGAACAACGATGTCAGTTTAAAAGACCAAGGTGGGCCTGACCCAAGCTATGGTATTTTCAACCAGTTTCTATGCACCTGAGAGGTGGACAGTAAATAAGGTTGGTGGAAGAAGAACTGACATCTTTGAGTCGGGTGGTGTTGAAGAGTCTTGAACACGAAAAGAAGAAACTAGTCTGACCTGGAGCGAATGCAACCAGGATGCTCCAGAGAGGCGAAAACAGTGATGCTTCTCTCATACCTCGGGCATGTTGTCGGGAAAGACCAATCCTTGGGAAAAGACATCATGCTGGGGAAGGCAGGGGAGGAGAGAAAGAGAGGAAGACCCTCAACAAGCTGGTTTGATGCACTGTTTTAACAAGGAACTCAAACACATCAGAGACGGCGATTAAGTGCAGGAGAGAGTCCTGTTCGGGGCTGTTCTCAGAGTCAGTAGGAGTCTTAGGCAGTCTGCGGGCACCTCACAACAACCTTCCTGGATTCTTGTTTGAGTTTTCCATTTCCATTTCTATGAATTTTACTTTTCTTCTCCTGTTGCCTCAACACTTACAAAGTTGCTCCTCCACAGAAGACATGTCTGAGCTCTGCTAGTTTCCATGGAGGGGGCGGCGCTGTGGTAGCACCCAGGTAATCACTGCACTGCTAACGGGAAGTCTAAGGTTCGACCTCACCTGCTTCTCTGCAGGAGAAGGTGAGCAAGGGGCTTCTGTGAAGATTACAGTCAGTTAACCCTGCAGGCCGCTCTAGCTTGCCACCATGGGAACTCTGGGAAGCCAAATAGCCTGGTAGCCCCCAAGGATGTTCTTCCAAAAACTGATGACACAATCACAAAAATGACAGAAGACATAGACTTTTCACAGAGGGAGACACCCAAATGGCCAACAGACACATGAAGAAATGCTCCAAGTCACTGGCAATAAGAGAGATGCGCATCAAAACCACAATGAGGTACCATCTCACTCCAGTAACAGTGGCAAAGTTTAAAAGGGCAGCAAATAATAAAGGCTGGACAGGATGAGGAGAGACAGGAACTCTCATACACTGTTGGTGGGATTGTAAAACGGCACAACTACTCTGGAAGGCAGTTTGGCGCTTCCTCAAAAAGCTGAACATAGAAATTCCATTATGATCTAGCTATTTCACTACTTGGAACATACTCCGAGAAAATGAGAGATGAGACACAAACGGAGACTTGTACACCAGTGTTCACAGCAGCGTTATTCACCATCGCAAGAACATGGAAACAGCCCAGATGTCCAAACACAAACAAATGGATTGAGAAATTATGGTACATTCACATGATATACAGCACTCAGGAGCAAGGATTTAAAAAAATTACTACGTAACCTGGGAGGGACTGGAAATATAAAACGTGTGACTCTGTGTGTGTATGTGTGTGTGTGTGTTGTTAAGGGTAAAGAACAGGTTATTGCTCGGGATATAGAACACACCCCTTGCCTAGAAGGTTTTCCGGAGCAGCAGCTCCCCCACCAGGCCGCTGAGAATTCCCGCCAGGCAAGCAAGGCAGGTACAGCCGTGGGACACCAGCAGGTTAAGGAGGAAAATCCTAGGATCATCTTAATAGACACCAGTCAGCATTTGACCTGATCCAACATCTCGATTCTTTCAAACAGAAATACAAAATCCTGTTAGTGTATTACTTACTCGTTGCCATTGAACCACAACCCACTCATAGCTGCCGTTCTAGCGGGTTTTCAGAGGACGTGGACTCGCACAGGAGGGGACGGCTCACCTTTTTACCATGGGGCAGCTGGTGGACCAGAACCGCCTGAGAGGCGCCTCCTTTAGGCTGCAGGTGATTCGCCACAGACCACACCAGCAGAGCTCCCTCATCGGTGTATGTTGTTGTTGTTATGTACCATCCAGTCAGAACTGGTCCATAGCTGACCCTCCAGAGTGTTTTCAAATCTCTCGGGAGGAGACTGCACATCTTTCTTCCCCCGGAGTAACTGGTGAATTCAAACCACATGCCTTTGGGTTGGCAGCGCGATTCCTTCCCTCAAAGCCACCAGAACTCCCTGTTAGTATAGAAATACATTTCAAGGGTATCACTAAGGAAACCGGAAGACAATGGTGAGACACTTACAGGTACTGCGTTTCAAAATCAGGTTCAAGTTAAGAATGAGCCCTACCTGAATTCGTTCTGGAAATTCTAGCCAACATGCTGAGATAAGGACAAGAAGGAGAAAAATGTGGGCAAATGAGATGGTGTTGATCAGCAGACCAGTTTAAAGGAAGGCACCAGGCAACAGAATTGTCTGCAGTATTAGCAATGACGAGGCAGAATAGTGTTAACTATTGAGCAATGGGAAATCAGGAGACGAATTGCACTGGGGAAGTCAGCTGTCAGGGACCTCTCCAGAGTACTGAAGAGCAACGACATCAGGCTGGAGACTAAGGTGCGCCTGATCCGAGCCATAGTCTTCGCAATTACATGCTATGCGTCAGAAAGCTGGACAGTGACTAGAGATTATAGAAAGAGAATAGATGCCTTTGAGCTGTGGTGCTGGAGAAGAGTGTTGAATATACCATGGCCTGCTAGGAGAACAAACGGATTTGTCCTACAGAGGATGAAACCGGGCTGCTCCCTGGAGTCAAGGATTCTGAAGCTTCATCTGATATACTTTGGGCATGTTGCAGGAAGGGACTGGTCCTTGAAGAGGACATCATGCTTGGGAGAGTGGAGGGACAGCTCAGAGGAAGACCCTCGATGAGATGGACTGATTCAGTGATTGGGATAATGGGATAGGTGTGTCAGAGACAGTGAGGTTGGCACAGGACAGAGCAGAGTTTAGGGCTCTTGTACATAGGGTTGCTATGAGTCGCAAGCAATTTGACAACATTATGCAATGGCATCCTAGCCGCAGGATCCAAGGAAAGAATTAAGTTCCACAACAGCGTCGTCCTGTGATCTCCTTAGGCAGGCCTGATCCAAGCCATGGTCTTTCAATTGCTTCCTACGGATCTGAAAATGGGACAAGGACGCCTGAAGGACCAATCCCTCTGAGTTGCGTGGTGGGTAAAGCACTCTGACTATGCCGTGGACGGCTGAAAGAATCAGTCAGCCCTGGAGGAAGTGCACCAGGGAGCTCCTCAGAGGAACTGAGGGCAAAGCTTGTCTCACGAACTTTGGACATGTTGGGGAGAGGTCAGTCCTTGTAAAATCACATCCTGCTGGGAAAGGCGGAGGATCCGGGAAAGAGAGCAAGACCCTCAAGGAGACGGATGGACACAGTGACTGTCCCCACCGGAGCAGATCAGAGATGGCACAGGACAGGGCAGGGCTCAGGTCCGCAGGTCACTGGTTACTGTGTGTTACAGTCCGCTCAGCGGCACCGGACAACCACAGAGGCTCCCTGGGGGCGGGCGGCCTACCTGTGAAAGGTTTGAGAACCTGTGGACGGGGGTCCATCACCCAGGAAGCGAGGCGAGCCCGGGCTACTGTGCTTACCTCATCAGTGTGAGCAACTTCCCAGGGGTTCGAAGATGTGGCGGGGGCAGGTGTAAAAGCCCCTCCTGGTCCTTCAGCCGGCACACTACGTCCACACGCCCAGGCATTGGACATCTGGTGCTGGCCAGGAACTGCCGATTTGCAAAGAGGCTTTGAATCTGTCGGAAGACCCTGTGAGTTGTTAGATGTGTCTGCCATGCCTAGCAGCAGACTCCGGTCCAGTAAAAACTGCGAAATTGTCAGTTAAATTCCCCAAAGCATACGCAGAGACGACCTGTGGTTTACGGGATTCTCGATGATTCTCATTTTCTGAGTGTTTTATGAGAAGGTTATATTCACCTAAGCGGGGAGGGGGAAGCAGTAAAGTGCTCTCACTCTCTTGCACACCCCACTGCAAGGCCGCAGGGACAAGCTGCATTTCCACAGGCATTTAGCATCTGTGGCCCCCACCGCCTCCCCACTCACCCCCACCTCCCTGGACAGCAGTGCGGCTCTGTCCCTGCCCAGTGCCCGCCCCTCTGAGGAGGACGCTCCAATCTGTATGTCCAAACTCGGATCCTCGGGGGACGATCACCCCTGCTGTCAGCACCCACATCAGTCTGCATCCCACCCACCCCAGCGGCCGGCACAGAGCACCCGACCTCCAGGCACGGCCCACTTTACCCAACCTGGATGGGGCCCCTCCCTGCGTTGCGCCCACACCTCCCTGGGGTGCGTTTGGAAATCTCTCTGGCAGCCGAAGGCCCGCACACGCCAGGCTTCACATGTCCACTCCTGAGCTGAAGGCCATGGGGACAGCCACGCAGGCCCAGCACCCTTCCACAGGTCCCGGGGGGACCTCCGCTTTCTGTGCCGCATTAAGCCCTTGTCCCAAGCACCACAGAGCTGTTCTGCTGCCCCTGCAGGCCCACCTGACGTCATGGCAGCGACAATACCGTCCACACCTCAAGCCAGGCACGGTGCCTGCCCAGGACTCTGCATCAGTCACCCACCTCCCGTTCTCCACTCGCTGCTCCCGACTCTATCCCTGCCTGGGCCTCAATTCCTGCTTGGAAGAGGGCCGGATCTGCCATGTCCTGCTTGAAACTGAGTCCTAACGTAACGCCTTGTCTCTGTGGCCTCTTCTGCTGTGTGTTGCCTAAACCACCAACCCTGCTCTCACCCAGCATCCACCGCTGGCCCTGAGGCTCTCTGGGTCTGGGCATCCGCCTTCAGCCAAGAGTCTTTCCTTCAAATCGCTTGGGAATCAGAGACCGTGCTTGGCGCAGATGTCCTGGGGGGCTCACCAGGCTGAGATTAAAGCTGGCCTGGACCACCCTGGACTTTAAAGACGGGACAGCCGTGCTGATTCCTGGGCTTCTGAGGAGACCACACAGCCCGGCGACCAGCTGAGGAGCTGAGGGGAACCCACAGGCCAAGCAAGCTGGTCATGCTGGACACCGTCGGGGCAGCACCCAGGGAAACCATGCAGGGATACTGACCAGGGACACCATCCAGGGGCAGGACCCAGGGATATTGTCCAGGAACACTGTCCAGGGATACCAACCAGAGACACTGTCCAAAGGCACTGTCTAAGGGCACCAGCCAGGGATACTGAACAGGGACACCGTCCAGGGACAGCACCTAGGGATACCGACCAGGTACACCGACCAGGGATACCGACCAGGAATATCGACCAGGAATACCGACCAGGAATATCGACCAGGAACACCGCACAAGCGGCGGGGCTCTCACCAGGTCCTTTTTACGGTCCTTTCTCTTAGAGACCCATGTAAATGGCATTTCCACTGCTGATAAACTTGTATCTTAAGATATTTAAGGCACATAAACTCCCATCATCATCCCAATTCATAGCCATCTTATCACTCTGGTGACCTGGTGATAGAGACTTGTGCTGCCAACCCAAAGGCAGGCAGTTCAAATCCATCAGCTGCTTTGCCGGAGGAAGAGGGGCACTCTGCTCCTGTGTGATTTACAGCCTCTGAAAACCCACTGCAGGATCAGCTCTGGGTAGGATCGGACCCAACAGCAGGGAGGCTCGTGCTCTGTAGGACACAGGAGAAACTGCCCCCCAGGACTCCAGGGCTACAGGCTGCCACATCTCGCCTCCCCACACGGCAGGGGTCGGGGTGGTTCTGCTGGCCGTCTGGTGAGTCCCCTGCTGCACCGCGAGGGTCCATGCTGCATGGACACGGGTTCCTACAACGAGCTGGGGGGGGGGGCAGGAAGAAAGGCTCCAGAGCTATGTCCAACTTCACACTCTGCAGGGGGAGCCCTAGTAAATGCAATTTCTAACACTCACCTGGGGTACCGCCAAAGCGGACAGAGGAGAGTGGAGGAGAGCTAACATCGCAGCCGAGGGAAATTCTACGGAATGTAATTTCACTGTAGCAATTCCTCCTCCTCGATTGGACATGGGTTTGCCTGACAAGGAAAGTGACAAGTACTTGTTGTTGTTGTTATGTGGGGTCGAGACACTTGTGAGTCATAGTGACCCTCTGTACAACAGCTCTGAACTCGGCTCTATCCTGTGCCAGCCTATCGTCTCCAACACACCCACCCCCACCACCCCAGTCACTGAATCAATCCATTTCATCGAGGGTCTTCCTCTCCTGCACTGTCCCTCCACCCTCCCATGCATGATGTCCCTCTCCAAGGACTGGTCCCTCCTTGCAACATGCCCAAAATATGTCAGACGAAGCCCCAGAATCCTTGCCTCCAAGAAGCAGCCTGGCTTCACCCTCTCCTGGGCAAACCTGTTTGTTCTCCTAGCAGTCCATGATGTATTCAATACTCTTCTCCGCACCACAGCTCAAAGACACAGCTCAATTCTTCTATCATCGTTAGTAATTATCCAGCTTTCTGGCACATAGCAAGTAATTGCAAAGAGGGTTGCTATGGGTTGCAGGTAACTCAATGGCAGATAACAACATGGCATGGATCAGGTGCACCCTAGTCTCCACACTGACATCATTGCTCTTCAGTACTCTGGAGAGGTCTCTGATAGCAGACTTTCCCAATATAACTCGTCTTTTTATTTCCTGGCTGCTGGTACCAAGAGTGTTGACTGTGGAGCCAAGCAAACTGAAGCTGTGAACAATCTCAATCTCTTCACCATCTATCATGATGCTGCCGGTCGGCCCAGTGGTGAGAATCTTTGTTTTCTTGATGTTGGGCTTCAATCCGTATTGAAGGCTGTAGTCCTTGACCTTCTGCAGCAAGCGCAGAAGTTTCAACAAGCAGGGTTGTATCATCTGCATAACACAGATCGTTGATGAATCTTCCTCCAATCCGGATGCCTATAGAGCCCAGTCTCCTGGATGATCTGTTCTTCATAAAGATTGAAAAGGTATGGAGATAGGACACATCCCTGGAGCACACCCTTCCTGATTTTGAACCAAGCAATGTTTCCTTGCTCTGTTCTGACGACTGCATAAGGAGCAGAACAGAAAATTTCAAAGGGCAGCGCAGGAAAACAAAGTGAAGTATTATAATGAAATGTGCAAAGAGCAAGCTGGACTCAGAAAATCAAAAGTCCTTATTACTCAAAGATTAATTGTTGTTGTTGTTGTTAGGTGCCATCGAGTCAGCGAGGCCTCGCAGCACCCTGTGAACGAGATCTGACCCTGCCCTGTCCTGCCCTCCCCTCATAATCTCCCATACGTTCTAGTCCACTGGCACGGTCACCCTCTATGCATCTCGTCGCTGGACCCTCCACATTTCCCAGCAGGATGTCTTTTTTCCAAGGAAGGCCCCTCCCGACTATATGTGTGAAGTAAGTGAGATGAAGTTTCATCAGCTTTGTCCCTCAAGAGGACCCGGTGACACTTCCCCCCGGGGAGACATGAGGTCAGTCTTGCAGACAGGGGTCCTCTGCTGTAGAGCTGGCCCTGCTCCCCCAGACTTGCTGGCCAGGGAGCCATTGCCTGGAAAAGAGCGACCCCTGCTGTCCCCCAGCTGCAGTTAACCCAGAAACCAAAGGGCTTCGCACACGCTCAGCTCCACCAGGAGATGTGTGTCCTGGGAGCAGGGGCTGGTTCCTTTTCCTCGGCTTCTGACAGCCTGGCGTTTCTTGAAGACACCCCCCTCCCTGCGTGTCTTAGTACCAATCTTCCTCTCCTCTATGAGGTTCCGTGCAGGGACTGGTCCAAGGTGGGACCCCGACTTCTCTCGGTGGCACCCCCACCCCTTCTCCCAGGTGCTTCTTCCATGGAGGTGTAGATGCATCACCTACGACCTGTAACAGCCTTACAAACAATGGATCTGCACCTCGCCCTGTCCTGCACCGCGCCGTCCTGCATTGTCCCCGCGATCTCAGATCTGCCCGAGCCCACTGCGGCAGTCGCTGTGACCGTCCATCTCATCAAGGGTCTTCCTCTCACTGACCCTCCACCTTTTTATGTGAAATAAGGTTTAACCTTCTTTGCCTTTAGGGAACCCCTGGATGTACTTCCCCCAGGACAAACGTGCTGTCTGTCCTTTGGGCCGTCCGTGGGGTGCTCAGGACTCTTCTCCAACACAACTCAAAGGCAGCAATTCTCCCGTCATCCTTACTCCTTGTCCAACTTTCAGACGTGCAAGTGATTGAAAAGAACACTGACGTGACATCAGTGCTGAGGTGGCGGAGGCCACACGGCATGGAAAGTTCCCTTCCATCAGGTCAGGCATAACCAGTACACAGAGGTGGGCTCTTTCATAACTAACCCCTGACCACTGACCATCTCACACCTCGGCCAGGGAGGCCACACTCGGCTGTTTTGGAGCTGACATATGCCATCAAGTCAGAACCAACTCCCAGCTGACCCTCCAGAGGGTTTTCAGAGGCAGCAAACGGCATAGGAGGAGACTGTCCAACCTTCTCGGAACAGGTGGTGGATTCAAACCCTGCGCCTTTGGGATTGCAGCACGACTCCTTACCACTAGGCCACCAGAGCTTCCTGACACATACTTTAGGGGAACACAATTCAATCCACATCATCAATGGTCTCTTCCAAAACAAGACTGAGGTTAATGAAAGGCTAATGACCTCAAGACCCACGGGGTGGCTTTCCCTGCAAATGCAGCGGAACGGACTCCATGGAGGAAAGAGGGGTTCTGTCACCTTCCATTCCTGCCTTGACCTTCTTTTCCCGGCCTTAGCCCAGCTGAGAATCCAGACCAACCCCATCGTGTCAGATTCTAGAGGAGCTGGACGCTCCCAGACCCTCAAGGTTGCTTTCAGGATGCCTGGTGGGGGCAGCTGGAGAAAGTGCATCTCCTCCCATCCTCATCTTCTAAGGTGGGGAGGCCCGGGAGGGACCGGTGAAAGTGCGCGGTGCGGGTCTGGGTGGCACACTCGGACTCAGCGATTCGACTCTGTCTTCGGACGCGTCTCAGGAGGAGACAGCTCTCGGGGCAAGTCTGTCTTGATAAGAAACCCATGTGCTGTGTCCCCGAATGCTGACTGCTGATTCTGACCACAGCGACCCTCCACTGTGCTTCCAAGGCTGGAGACCTTCCAGGAGACTACCCGTCTTTCCCCACAGAATCTCATGGATTCGAACCACTCATCTTTCAGTTCGCAGCCTGACTCACTGTGCCCTAAGTCACCAGAGCTCCCCCGTGCATTCTCAGTCCTCAACTGTACACATCGCACACTCACTGCGGAAGGAGTCACGGGGACGCAGTGCCTTAAGCGGCTGACTGCTAACGAAAGGTCAGCAGGTCAAGCCCACCAGATGATCCTGGGGAGAAGAGGTGGAAGTCCGCATGCACCAAGACTGCAGCCTAGGAAACCCGGTGGGGCAGTGCTGTTCTGTCCCAGGGGGTCTGTACTGGTCAGAATCTACTTGATGGCAATGATCTGAGTTGATTTGTGGTTTTGGGGTGGGGGGGTGGTTCTGGAGTATCATGGCAGCACGTGGAGCCTCAGGGAGTCCAGGCTCCTGCGTGACTAAGAGGGACGGACACAGCACTCGAGTCACTAAGAGTTACAGGCTGTTGGCCACAGCTTCGTGGCAGAGTCTGCCCTGACTCAGCTCGGCGCACGGCCAACAGCTAGCTGCGACTCTGCTGACCCTCTGAGGGCTTTCCCTCCACGAGGCTGTAAGACTCGTGTCAGGGCATCGCCCATCTCTCTACTGTGCACCCGCTGGGGGACTCGAGTCATCTGACGCACAACCCTGAGGGGACTACTCTTTATAAAAAAAAAAAGTGATTTTTTTTATCTTCACCAAAGTTTACAGAAAAGTTAGATTTTCATTTATTCATTGTTGCACATTTTTACTGCCCTCTGTGAGAAGCCAAATTTCAAAATCAATTTATCAATGATATGCACACCCATGTTTATTGCAGCTTTGTTCACAATAGCAAGGAGCTGGAAACAACCTAAGTGCCCATCAACAAATGAATGGCTAGAGAAGCTGTGGTATATTCGCACAATGGAATACTATGCTGTATTGAAAAACAAGGAACTCATCCAATATTATTCAAAATAGTTGACTCTGGAGAACATTATGCTGAGTGAAATATCCCAGTCAAAAAAGGACAAATATTGCATGATGCCACTGCTGTAGAATGGGACTAACCTCGGGGTTGGGGAGAGACTGAGTAAGATGGGTTCAATAATGTATACTGCACTGAAACAGAGGAGGGAGAAAACTGTTTAAAAGAGATATGTGACTAGGTATTTCTGTCATCACAGGAGTCTAGAGCGATGGCTACATGGTGGAGGGGACCTGGGGGAGGGTTTGTAAAACAATGAAAGAATCTTTTCTTTTACTTTTCCATAATTTTTTACTCATGTACTTATAACTTGTTAGTTAAATTTGTCTTCTAGGTTGCAACACCCCCATCTTCAAGGATATGAACATGTACGGCTAAGCACAATTAATAACAGTGCATCTAAATTCCAAAATCAATCTCCACAATAGTCTACGTGTTTCCTACTGCCAAAGGGGCCCTTTAGAGTAGTGAGAGAAGATCTTCACCCTGAAACCCACAGCATCCCTTTTCAGCAGGAAGTAGCTAAGAGAATACGCCATCCCCTTTCCCTTATGAATCAGGGTGAAGTCTCTCTCAGGGAGGAGTGATAGGGAATGGCAAAGGACACACTGACAAAGGAGATTAAACAGAACTGGTTTTGACAAGCACTGTGGCAATTGGACAATTAAAACAGACATTTGGAGGGCGGGGGAAGAAGAACAAACTGGGGAAGAGGTTAGAGAGAATGGTACAGCAATGAAGGAATGAAAACCCAAAATCCCTGTAAATGTTCATTAATACTAATAAAATTTAATAATAAAAAAAAGAAAGAAAAAAAATTTATCAATGATAAACCTAATGTTGTATCAGGATATGAGGGAGGTGCAGAGACAAGCTGGAATTCCCTGAGCCAGGTCTCAGGGGTTAAGGGCCAAGGCAGACCTTCAGGGGTTTTCACAATTCTTGCATTGTATTTGCTGACCCTCTCACCTGAGTCAGGCATAAGGCTTTCAATAGAAAGGGCCTAGCTTCATTTGCATAGAATTCTTTGTGATTTGCTCCCTGGTGTTTTTCAATAAAGTCACAGGGAGGCTGAGTTCAGAGCTTCAGTTTTTTGAGCTGTTTGCCCCCTGACTTCACGCTCTCTGTTTCTCCTCCATACTTGGTGTCCTGTCTCTTTTTCTTTTTCCTCATCAGACAACACCCCTCCCTCCCATCCTCCTTCCCCAGTTCACTTTTTTTAATTTATTCATTGTTATATAATTACCTACCTCCCTCCTCTCCCGCCAGTCCTCTTTGCAATGTCCTTCTTATTCTGGGCTGTTGTTGTACATACAAGGCCTAATCATATATTCCTTTTAAACAGCTCTTTCCCTCATCTGTTCCAGTACAGAGTTTATTATCTATCCATTCTTACTCTATTCTCCCAAACCCCCATGTCATACCTGCTTTGTAACAGTGGTACTGTGCAGTATTTGTCGTTTTGTGACTGAGATATTTCACTCCACATAATATCCTGCAGGATCACTATTCTACCAGAGCAACAAACGCCCCAAAAGACTGAGAACTCTTTAGATAAGTTCCTAATAACCAACTATTCTGAAGCTCCGTCTCACGTACTTTGGGCATGTTGCAAGGAGAGGCCAATCCTTGGAGAGGACATCATGCTTGGAAGGGTGGAGGGACAGGGCAAGAGAGAAAGACCTTTGATGGCATGGATTGACTCAGCGACTGGGGTAATGGGGGAAGGTGTGTCAGAGACAACAAGGTTGGCTCAGGACAGAACAGGGTTCAGAGCTGTTGTAGGTAAGGTTGCTATGAGTCACAAGCGACTCGACGGCACATAACAACAACGATAACCAACTTAGCACAGATTTCTGTACTTGCAAACCTTGGTTTGAGTAGGAATTCTTCCCTCCAAGCTTGCAAATACAAAAACTACCTTTCTGTGAGTCAATCTGGTCCAGAGCTTTCACTCACCTGCTGGGGTGGTGTTCTACCTCTGTCATCTCGGGGGCGGTCATCTCTCGTTCAGAAATGGAACAGGAGCACGGGCTCGTTTGACTGCCTGCCTGCCGGGGACAGTACAGCCTCGGGTTCCCTCGCTCACTACTGAGCGGCTCATCATCCTGGCCTCACCAACAAGGCAGGCCATCCCTCCCCAGGGCCCCCAAAGCCGTAGCTGTCGCCAGCATCCACATCCCACCCCTGAGGTTCCCGTCCTTCTGGAGAAGCTTGGCAGAAGCAGGGCACAGATCCTCACACACACCCACACACACACTCTAAAACACCTCCCGTCCTCCATCAGGGCCAGGCTTCTCCCTCACTCACGGAGGAAGGACTGCAGCCTCCACCACCCCCATCCCAACGTGTCTTCTCACGGAGGAAGGACTGCAGCCTCCACCACCCCCACCCCAACGTGTCTTCTCACGGAGGAAAGACTGCAGCCTCCACCACCCTCACCCCAACGTGTCTTCTCATGAAGGAAGGACTGGGGAGCCTCCACCACCCCCACCCCAACGTGTCTTCTCACGGAGGAAGGACTGCAGCCTCCACCACCCCCAACCCAACGTGTCTTCCCACGGAGGAAGGACTGGGAACCATACCAACACGTCTTGAGTGCTCAGGCCACGTCTTGACACTTTGGGACACGGAGCCACCTCAGATGAACCAGTGTGTGACCAGAACCCTCACCTGACAGACTCACACGTGCCGATGGAGGCCTGCACATCCACTGCGAGTTCTCTGTCTCCGGCGCTCTCACCAACCAGACAGGACTAAATGAGTCTCCACAACCCTCAACCTCCAAAGGGTCTCAGAGTGAACCCCAGTCCTGGGAAGACTTTGTTCCCAGCCTTGGCACCTCAAAGGACGTCAACTAGGGTGAGATGGTGGCCCTTGGCTCCAAGTGTCCCAGCCACACTGCCCGCCACATGCAGTGAAAGCTTCCGCTCAGGCTTCAGCACAGCCAAGTTCTGGAGTCCGTGAGCAGGCGGGAGCCAACTGCGGCTTAAATGAGGGCTGTCCCCACCAGGGCGTAGGTCTAGGGGTCACCTGGAGTGCTAAAGCCAGGCCCAGTATGCCAGGGAACAGGAAGGAGCCCTTGGTGGGGGATGGGGAGGACGCCATGGTGCCTAACACCGACAGTGAGTACATAGTGCTTTATTGTTTACACGTTTCTCATCTAATCCTGGAGCAGCCCTGAGGTAGGTATTACTATCCCCATTTTACAGATGAGCAAACTGATATCCCTCGGGTAGGCCACCTGCCAACAATGACAAATTTATTAGTGGCAAAATCACTGGTAACTCCGAAGCCAAGGGCACTCTTGGGCAGTTCCTGGGCTGCCGCCAGGTCGAGGGGAGCTGAGAGCGTCAGCCGGGGAGGCTGGTCTGTTCACCGGAGCCCACGGGGGCACCTCACCGGGAAGGAATGAGGCACATTCACAGGCCAAGGCTGGGCCGAGCAGGAGCTTGGAGCATCTGGGAGAGCGAAGCGGGAAGGTGTCTGGCACTCTGGTTGGCTGCTGCCGGGTTCTTCCGACCCTGTGACCCTGTGGGTGCAGGCAGAGCTCGTCCACAGGCTGTGACCTTCCGGGAGCAGAACATCATGCGGGTTCGCCACAGTCATCCTGGTGTGTTCAGACCACCTTCAGCTCTTGGCCATGCACCGTTTGTGCCTTCTAGAAGCAGGTCTCTCCAGAGATGCACAGGGCTCATCTCCACAGCCCGCAGACACGGGAGGTCCAGCAGCTGCACGTCCAGGGGCCAGCTGCAGGGAGGCGCAGCAGGACCGCCTTGCACACAGCCCAGACGGGACGCAGCCCAGAAGGGACGCACTGACCTCAGGCCAGGGCTCTGACCTCAGGTTGGGGCTTCTCCGACTTTGTTAAGAGTTTTTGTTAGAGGGTCTGACAAAAGCCATAAAACCTCCCCCAGGGGGAAAAAATGCATACAAGTACACACAACATTTTGCATCCGATTTAGGGAGTCCGAGGACCCCAGGTGGAAACGCCCTGCCAGAGGGCGTTACCCTGAGAAAACTGCTGAAGGGACCTGAACCCAGCACGCTCGCTTCCCCGCTGCCCTTTCGTCTTCTGAGAATGTTGACGAAGTTTTTTTCCCCGGGATCTGAGGAATGGGGAGCAGCCCACACCAGCCAGGGGGGCTCGGCTGCGCCGTGGCAGTGGTGAAAGCCAGGAGGCAGAGGGATAGGCAGGGTGACGGGAACGGCTGCCCTCCCCCAGAAGGTCACTTGGGGCCCCTTCCTCCACGCAAACGGAGAGAAGGGCTGTGGGGGTCCCTGGCGAGGGAAAGGCAGGCGGATCCCTCACTGGTTCTGGACGATGGGGTTCCGCAGCCTTCCCCTGTGACCCCCACAAACACAAGCCAGCACTGGCCAGTCGCTCATGCATGTGCGGCCGGGCGGGCAGTGGACACCATGTATGTACACGCGCTCCCTGACGGGAGAGACCGAGGGCAAGAGAGGCCTCGGGGCAGAGGCTCCGTGTGGCACTCAGGGCCCATGCAGATACACTGGGGGCGTCTGCAGAATCCCGTACCTCCACAGCTTCTCCTGGCCAGGGCCCAACCAGAAGCAGAAGCCATGGTATTTTGTGCCTCACCCCCAACACTCATGGGCCCAGGAGAGGGGGCCACAGAGAAAGGGATCGCAGAGGAAGGAGGCAGGGCGGGGAAGGCCCCGTTAGCTGCAGAACGGCTGCCAGGACCTTCCGTGGGGCCCAGGAAAGAGACAGCCGGGCCTGCACCCTGCATGTTAGCCCTTCTAAGCCCAGACAGGGCGCACACGGAAGTCCAAGTGACCGCTCAGACTCAGTGGCCACTCGATCCCAGGGACCACCAAGCCCCAGCGGTCACCTGGCCAGCTCTAGATGGACGTTTCGTCACACGTGGCAAGCGGAGCTCCAGTGAGCCGAACATGGGCTGGGCCGGGGCAAGGATCAAGCAGGAAGGGTGGAGGGAAGCCCCCAAACCCACTGCCCCTCTTGCCCAGGGCCAGGGGCAGCCTCTCGTCCTCAGGAGACGGGGAGGGAGGGTCCTGGCTGTAGCTGGTGGTCCCGGATGGCGGGGCCCCCAGGTCCAAGCCCACCTTGTCCCGTGCCAGCAGTTCCCTCTGTCGCCGTCGCTGCTGCCGCCGGCCGACCAGAAGGAGAGTCAGGGAGGCAGCCAGAAACCCCAGGAAGAAGCCAGCCAGCCCGGCCCCCACGGTGCGGGCCCGGTTCGAGGGGCCCCGGCGGCTCCCCCACACCAGGCTGTACGCGGCCACCACCCGCGCAGCACCCCCCTCCTGGCATTCACAGGCATAGGCACCCACGGCCCTGGGGGTCACCACCACTTCCAGCCCATCGCGCCGTGGGGTGAGGGCGGTCACCCCTCCAGGCTGGTGCCACACGCAGGACGCCCACGCCGAGCTGGGGGTGCACGGCAAGACCACGTGTGCAGCTGTCGCCACGGGAATCTCAAACACCACCGGGTGTTCTGGGGGAGACAGCAGGGGCACAGAACGGGGGGACACGGGTCAACAGCAACAACAGGAGCACAGGACAGGGGGACATGGGTCAACAGCAGTTACACAGAACTAAATGCATCCCAACAATTGAAACCCAATGCAAACCAAAGGTGGTATAAGGCAACATATATGAATGAAACCGCACGTACAAATTCTTATACACAAACCAATTTAAAATAGGTTCAAACTTTGAAAAAAAATTTTAAATTAAAAAGGGGAAAAAAAGTGGGCTCTGGTGGCCTAGTGGCAAGAAGCTGCACTGCAATCCCAGAGGTATGTGGTTCGAATCCACCAGAACCTCTTCTGGAGAAGGAGGGGCAATCTCCTCCCGTAGCAGTCAGATGCGATTTGACAGTACACACACAAAAATTATAAAATTTTTAAAAATAAAATACATTTTTTAAAAAGTTTTTAAAAACAGTAGTGAGAAGGTCAGGCACAGAGGCAAAGAGAGATGGGGGGTGATTCTGAATAGGAGGAGAGGCAGTGGACACAGAGAGAAGACCCCCAGAGAGTCGCCAGAGCCAGGCCTCCCAGAAGGTCTGCAGTGGGTCCCAGACTGAGACCTGCTAACCTTTTCAGCCCACCCAGCCCCATTTCCCTGCACCGTACAGACCTGCGGGCTCCTTGGGGCACAGAGAGGAGACGTCGGCTGACTCCATGCCTTGCACCATCCTGTGAGGAGAACATGGGGTAAGAGCAGGGCCAGCACCCCCACATCCTCAGAGTCGGGACCGTGCACCTGCCAGCACGTGTCCGACCATCTCGTAGGCCGCTCTCACCACGCCCCACGTGCCCGGCACTCAACGTCCCCCCAGCCGAAGCCCCCATGTCTCTGCACTCCCCCTCCTGACGTCGGCCTTGTCCAACCCCACACTGACTCCCAGCGTTGCGTGGCCAACCCAACTGGAAAAGAGGCCTGACGTCAGTGCTGTCAAAACAAGTAAGAGCTGCAGCTGCTCGCCCACAGCCACACGATGTCTACGGGGAAAATATTTAAAAGGTGTTTAACTTCTTCTCTGTTCTTTAAGAAAAAGAAGCCACACTGCCATAAAAGCGAGTAAAAGTTCTGTGGCGGCCGCCCCCTTCTATCATCTTGATCTCCAGGGACACTCCAAGGGACTCCTCACTTCTACGGACCCCCTTCAGCACAGTCTGGGGGAGGCTGTGACGGACGGACAGGCAAGCTGTTTGTGAGGAGCCCCGTGGCATCACCCTTTGCGGTGATGGTGGCGGGGTCCTGCGATGCCTCTGCTTTAAGTGCTCAAGGAAGACGTTCTGGGCATACAAAATCCCTGACCAGAGATGGACGAGCTTGAGGGTGGACCCCTCAGGAAATGAGTTCTGGGGTGGGTATCAGAGGACCAAGATAGACAAGTGCAGCTGAGCTTGGGAAATGCGCGGGGGCTCCGAGGTCTGGGCCTGGCGTCTCTGCCGTGTGTGAGCCGAGGTCTGAAGGGTGCAATCTACGGAAGCGTCCACTCAAACCACCAGCACACACATCCACGCATACACCTGAAGGAGACCCCCAAGGCTTACCAACACAGGATGCCCTGGCCAACAACCTGCTTCTTATGATGGCTATGAAGACCATAAAGAACTTTTCTTTTTTCCGAGGTTAGACCAGGCCAGGGTCCTTTAACCACAGGCAAGAAGCTGGCCAACCCTTCCATGCAATCGCTATGTTATAGCCCCATTTAGTTGAAATCTACTCTTGAGTAAGAGATGACACCCAAACTCACACAATTGAAAATAAAAATAGATACGTGTTATGATTACTCTGATGTACCAGTTACAACCTCAAACATTTTCACTTGTTTTAACATGTCTGAATTTATCTGCTTTATTTCTAAAGATAAAAACTTACTTTTTTTGTCTTTAGGGAAAAAAAGACTTGTAACCTTTAAATTAACAGGGTTCTAAGACCCCAGTTTTGGAAATCTTAAGGTGTGTTTAAGAAAAATACAAGTAGTCCATTAAAAATGTTTCACAGAGAATGAATAAAGAACAAAAGGCAATTAATAAGCTTATCAAGCAATTGTAATAATGGACACTTTTGGGTCCCAAATGACACAAACTTTAAAAAAAAATACACAAGTAGGAAAACTGGAACATTGGCTGGATTTTTAAAAACTTTTTCCTGTAATGTGAAAATTGACTGAGAAAACTGGGTTCTTTTCCATCAAGAGTTCACTCCCACTTTGATCTGTGACCTTGACATTGACTGTCCCGTCGCACTTCCTCACGCTGACCCCGTCCACTCATCCTTCTTTCACCTATCCTTGCCTTTGAGCTCTATCCCAGAGCAAATGCTGCCCTTTCAAACCTGAAGCCTGGTTCTTCTAAGCAGCGGACACCTCGTCCGCATCACAGGCCTACTGTCTGACTGGAAGGTAAGTCTGGCCGCAGCCTCGAAGAGTGTCTCGGGACCATGTCTTGGAGCTCCCACCCGTGTCCATCAAGCCACGCCAACAAGCCAAGCCTTTTTAGGGGCGTCTGTCCTACTGTGGTTAGAGAGATCAGCAAAGGCACCAGAGTCCCGTCCTCCTGGGCTCGGGGTCAGAGTCCGGAGTTCTGGGTCATTTGTCCTTTAGAGCAGCAGGTCAGAACCCTGACCTGACCAGCACCATCCTCACAACCTCAGGCCCTGCTGCAGTCACTGGGCCGCCCATCCCGTCGGCAGCCTTCCTCGCTTTCTCCGGCCCTCCACCTTTCCCAGCACGATGTCTTGTTCTAAGAACCTGCCCCTCTGACAACATGAACAAAATAGGAGATGAAGAGTCACCATCCTGGCCTCTGAGAAGCCTCCTGGCTGCACTCTCTCCAAGACAGACTTGTTTGTGTTTACGTCAGAGCATAGTCAATACTTTTTGCTAATGTTGTTAGGTGCCATCGAGTCGCTTGCGACTCATAGCGACACCATGTACAAGAGCTCTATACGTTCTTCTATCCTGTGCCAACCTAGCCATCTCAAACGCACTTATTCCCACCTCTCCAGTCACAGAATCGATCCATCTCATCAAAGGTCTTCCTCTCTTCACCGCCCCTCCACTCTGCCGAACATGATGTCCCTCTCCAAGGACCAGTCCCTCCTTGCAACATGCCCAAAATATGTCATTTTGTTTTGCCAATAGCTTCTCAAATTATTTGCTCAGCAAACTGATTAAACAAGAGCAGAGAAAGGCTAGAACTCTGATGCATCTCTTTGAAGCTACGCAGCGCTTCCTTGTTCTGACTGAATGACTACTTAGTGGTCTATGCGTAGGTTTTGCATAAATGCAATTATGCAAATTGTGTCCCAGGGTCCCCATTATTCTAAATGCCACGGATCATTTATTATGATCTACACAGACTCACGCCTTCCTGTCGGCAATAAAACACAAGTAAACCTCTTTCCGGGTTTTCTCCGCTTTTGATTAGCAGGTGGTGCAGAGGGTGCGCAAATAACAGGTTAAAAGTACTCTCACATAGGAGATAAAAGACGTAAGCGGTTAAATGACAAAAACGCACGAACAGTAAACCCGGAGGGGAGGCTGCCGGCCTCACAGCCAGCAGGGAGAAGTAAAACAAGGAGATCATCTTTTTGCCTTTAAGACTTGGAAAGATTCAAATAAATCCTCCCCACTTAAGAAAAAGATGTGAAGGGAAATGTGTATTTTCCCAAATACTTGTATGAACCCCAGAAGTGTATACAAAACTGGGCCAGTGTAAATTTGATGATGGGTCAAAATTAGAAGAGTTTGGTTACATTAATAAACGGTAATCGTAAAATGCCTATGAATGATTGTAAAAAAAAATCAGTATTTGTAAAGCCTTCACTGAAATAAAAAATAAAATACAGTCCAAAAGAATAAGAGAATATGACAAAGGAGGAAGAAGAAAGAGGCTTGGTGTGTCTGGTGCGTCCAGGAAACCAGTTCTTAACTCAAGAGATTACAATGGGTCATCTTCACGTGCAAACCCTCCTTTACAGTACTGCCTGGCGGGAGCTGCCTGGGGCTGTCCCCCGAGCGCTGGGCCACTTCCCTGGGCAGCGTGAGTCTGTGAAGGGAGATAAAGTCCCTCCTCAACAGCCTGTTCCTGACTTCCTGCCATCCACCTTCAATGCCCCACCTGTCCCCATTCTCAAGAAGAGAAGCTACAGATAGGTGCCTATGTCTTTTTGCTCAACTCCTGGAAAGTAAACAGGAAACTATTTTTATAAAGTTCCTAGAAAAGAATTTCTTTTTTTCACTAGGAGCATGATATATCCATCAACTGCTTGTTAATGAACTTCTGATGAAAGTGGGTTATAATAGCCCAAAGTGAACAAAAGGTGATGACAAGTTAGGAAATTGATTAGTAAAGAAATGATGTGGCTTGGACTAGGGTAGTAGACAGAGAGAGAGAGAGGAAAGGAGAGAGGGGAGAGGGGAGAGGAGAGAGGAGAGAGGGGAGAAGGGAGAGGGGAGAGGAGAGAGAATGCACGTGTGAGTGTGTGTGTGTGTGTGTGTGTGTGTGTGTGTGTACAGACGTGTAAGAAACTCAAACTCTTTGCCTCAAATTGGAACTCATCCCCCCAGCTGACCATGCAGTGGGTATCCAGAGGTTATGAACAACACAGGAAGAAACTATCTTTCTCCTGTGAAGCAGCTGGCAGATTTGAGCTGCCTGACTTTGGGCTGGTAGCATAACTCCTTACCTATCAGACCACCAGAGACCCCATATATATGTATACATGTATCTGTGCTTACATACACACATGCCTTTATGTGTGTGTATGTGTGTACACATATATGCTTCTCTGTATGTATGTGTCTATAGAAAGGTTTATAAAAAGGAAACGGCTCACACACTTGTAGAGACTGGCCAGTCCCAGGTCCATGGGTCAGATGTCAGGTGAGAGGCTTCTCCTGAGTCATGCAGCTGCAGGGGCTGATGAATCCAAGACTGGCCGGTGAGACAGCAGGCTGCTAGCTGCACAGGCTGACAAGTCCAAGGTCAGCAGGCAGTGTCACTGGCTGCTGGCTCAAGTGCAAACAACCAGAGGTGAGATGGTGACCAGTGAGATGCAGGACCCAGATGAAGCAAAAAGCAAGAGAGCTTTGCGGGAAGGTTCACATTATTTTCTACGCAGGTCACACCCCCAAGGAAATTCCCTTCATCTGACTGGCTGCTCAAAGCAGACCTCGTCATGGAAGGGACTTCAAAAGCATGACTACGTCCTAAGTGCCACCCAGAGAGTCACGGGCAAGTTGACATGAAGACTTCACTGTCGCAAAGGTGGACTGAGGATGCATTTTGGAGTTAGAATCAATACACCTAAACGCACACCTACAACCAGGGAGTCGACCTCAACTCCTGGTGACCGCTGGGTTTCTGAAGCTATGAATCTTGATAGAAGACACTGCCCATCTTTCTCCCACAGAGCAGCTGGTGGAGTTGAACAACTAACCCTTTGGTTGGCAATGCAACACCGTTCTGCACTGCCAGGGCTCCGTAGCATGCTGCAATCTAACATGGCTGGTTTCTGGGTGGAGCGACTAGACAAACAGAGGTTCCTTTATGGAGGAGGAGAAAAGCCGAGGAGGAGCTTACGAGGACAGGACGGAAGACAGCGAGCACAGACTTTCGAGAGCTTAAGCTGTTTGTGAAGAACCAAGGGGGCCCAGCTGGACTGAGAGCTCTGCAGCCCGGGACTGGACGGGGATCCGTGGGACTGGACGGGAATCTGTGGGACAGGATGGGGATCTATGGGACTGGACGGGGATCTGTGGTGTCGTCAGCATTGAGATCGCACTGAAAGTGAGAACAAAGTCACCCGGAGAGAGTGCACGGTGAAAGGGGCTCCAGGACAGAGCCTGGAAGAGCCCAGCACACGTGCTCAGCACGCAGGCTCGCCACTGAGGCTGGGAGGAAAAGCCAGGAAGCGCAGAGTCAGAGAGAGCAAGAGGAAAGAGCTTTTCAAGAAATGATGTTGCAGGCAGCTCTGGAAACCTGCTCAGAGTTCTCGTAAGATGGAAACAGAGACGTGTCCACTAGAGTCAGCAAGGTGGAGGCCAACCACAAGGTCAGAGCAGATCGAGGGGAGAGGCAAGGACCCTGAAGTAGTAGGACAGGATGGACAGACAGATGCGTCAGTTTGGACTGGCACATAAGTAACACAGACACTAAGAGACTGGAGAGGGCACAAAGAGTGCAGCGTCGCCAGATGGGTAAGATACAGACAGAGGCGTGTGAAGTGAGCAGAGCCCTGGGATTGCAGGGACGAGGCCAGCGCGGCCACACTCACCCTCCATGCTCCCCAGCGTGTGGCACACAGGCCCCCAGCCGGAAGCTCCAGGCACAGGCAGGGTCTTGGGCCAGGATGCACTCTGCGCAGCTCTGCAGACGGCCACAGTTCGCGGTGTTCACCTGGGTCACCTCGGTGCGGGAGCCCACCAGGACCCAGGCCTGGAGAGGGGAGCAGGCATGGAGACACGCTGCATCTTTCAACGTGACTCGGGGTCCCTGGCTTGCGCTGGATTCAGATCCCTCCCCACCAGACCCCCCAGAATCTACAACTCACTTGGTAAAACTTCATGGTCTCAATGGGCTGGGGCTCTGAGAACAGGGCCAGGTCCTCCAGGACGCTGAGCTGACGTCCGATCTGCACTGCCCGGTGCAGGTGCCCGTTCTCTAGGAGAGAGACAAGGACAGGGCACAGTGACACCCCTGTGCTGCCCGGGCCGAGGACACCCAGCACGACGAGGCCTCTCCTGGGAGACACCTGCTGAGCCTGTGACTATACCTGTCCCCAGGTAGAGCACATTATAGTCCCTCCCCGACAGGCTGGTCACTGTGTGTGCCACCACTCTGACATAGACTGTCTCTGTGGTGACCAGCAGCGGGTGGCTGTCAGCTGGAAGGACTGGCGTGTCCATCAGTGGATGGTCCCGGATGAAGGTGAGCACACGGTCAGGCAGCGACAGGGATGAAGCGAACTGCCGGTGCTTCATGTTGTTGGTGATGCACTGGAGGAAATGGGTGAACCCCAAAGTCAGGAATGGCTGGGAGGCTCGGGTCCTTACAAGAACCCCGTCAAAGGCCTATCAAGAATCAGGGCGGGCCCTCGCCTCTCCAGGCCAACGCTGGGGGCCGGGACACGTCACTGTCCAGGACAGTCTGTCACGGGCCAGGCCCTCACCTCTCCAGACCGGGGCTGGGGACCAGGGCACGTCTGTCCAGGATGGGCAGTCCCCGGGTCAGACCTTCACTCCTCCAGGCCGGAGCTCCGGACCAGGGAACGTCACTGTCCAGGACAGTCTGTCACGGGCCAGGCCCTCACCTCTCCAGGCCGACACTGGTGGCCAGGACACGTCACTGTCCAGGACGGGCAGTCCCCGGGCCAGGCCCTCACCTCTCCAGGCCGGGGCTGGGGCACATCATTGTCCAGGACAGGCAGTCCCCGGCTGCAGTCATGCTTCGTCTCTCTGAAGGGACCGCTGAGCGCTGTGCGAATGTCCTGGGGTTGGAAAGCACAGACAGCGGAGATGGCAGCTCCTTCCCTGCAGAGTCAGAGGCCGGACCAGATGTGGAGAGAGCAGATACGCGGAGAACCACTCACTCGTCAATCGAGATGACACCCGAGGAAGGTGCAGAGCCAGGCTGTCGGGGAGGGAGGCCCGGCCCTGGCAGCGTGTCCCCCACACCGCTCCCACCCGTCATCTCCTTCGCACCAGGACCCCTCACCACTGGGAGGAAAAGATGCCGTAAAACACGGGGGTCCTGGCTCCACGTTCAGGTCGCAGGATGGCCATGTCCTGCAGGACACTGGAGGCCCGGCCATGCTCGGGCCCTGGACACACCAGGTCAGCCTTCAGAAATGTCGTCCACCTCTGCTGGAGGGTCTTCCGGCCCCCGAGGTCCCCCTGGAGTGACATGAGCGTGAGAAGCTCTCTTTAGAAGACCAACACCGTGGGAGGCGTATAGAGGACAACCCATGCTTCCTCCGTGACTGCAGGGCAGACACAGACAGACAAACAACGAATCAGACACAAAAATGCAAGAGTAGAGATACAGACAGAGAAGCTGGGAGGTGGGGCGATACAGGGATCTGACCTCGGAGTGCACAGGTCACAGACAAAAGGCCCTGACTGGTCACCTGTGTGTCCCCCGGCTACCTCACTTAGGCCTCACAACACGCTTTAGAGACGGACACAATTAGCATCTTCGTCTACAGGAGAGGTTCAGTGATGTCGGCGACCTTCCTAGGGTCACACAGGAAGGGCACGGCAGAGCAGGGCCTCAAAGCCGGGCCTTCAGTCCCCAGGTCCTGCCTGTAACCCTTACACTAGGCTTTCTCCTGGTCACAGTGTGTCATGAGGCTGAAGATGGAGCCCTTCCCCAAGCTCCCTGAGGAGAAGCCAGAGCCGAGGACAAACAGAAGGCAGAGGGGAAGGAGACAGAGGAGAGAAGCAGACACAGAATGAGAGAGGAACAGGGGCAGAGGAGAGGTGCTGACACAGAGAACGCAAGGGGACCAGGGACAGAGGAGACAGACACAGAACAGAGGGGACCAGGGACAGAGGAGACAGACACAGAACAAACAGAGGGGGCCAGGGCAGAGGAGAGGTGCTGACACGGAGAACGAGAGGGGGCCTGGGACAGAGGAGACAGACACAGAACGAGAGAGGACCTGCGACAGAGGAGAGGTGCTGACACAGAGAACGAGAGGGGACCGGCAGCCATGGGGAGGTGCAGACACAGAGGCAAGAGGGGCCAGCACAGGCCGAGCCAGGCCCCCAGACGGGACGCAGGTCTCACCGCACACACGCGGGCCACCCGTGGAACCCGAATGCGCTCGTATGAGTCGAACGCCCGCGCAGACTCCGTGAAGAAGAAGAAGACTTCGTCGTCTCCATCCTCATCCCCCCACTCGGCGGGGCTCAAGGCCACGGCTGAGACGAAGGCTGGGGCTGGGGAGGCCAGAGCACTTAAGCCCATGACACCCCTCCTGCTGCCCCACCAAGCTGCCCCAGTCCCCAGCCCCTGGTCCCATCCGCACCACTAAGCCAGGACGGCAAGGTCTCTGTCCGGATCCAGTCTTCGGCGGGGCCCACGGCCCGGGAGATAATGGGCTCAGTGCCCAGGTAGTTCTTCACGGTGGCCGTGTAGAGGACGCCTCCTGTGGTGCAAGGGGGGACAGGGGTGTGAGGACCACAGAGGACAGGAGGGTGAGGCCCACAGGGGACAGGGGTGTGAGGTCCACAGGGGACAGGCGTGTGAGGTCTACAGGGGACAGGAGTGTGAAGTCCACAGGGGACAGGGGTGTGAGACCCACAGGAGACAGGGGTGTGAGGCCCCAGGAGAGAGCGGGAACCAAGCGGAGGCAGAAGCCACTGGGACCGAGCTCCCCACGGGCCTGGAAGGAGAGGGCTCGAGGGCAGAGTGGAAACCCGAGTGGAGGAGAAACTGCCTGATTGTTGCAGCTCCAAAGGGGCGATGGAGGCCTCCCCTAGAGGAACTGGTTATTGTTCCATAATCACACAAGCCGACAACTTTTTATTTTTAGTTAAGGCACTTGTTGGAACTAATAGAATTAGCAACATTGCAAATTACAAGACAAACACAAAAATCAGTTGGGTTCCTCTACACTATCAAAGACCACTCTAAAAAGGAAATCAGGAAAATAATACCATTTATAATAGCTCCCAGAACAATGGTTTTAAAGCCCAAAACTTGGGAATTAACCTAGGACATAAAAGACGCATACAATGAGAATTACAAAACACTACCTACCAGAGATGTATGAAAATGAGAAGAATTCTTTTGGACTGCAAAAGAAGGGGTCACTCTGTCTGGGGGGGTGCAATCAGGGCGCTCCTTAGCCAAGGGGAGCGAAGCTTCACACGCTGTGCACGTTGTCAGGACATCAGGCAGGGGAAGGTGGAGGGTCAGAGGAAGAGAACACGACCCTCAAACAATGGATGGACGCAGTGACCATGACAATGGCCTTGAGCACATGAGTGAGGACCACTATATACACAGAAACCAACTCAAAATGGGTCCAAAACCTTCATGCTAAGCTGAAGGCCATAAAATTCCTGGAAGAAAACTACAGGACCTAACAACCTTCTGAAAAAACAGGATAACAAATCTAACAGCAACTTCAGAAATAGGAGACGGAGTAGACAAGTGAAACTTCACAGAAATTACAAATTTGCACTCATCCAAAGCAAACCAATATAAAATAAAAAATAGTATTTACAAAACAATGTTACCACAAGAGTAAATTAGGGAGTCTAAAAACTAGGGAAAATGTTCAAGAACAACTTGTCCAATGTTGTTAATATGCCGTCTAGTCTGAACCAACCTAGAGCTGACCCCCCCAGCATATGTTTAGAGGCTGTAAATCAAACAAGAGGAGATTTCCCATCATTCTCCTGCAGGGCAGGTGGTGGATCCGAACTGCCAGCCTCTGGGTTGGTAGGGCAAAGCCCTACCATGAGGCCAGGAGAGTTCTGTTACTCAATGTCGCTGTTGTTGTGTGAAGAAGAATGCGGCATCAGGATCAAAGCAAGAGTCATCAATAACCTGTGTTAAACAGATAACGCAGCCTTGCTTGCTGAAAGTGAGGAGGGCTTGAGCCAAATGCTGCAGAAGATTAAGGACTGCAGCCTTCGGTGTGGATTGCACCTCAGTGTCAAGAAAACAGAGGTCCTTCACCACAGGACTAACAATCAACGTTATGATAGCCGGAGGAAGGACTGAAGCTGTTACCGATGTCACTGTGCTTGGATCAACACCCTTGGTACCAGCAGTCAGGAAATCAGGAGACGCATTGCACTGGGCAAGTCTGTGGTCAGGGACTTCTCCAAAATGCTGAAGAGCAATGATTTCAGGTTGAAGACTAAAGTGCAGGTTGTGGTGCCAGAGAATACTGACTATCCCACAGACTTCCAAGAGGACAAACAGATAAGTCTTGAAGGGAGTGCAGCCGGAGTGCTCTTTGGAGGTAAAGATGACCAAAGCTGTGTCCATACTCTGGACATGTAGCCGGGCGAGGCTACTCTCTGAAGAGGGTCAGCTCTGACTAAGAGCTGTTGACTGTGAGTCTTCTGAGCTTTATGTTAAAGCATAACCATAGCAATGGTTTTTCTCTTGTAATCCGTAAGAAGTCTCTGAGCTTCTTGGCAAGTGCTTTAAACCTTTCTCAGTTTCAGCAAGCACAGCTGTGTCTTCCACATAATGCACACTGTTGTGGAGCCTTCTCCAATTATTTCTTCAGCAAACAGATTGAACAGGTTTGGTGAAGGGACACAGCCTGGCTGCACACCTTTCTGGATTTTTAATCACACAGCAGTTCCTTCGCTCTGTTTGAACAACTGCTTCTTGGACTGTGTACAGGTTCCATATGAACACTACTAAGTGTCCTGGGATTCTCATTCTTCTCAACGTTATCCATAATTTATTATGATCTACTCAGTCAAACACATTTTCATAGTCAGTAAAACGTAAGTAAACATCTTCCTGATATTCTCTGCTTTCAATCGAGATCAGTCTGGAATTAGCGATGATATCCCTTGTTCCATAGCCTCTTTTAAGTCCAGCTTGAAATTCTGACAGCTCCCTGTTGCTGTACTTTTCCAGTTGCATTTTGGTCTTTTTTTACTTTTTCTTAATATTTTATTATATTTTGTGTGTGTGCCATCAAATCAGATCTGACTGGTACAGGAGGAGATTGCCCCTCCTTCTCCAGCAGAGCATCTGGTGGATTTGAACCTTGTGCCTCTGGGATTGCAGTGCAGCTTCTTGCCACAAGGCCACCAGAGCTCCCTTTCCAGTTGCCTTTTTAAATGATCTTCAGCGAGATCCTCAATAATTTCCACACTCAGTTGGATCATCTTTTCCTGGAATGGACACAAATGTGGATCTTTTCCAGTCACTTCTCGGGGATAACTAGCATTTCTAAAAACAAGACAAAAAGCATTCCAGGCAGAGCCAAAGAAGAGCTGGGGCTCCGAAGGGCGCAGTACAGAGCTAGAAACCCCCGCTGAGACAGGGATGGGCAAAGGAGGTCTTTCTGTCACCTGAGACTTTGAAAAGGATCTAAGTATGAAATTCCAGGCTGTGAAAAGAATCCAAGAGCCAGGCAGGCTGGGATTTGAACCCCATTTATCAGGGATATGATCTCAGGCAAATTAAAAACCCTACGTACACCTCAAGTTCTCTCAACGTAGACCTGGGATAGTAGCACTTTCCCTCAGCGCCGTGCTGTGGATTAAAGCAGGTAATGAGTATTGGACCTCAGCTAACAGCTGGCACATGTGGTAGCTGCAGCCTCTGAGGAAACCTCAATGCTGCTCATTCTGCGGCCAGAAGGAGAGGGAATCTACTAAAACACTGGCTGCTCATCCATTCTCCTTCTAAGTCTTTCAAGAAGGAGGACACTGAGACAACTTATCATCAGTCCTGGCAGCAAATAAAACTACAAAGGGCCATCCGTCTGTATTTTTAACTTCCGAGAATAAAAGAAAAGAAAGAAAAAGCTGATACATAAGCCAAGGTTGTGTTAATTATATGAAAAACCATATTTTGTATAATTAACTTCGGTAATGAAAAAATGTGGAAGGAGGAGTGGCATCCACTTCCGTAATAGCTTGCCTCCGGAAACCCTATGAACCTGGAGAGAGGATGAAAGGCACCCAAGCATCAAGGACTCTCCTTCACAGGGTCGCTATGAGTCGCCTGCGACTCGGCGGCACTTAACAACAACAACAACAATGATAAAATGCTCACTGCACTTGAAGAAAGGGAGCGCAGCTGGAGGCAGCCTTGTAGGTGGGAGAGGCGCTGCCAACCCAAAAGGCCCGCGGCTTAAATCCACCAACTGCTCTGTGTTACACCTGAAACAAAAGAAGCATCTGGAGTGATCACCTTAGAAAGTTGTCATTGCGAAGCTGGTTTTTGCTGAGTGACAATTTTGTACAATTAAGACATTCACAGCCACTAAAACTGAAGGACTATTTCCTAATGATCTCAAGGACTGGCTGAGTCTTTGCCAAAGACACTTGATAAAAAGCCAAGAAAAATGAAGCCACTGACTAAATAATTTTATTCAGATCTGAATGAGTATAAACAAGGTCTCACCAATTTCAACAGATGAGTGATAAAAATGACAACATTTGCTCTAGGCTCATCTTAAAAAACTTTTATGTTATTATTCTTCGGGGTGGGGGGGAGTGGCTCATTAACTGTCTAATTAAAGAACAGTTTTACAGGAAGTCCCCAAAATGGCAACAATTAAACCCTATAAATAAAGTAATAGCTGAGGGGGAAATGAAATGTTAGATCTTTCATTCCAAGTTTTGTTCATCCTTAAATGCTATCAGAGAGTAAAAAAGTAACGAAATCCCTTTATATCAAAGGAAGAAACTGAAGTAAGTCAGTAAAGAAAGATAACGCCACATCACTGAAGAGCAGGTTGGAAAATGTTAACTTTGCTCCCATTCGATGCAAAACGCCAAGCTAACTCCAAGCTAACTCCCAAACCGATCTAAGTGCCAAACATCCAGAGTGGGGAACAGAAGACCGGTTACTGTTTTGTAAGGGAGAAAAGGTTTAAAAAGCAACGATTCCGAGGAACAGCTATGAGTCTAGAACACTGATACTCGAAACCTAACAACCTCTTCAAGCTCGTGAGCGGAGAAGTTACAAAAAAAAAAAAAAAGGAAGCGGTAAAACATGAAGAAAAGCTCAAGTTCACTAACATTCCCTCTGTCTCTCATGGCCATTGTGTCTGAACCTGCTCAGAACGGACCCTACAGGGGTTTTGAAAGGCTATAACCCACACCGAGAAGAGACGGTCTTTGGAGAAGGACAT
>NW_006399761.1:362948-368920 GCF_000299155.1 Elephantulus edwardii
TTAAAAAAAAAGAAGAGAATCTAAAAGAAAGAGACAAAGTTATGCAGAGAATTATCATGGTGGCATTCGAGAGAAAAACAAAAACTCTGTACCAAACTAAGTAACTTGGAAATAAAATACAATTTGGAGTTGTTTTGCTGAATTACATGTTGACAGGATGAAAGGCAACCGGAAAGCACAGTGGCTAAACCAGCAGCTCAAGCTGGAACCCGCCAGCTGATGTGTAAGAGACACACAGGACACTGGGCATCCATAAAGATTTCAGCCTTGCAAACTCCACAGGGCAGTTCTCTGTCTGCCAGGGCTGTAGTGTTTCGGAAATTACATCAACAGTGGGTTTATAGCATGTGTAGGACCTCGGGTCAGATAGGAATCGGTTCTGAAACAGTACATGCAACATAATAATGTCATTAAAAGAGAATCTTTACATTGCATAAATGACGTTAAATCCATACCTATCATACATCGTATGATACAGACAAAAAAACACCAAATTATACCCATACAGCATGAATGGCCCGGTAGTAAGAAGCTGAACTTCAATGCCAAAGGCACAGGGTTCAAATCGACCAGCCCTGGGAGAAGGATGGGCAATCTCCTCTCCCGTGATTTACTGTCTCTGAAAACCTGCTGGAGGGTCAGCTATGAGTCAGTTCCCACTTGACAGCACGGAACAAGAAGAAGCATGAGTCTTAAAAGTTTTATACACACACCAAAAAAAGTTTTATACACACAGTTTTGAGGAAAGTTTCAAAAAGGAACAAGTAACTAGAAATAACTCTTATTCTAAGACTAACTTTTCTAACCTAAGTTTAACATCTATTTCTAATTCTAGCATTATTTCTCATGTCTAGAATATGTCAGCATTTAATTTTGATTTTTATATAATGTTTATATAGAATCTTTTTCAAATGATCTTTTGGGATTCCTTGTTCATATATACCCTTACCTTTTTTAGTTATGTTCTTAAATGGATTTTAATTGTACAGCTAATTTCTAAGCTAGCAATCATTGAAATGTGTGTAAATCTTGCCTTAAAGGATTTTTAATTAAAAAAGGATACGGGGGCAGGGGGGGGGGAGGTTTCTATAGTGTTAAAAAAAATAATTTTTAACAAACAGTTTTACCCACATAGACACTCACTTGGCCTACTCTATCACAAGAACCTAGAGCTGGATTTTCAATCAACTTGGGCGGCCCGTGTAGGGTGGTCTGTCCTAAAACACCACGGGCTCTGTGGCACACAAACAACTCTGTTCATGGCTGACAGAACCAGAAGAGGTATGGCATGAGCTGTGGGCTAAACGTCCCTCCACGGCCCTGGGCTCAGTTCTGGCTCCCAGCAGACTTCCCAGAGAGCGCTACACATCAGATGTGTGGACAACAGCAGGGACTTAACCCTTGGGGGGCCCTAACGAGCCCCCCAAGCAGCACAGGGCTGGCCGGTGACCCTGACGTGCAGGAGTGGCACACGTGCGCACACCTGCTTTTCAGAAGGCTACAAGGAAGTATCATAAAGTATTTCTAGCCGTGGTTTTCTGAACAGAGAGAGTCTAAAGCTGTCTTCAGACAGTAGACACAAGATACCCTGAGCCACTCACTCTGAAATTTAAATTAATGGAAAATCAATTTACTCAATAAACTTTCTTTCAAATCACAATGAAATTATCACAATGAAATCCAGTAATTAAAATTTAAAATTCCTTTCTTCAGTCTCACTGGGCCTGCTTCAAAGGCTCAAAAGTCAGATGGAGCCAGTGGTTATGGTTCTGGGAGACATAAAGGAGAGGCTGAGATGCAGGGATTTCCACTTCCACCCAAGGGCCTGGGAAGTGTGGCAGATTTTTACGGTCTTTCACATATTTTTCCAAATATATTACAATATGCATTGTACTTATTCCTTCTATAAACATAAAGTACAAACTCGATGGGACAAGAAAAGTATTCACACTGGGTTTGCTGAGAGAATGCCCTGTCGAGGAGGTCTGCCTAACACCCTGAAGAGAGGCAGGCGGTCACAGGCACGCTGAGCAGAGCAGAAAGGGCCATTAAAGGACAAGGGACTGACCGGCACTCCAAGGCAGGTCGGGAAGGGACACCGAAACGCCTACAGCAGAGCAGAGAAGGGGCCACAACAACAAGAAGCCACACTTCCGGCTGATCGCACACTCACCAGCCATCACAGCCGCTGACCGCTGAGCGGGCTCAAACGGACACTTCCCCCGGCCACTCTCCAGCCTTTCAACCTGCCGGAAACTGGACATGTCCTAGGACCAGAAGGGTGCAAGTGTTGAAGGGGTGACAGGGCATTCATGGTGAGAATCACAGACAGTCGGACGAAGGGAAGGCCAACTCCACTCTCCTCCCATTGTCCTCTAGCACTCCCACACTCCTCGTTGACCCCCTGACTCCCCCATTCGTGAATCTCCTCATCTCTGCTACCCTCCTTTTCATCTGTTTCTTTCCCTCAATTCCCCAGTACCCCAAACCCACCTGACTCAGTGAACATCACCTAGGATGGCTCTTTGAGACACTAAGAGGCAAGGAGACAGATTCCCCCTAAAACAGTGGAGGCCTGTGGATATTAAAACTGGCTGGGGAATAGACCACAGGTCAAGGAGGACCAAGGAGGCAAGCAGGTCTTGGAAAGAGCAAGGAAGAGTGTAGCCTGATCTAGACTCTGTGAGGTCTGGAGACCTAAATAAAGAAGGTCCAGCTTCCCCCTGCTCACACCCCAGGGATGGAAGGGCCAGAATCAAGGATACCGCCAAGAAAGAAAGGGAGAGAACCCAGAGTCAGTGAAGAATAGCGTACGGCTCGGGTAAGAAGGTAGGGGCCTTCTCATGCAGGGAGTCGGACCTGGGTGTGACCTGAGTGAGCGTGAGGCTGTGGGACTCCCACCCCAGCCACAGCCCCAAAATAATGTCTGAAAATGGATATCAGGACTGACTGCAAACTAGGTCTGAGAGAGTGGTTAACTGTAGCTGATGAAAATCCGACTCGTGTCACTGTGTTGGATATGGTCACAGATAAACAGAAAAATTGTACAGCTGGACCTAAGTCTGTCAACAGCCGTTGAGCTAGCAACACACTATAAAGCCCTGAGCATGCTATTATATACCGTCTTACGGCTCTATTATGTGCTGCAAATGGCAAGCAAGATTTTCGAGTACTGGAAGGAGCCTGGAAGGCAGCCTGCTAAAATGAAATGGGATCGGAATAAAGGAATTCTATGGTCAAGAGAGCGTACCGCGATGGAAGAACCCACAGAGCTGTAAAGACTTCATGGCCAATGATGGAAGGATGGCAATTTGGTAGATGATTTCTAAAAAGTTTGGGTCCTTTGAAGACAGGTAGGGGGCCAAGTGGCGATCTTAACTTTCACTTAAACAACGATGGTGGCGTGCTGTGGAGATCCTGTACTGTCTCTGCACCGATGAATGTTCAACTCAAGCATGAACGCATAGTACCTAGTGCCAAGCTTAAGACAGGGCACATCTTCAAGGGAATAAAAGTCATGTCATTGACCTCATCATCGTTCTTGTTGAAAGTTTACCTTTTTTTCTCCACAAACTGCTACAGTTACCTAAAAATAAAGCAAATAAAATGTTTTCTTCCAATGTCCGATGAGCAGCTGAAGCTGGTGGGCCCAGCACTGGACATCTTTGTAAGAACTATCAGCTCCCCACCAGGGCTTCATTTCTGAGAAAGGTGCTATGTCCAGTTCAGCAAGTCACAGCTCCAGGATGAGTGTTACACGGTCTTGAAGTCACCTGTCTGAGTCTTAAGAGGCTCAAGCCCGAAGCAAAAGGCAAGGATTCGGTCCATCTGGCACTGCCCGGAAGGAGGACAGCACAAGGCAGGGCAGAAGAGAATGCTGGGGACGTCTGTGGGTGGAGCCCTGGGGTGGAGTCTGCAGGGAGTTTGCACTGCTCACCAGTCCTCAGCCCGCATCGCAGCCCTGGGGACTGGCCAGGAGGGCCTCTTACGGGCTGTTCTCTATGTCCTGCAAACAAGCCTGACCAGCGAGAGCCTTTCATTTCACAGGTGAGCCAGGGAGAGAATACTGAAAGTCGACCACCTGCTTTCCCTCCTCGATGCTGATGGTCAAGAGTGGACAGAGGTCCAGGTCACAGCAACTCTAGCTGGGAGGTCCAGAGTACACCTCATCTGACCACCATGAGGTCCTACTGCGGAAAGTCAAGGACTAACAAGAGGCTCTGGGAGACATCCTGGAATGAATCTCATTGACAACAAGCCATGGCTTTGTATCTGGAACTCTGGGCGCTCCTGAGTGGGAGCAGACCAGGAAAGGTCCTACAGGACAACAGCAGAGCCATGGCTAGCCGGTAAGCTTTGTGAGAACTGTAAGAGACCAGGTTCTTAAAATTACCCAATGGGACACAGAGATGTTCAAGCCCACTCTGAACTGGAAACCCTGAGGGCCAGCGGTGCCAGGTGGTAGTCGCTTTCCACACGCAGGTGAGAGTCCACCATCTGCACTGAGGAAAGGACTCAACCAACCCCCAGCGCCACCCAGAAGGACTGACTGGGACAGGCAGGCAGTTGGACAACTATGACATCCTGAACAGAGACAGGAAGATGGTGGACAAAGAGGGAGCCAGAGCTGTGGATGCTGATGGACCCAAATGCCCAAATCAGGCCACAGTCTCCTGGACAGGACGAAGAGGAGAAGCGATGGTTCTCGCCCTCCTACTGCTCGATGAGAGCAAAAAGGAGAAGCCACTGCAAGCAAAGGACAAGGAAGGACACGCACCAACACATGCTCCCAGAACCCGCCCTGCCCACTGGTCAAACAACGGCAGAGTCCAGACACAGTAAGACCCTTGCAGAGATGTCACCAACTCTTGACCCATGTGGCCATGACCAATCTAGACGAGATGAAGGCTCCAGGTCTCTCAAGCCTGACAGTGGAGATGCCCATGGCTTCGGCAGCAAGAAACAGGATCCAGAAGAAAATGTGGATGATGGTACGAAGCCAAGACCCGGGGTATGGGGCCATCGGGTACTGTATTAGTGGGCAGTGACCTCAGAAGGTGGAAGAGCTAAAGGTCAGCGCCCACGACAGGGAGCAGTTAGCAGAGGAATGAAGGCAGGTGGTGACAGTCACACACCACGAGAGGGAGAAGCAGGTCTGGGCTGCATGGTCAAATACACCCAGGGCTCCTGGAAAGAGCACACGTGGGGCAAGGACGGCCCTCTGACCAGACGGTCTCTCCCAGCCTCACTGGCTCTGTCCTGTCCTCACTACAGCCAGCATCCCTAACTTCTTTCACCCTCTCACTATGGCTCCCTTCACACTCTGTATACCTGACCTTCTACACACAGTACACCTCGCCCTCTACACACAGTATACCTCACCCTCTACAGTGTACCTCACCCTCTACACACAGTATACCTCACCTCTACAACGTACCTCACTCTCTACCCACAGTATACCTCACATTCTACAAACAGTATACCTCACCCTCTACAGTGTACCTCACCCTCTACACACAGTACACCTCACCCTCTACAGCGTACCTCACCCTTTACACACAGTGTACTTCACCCTCTACACACAGTATACCTCACCTCTACAACGTACCTCACTCTCTACGCACAGTATACCTCACATTCTACAAATAGTATACCTCACCCTCTACAGTGTACCTCACCCTCTACACACAGTACACCTCACCCTCTACAGCGTACCTCACCCTTTACACACAGTGTACCTCACCCTCTACACACAGTACACCTCACCCTCTACACACAGTGTACTTCACCCTCTACAAACAGTATACCTCACCCTCTACACACAGTATACCTCACCTCTACAGTGTACTTCACCCTCTACACACAGTACACCTCACCCTCTCTACAAACAGTATACCTCACCCTCTACAGTGTACCTCACCCTCTACAGTGTATCTCACACTCTACAAACAGTATACTTCACCCTCTACAGT
>NW_006399761.1:369159-373416 GCF_000299155.1 Elephantulus edwardii
TACCTCACCCTCTACACACAGTATACCTCACCCTCTACAGTGTACCTCACCCTCCACAGATAAGTGCCCCTCCTTCCACCTCCCCCCTCAGTAGCAGGCAAAGGCTCCACCCAGTGTGAGCATCCCTCACCCTTTATCATGCACGATGGCACCTTTCAGCACACCCCACTTCCAGTCAGGCATAGGAAGCCTTCCTGGACCCACGCCCACCTATCCCATGGTCACTCACACTGATGCAGCTCCCTCTCCCTCTCTTCCCACCCCATCACTCACAATAACCCCGCACTTCGGGTCAAAAGCGAAGGTGCCACAAGTGAGGAGGTGAGAGGCATTGGCAATGGCGAGAATCTGGACAAAATTGTGACATTCGTCCTGGGGGCCAGAGATGGTTAGAGAGAGTTAGAAGCAGCAGGTACAAGGAAGGGGGAGGTGGTGTCAGGTGTTAGAGGCAACTCTGGAGCCAGAGATGGCAGGTGACAGCATGGTGTCAGCATCCCTGAGTGGGCCCACGGGCTGGGGCACTGCAGGAGACTGACACCGAGTCCGAGCTGGACCAAGGCCTGAACCGACAAGCGGGCAGGGCCCGACTCCACACCTACCTCCTTCTTGCCTTTCTTCTTGCAGTTCTGTCTGTGTGCTTCAGGCACCATCCAGTCAATCTGAAAAAGGAAGAAGGACTGTTCCTCCCAGGTCTCCCCTCCAGACTCTCTAAGGATCAGGGGAGGTGAGACAGTGCCACATCCTCTACCAGTTTGGGAACCTAACCAACCCCTAGTGCTTTGTTCTCCAGATCTGATGCCCCCCACCCAATAAAGAACGATGGCATCATGGCCAGTGTCAGTTTTCATGAAATAGAACAGAACGTATCACTGTTGTTGTTACATGTTGAGCTTGAACTGACTCAAAACTGACCCTCCAGCCGGTTTACAGAGGCTGCAAACAGCACAGCAGGAGAATGCCCCAAGAGCTGCTAGTGGATTCGAACCACACGCCTTTGGTTTGGCAGCACAACTCCTTACCACTAGGCCACCAGAGCTCCCTGCCACATACAGGAAAGTAGATTTTGTTTCAAAAAAACGTTTCTCTGTATATTCAGTCCAATGTAAAATACACTTCCAACCTGTCAGTGGGGGTCAGCAAAGGTTGACGCTCCCTCCCCGCCTCCACTGTGTGATTCTAATGACCCCTCTGCCTTCTCTCCTCCGACATCTAGTCACTGTGCTTCCTCCCATCATCATGAACCTCCCTCATGGCGTCCCCAGGCACCATGTCCCCACCACTGGCAGCTGCCAACTCCTCCCTTCACTCCCCCAATACTCCTCTTCCTCCACCCACTATTATTAGTGACTATGCAACTCCCACAGGCACACACAGCCCATAACCACAGCTCGAATGGCACGCTCTGAAGTCTGGGGTCTTCCCCACCCTCAACTCTCACCCTGCGGGGTCTCTCCCCAGAGAAGGGCAGAGGCAAAGCGAAGATGGTATCCCGGGCGCCAACATACAGCATGTGCGAGGCAGGATCCACCAGGAGGACAGAGTAATTCTGTGTCTGAGGGGCAGCAAACCGAGTGAGGCAGGAGTCGGCCTCTGCAGGGAGAGAGAGATGGGTAACCCGGTCATCACGCCACAAGGGCTGGGTCCACAACAGGCAAAGACAGAGGGCAAATTTTGTTTTCCTCCAGGAATCAAATGTTTAGAAAAAAACAACAGAACTTTGACAGACTGGTTATCTAAGATTCCTCAGACACCTGATGAAGCCCTGATATCTAGCCCATGATCCCGTCATGCTTTTTTACTACAAAAATAGAATATTCCTGCACACCCATGTTTATTGCGGCTTTGTTTGCAATAGCAAAGAGCTGGAAACAACCCAAGTGCCCATTAACAAACAAATGGATAGAGAAGCGCTGGTATATTCACACAATGGAATACTATGCAGCACTGAAAAACAAGGAACTCATGAAATGTTCTGCAAAATGGGTGGCCCTGGAGGACATTACGCTGAGTGAAATATCTCAGTCACAAAAGGACAAATATTGCATAGGGCCAGCGTGGTCAAACGGGACTGCCATCGGGATTGAGGAAAGACAGGGAAGGAGGGGAGGAATGATGTATACTGCATTGAAACAGATGAGGGAGAGAACTGTTTAAAAGGGATATATGATTGGGTATTATTGTCATGACAGGAGTCCAGGATGAAGGCTGCACAGTGAAGTGGACTTGGGGGGAGGGATTGAATAACAATAAAAGAATTTTACTTTTCAAGGAGAAGAGTGAATTGAGTGGGGGACGGGTGGGCAGGGAGAAAATGAATGACTGGAAACACTAAGCCTTTGTAAACTTTCATTAAAATTAATAAAAAAAATGACTAGAACTTTCCATTAAAACAAGAGCATAAACATGAAGTCCATTATTTCTGTTTAAAACAATGTCATCTGGAATTGAAAACACCCATACAAGGTTTGAATACTTTCTTTCCTTTGTTCTAGTTTCCTTTTTTATCACCACTTAATAATAACTCTTTACTTAGAATGAAACTGTTTCACTATTTTTACCAATAAGGTACGAATCTCTATCTCTTGTTTCTCTCTCTTCCTTATTGGACCCTTTGGCCAACTGCCCCCAAAAGGAAAGACTGTGTATTCTAGAAATTGAGCAGCCTGCATTCAAACGTGGCTCTTGGCTTATCGGTGGTCTGACGGTGATGAAGCTTCTTTCCCTTTCTGGGAACCGTCTTCCTCATCGATGAATGTCCCCATCTGAATGGGGAGAGTGAGTGGAGGAAGTGGGGTCGCGGGGGGAAGGCAATCAGATGGCAGGTGCACAAGCACTTAGCACATGGTAGATGCCGCACAAAATGCTTCTTTTCTTCCTTCCTTGGGCCTACACTTTGTTTTGAACAATCCCAGACTTCCAAACAGCAACCAAACCTTCCACATGCTTTAACATTTTAACAAACAAGCTTATAATAAGTAACTTGGCCCAGCTCGACTGCTTCATCTGTCCATCTGTCCTGAATTTCGTAAAGGACCACCAGACTCCTTCCTGGATATGATTTCTAGAGTCCCACCCACCCATCCTCCCACACACGTACTCTGTGCTATATCTAACCTACTCTCTTGTGCTTGGAATAAGCGCTGGGATCAATCCACCTCCTCTTCAGCGCCGATTCTGCTCCACCTGCCATCTGGATATCTCTGGACGCTGGACATACCCAACCAGGCAATCTCAGCTCCACCTTAGGGCCACTGCTCCTATTCAAATCCCAAGCCCTAACCCTAAAGCATTCCTATTTGTTACTGGAATGAAGTTCAGATTCTAAATTAGCATTACCACTTGTAAGGTTTGGGCCAACAGGTTGTACTTTCAGCTTTACCAACTCTGTCTGCTCCAGGACCTAACATCTAGTGTCCACGGAGGAGAAAACAAGGTCCATGGCCACTAACATCCACCTCAGTGGGCAGCCCCCAAGTGTGAACATGAATCACAGCTATCACCACTTTGAACCGTGGGCATCTAGGCCTCCCTCTACACCATTTGAAAGGACCACCCCCCTCGAGCTCCCTCTTCTTCTGAAGACACAGTCATTTCAACAGAACTTCATATCAGCTCATATATCTATATTCTGAGTGAAGAATGGGTAGAGGTGTGGCCTATCTGAAACTAGGTGGGTCAGGGTGAACTGGCTGTAGGAGGTGGGAGAGGTGAGGAGGGGCCAGGAAGGATAGTGGGGAGATGAGGGCTGGGAGCCGGGTGGGAGGCCTGGAGGGAGGAAGAACTTCACAGGGAAGAAGGGGGTGGTGGCAAGGGAGTGAAAACTTAGAAATGGATGACCTCAGGCAACCTCCATCCCTCCCCCCTGGACTTCAGTGTCCGTGTCTGCACTGTCAGTGGCTTAATCCCTGTGGCTCTGGGAAATCACAGGCCAAGGGAGTATCCAAGGTGAGTAGTGGGCCTGGGCCAGGGATGCGAGGGAGGACCACAGATGTGAGAGAGGATTTGGGATTCAATTTGGGAGGACTACCAATGCGACTGAGGATCACGGATGCAAGGGAGGATCACGGATGCGAGGGAGGATCACAGATGCGAGGGAGCACCACAGATGTGAGGGCTGTTGTTGTTGTTATGTGCCTGCTGAGTCGCTTGCGACTGATAGAGACCCTATGTACAACAGCCCTAAACTCTGTTAGACCACAGATGTGAGGGAGGACCACGGATGCGAGGGAGGACCACAGATGTGAGGGAGGATCACGG
>NW_006399761.1:373651-375813 GCF_000299155.1 Elephantulus edwardii
TTACAGACGTGAGGGAGGATCACGGATACTAGGGAGGATCACGGATGTGAGGGAGAATCACTGATGCGAGGGAGGAACACAGATGTGAGGGAGGACCATGGATGCAAAGGAGGATGACGGATGCGAAGGAGAACCACGGATGTGAAGGAGGAGGACCACAGATGGAGGGAGAAGCATGGGGACGGTCCTGCCCAGGTCAGGACCGGGAGCGTGAGCAGGGCACACGAGGAGGGACCCCTGGGTGTGTCCGGCCGGTCTGAAGGGCAGGTGGGCGCGGGGCGGTGGGCCGAGGGCTTCCGCGCCTTACCGGAGATGGGGAGCGAAGTCCTGGGCACAGAGCGGGGGACGAGGCCGGACGCCGGGCCGCCGAGCATCCCCAGCAGCAGCACCAGCGGCGGAAAGGGCGAGGCCGGCGGCGGCCCCGGGCCCGGGCGGGGAAGCGTGGCCGAGGCCGGCATCTCTGGCTCCGCCTGGCTGCCCAGAGGGACGCGCCCCGCCGCCGCCGCTGCCCTGGGACCTGGTGCTGGCTTCGGCCGCGCTCGGCTCCGCTCGGCCGGGCTCGGCCTGCGGCTGCGGGATGGAGTACGGCCTGGCTCCGCCCCCTCGGAAGAGACCAATGGCCGGGCCACTTTCCTTATCCAGCCAACCGGGGGGGCGCGGGGGCGGGGCTAGGCGGGTGTGGGTGGGGCTTCCGCCTCCGCACTGACCTGGAGGGGGCGCACTAGCACTGCAGTGGCCGCGCTGCTCAGGCTCCGAAGCCTCCCTAGCGCCTATAGGGCGGACACGGGGGACCCCTGCGAACGCTGGACGGGGGCTTCTCGTGTGCCAGGCACCACCCAAAACACCACAACGATGTTTAAATATACGGAAAGCCTCTGCACTGAGGGCGCGTTCACAGTGTAATACCGCAGATGCGTAAGCACATCATTGCAGACAACTGACTACAATGCGATTTACGTTCACGTTCGCGCTGTCTTCAAACTGTTAAAAGCAGATGTTTTTAAATGTTTTTGACAGGTTGAACCCGGGAAGGGTGTTTAAGCGGAGAAGAGCCCGGGTGGTTTAGAGGGCTGGAAAACATGCTGGGGAGTGGGTCCCTCGAGGAGCGTGCCCTCTGTCCATACCCCCGGGCCCCGCTGGCATCTAGATGTCCAGGAACTGGGGGGAAACAGTGATGTTCAAAGGGAACCTGTGCGGCCACGCCTTAATATCTGGCACTAGCCGTTGCCGCCCCTCTCCCGGGGACCAAATTGGGAGGCTCTGGCCGCGTGGCCAGGGTTAGGGTGCAGGCTGCGCGCCTCCAGCGGTTCGAGTCCACCTGCAGCTCCGCGGGAGTTTGGGTTTGAAGTTTCCGGAAATTCCGGGTGGGGGAAGAGGCTGCTGTCCATAAACACTGGACGGAAGTGACTACCCGGGGGCGGGCAGACAGAGAGGCTGCGACCGCAGCGGGGTTAGGGGACGTGCCGTCGGGGTGCGGGAAGAGGGGACAGTGCGGGGTCCGCGGGCGGAACTCTGGGTCCAGGAGGGGTGATCTGGGGCCCCGCGCCCGCCGGCGTCCTCCCGCCCTCAAGGGGGCGCCGTCGTCGTCGGCACAGGGCGTCGTCCTGACGGGGGCGCGTCCTCCCCACGGGGCATCGTCGCGCGGGGCACGCTGGGAGCGCGAGCACCCAGGTGAGGGGCCCTCGACCCCGAGAGTGGGGTGCGCTGACCGCCGGGGGAGGGAGGACCCAGGACTGAGAGCGAGACCCCACCCCACGCCGCGCGTGACCCCACCCCACCCCGAGAGTGACCAGACCCCACGCCGAGTGACCCCACCCCGCGCGTGACCCCCACACACCCCGCGTCGCCCCTCAGTGTGTCCTCCCCTCACCAGCCGCGTGTCCACGCCTCCTGCACCCTTCACCACGCCATGCCGGAGGCCTGCACAGCGTCCACCCAGCGTCCACCCGCACAGTGTCCACACAGTGTCCACCCCACACAGCATCTGCCCAGCGTCCACCCGGTCGTCCATCCCTACAGAGTGTCCCCTAGTTTGCACCTTCGAGTGCCCTGTACCACATCAGCGAGTGCTCTGATCATGTCCTCAGTGTCCGTCGTGTCCTCACAGTGTCCGTCGTGTCCTCAGTGTCCGTCGTGTCCTCACAGTGTCCGTCGTGTCCTCA
>NW_006399761.1:376877-403779 GCF_000299155.1 Elephantulus edwardii
CAGTGTCCATCGTGTCCTCAGTGTCCATCATGTCCTCAGTGTCCATCGTGTCCTCACAGTGTCCATCATGTCCTCACAGTGTCCATCATGTCCTCAGTGTACATCATGTCCTCACAGTGTCCATCGTGTCCTCACAGTGTCCATCGTGTCCTCACAGTGTCCATCGTGTCCTCACAGTGTCCATCGTGTCCTCACAGTGTCCATCATGTCCTCACAGTGTCCATCATGTCCTCAGTGTTCATCATGTCCTCACAGTGTCCGTCGTGTCCTCAGTGTCCGTCGTGTCCTCACAGTGTCCATCATGTCCTCACAGTGTCCCCCATCAGCCCCGCAGTGTCCTCCCATTGTGTTTTCAGTGTGTCCCTCGTCAGCCCTGCAGCGTGTCCCCCTCGTGTCCTGAGCACATCCTCCCTTCAGTCCTCTGTAGGACCCGTGTGCCCGGGGTGAGGCCCGTGCAGCTGCACGTGGACCCCGAGCGAGCACACGGTCTGTCAGGCCTTCCGGGTGCCAGGATGTTGTGTCATTTAAGAAAAATAACTTTATATAATGGAAGAAGAAAAAGAATGAAGCGGTAGGAAGGGACCCACGACACTGAAAAGGCGGCCTCTCTGAGGGAGGACCACTGAGTCATGTCCCCGAGGACACAGTGTCCTGAGGGTTCTGTTTACGGGGACGTTTGACGAGGCCTAGCCTAATCTGAGACCTGAAATACCAGTGTGTTCAGTAGAGGGCTTTCCGAAAAGAATGGTCAGCACTGGGAGTACTGAAAGGCCGCAGAGTGGGCTTGGGCAGCACATGGCATGATGATAGAGAGTGGGAACAGGACACACAAGCAGAGCTTGGGAGGCAAAGCAAACATTTCATACCAAATATCATTGGAAGCCATTGAAGGGTTTTTAAAATTTTTTTTAATTATTCTTATGTGTGTGTGTACCAATTTTTTTTATTCATGTGTGTGTAGCTAGCCTATTTTTATAATAATGATCTTATGCAGTAATTGTCCTTATGAGACTGAGTTCCCTAAGCATAAAGCTCTCCACTCTCTCCCAAGTTATGTAGTATTTTTCAAAATCATTTCTCTTGAGTGCTGCATTGTATTTCATTGTATGAATGTACCATGATTTCTCAGTCCATTCACTTGTAGTTGGACATTTGGCTATTGCTGCTAAGAACTTTGGTGTACAGATCTATGTTTGTGTCTCAGCTCTAATTTCTTTAGGGTGTATTCCTAGTAATGAAATAGCTGGTCATACGGAGTGTCTCTGTTCAACTCTCTGAGGAAATGCCAAACTGTCTTTTCAGAATGGTTGTACCATTTTATAATCTTACCGACAATGTATGAGAGTTCCTACCTCCTCACATCCTCTCCAACATTTATTGCTTGCTGCCCTGCTTAACTGTGCCATTGTTACTGGGGTGAGATTAGTACCTCATTGTGGTTTTGATTTGCATCTTTCTTATCTCCATTGATTTTGGGTATTTCTTCATGTGTCTGTTGGCCATCCGATGGAAGAAGATTGCCCCTCTTTTTCTGAGGGAACAGCTAGTAGATTAAAATTGCTAACTGAGAATACCATGGACTGCTAGGAAAACAAATAGATTTGTCCTGGAGAGGGTTAAACCGGGTGGCTCCTTGGAGGCAAGGATTCTGAGGCTCCGTCTAACTTATTTTGGACATGTTGTGAGGAGAGACCGGTCCTTAGAGAGGGACATCATGCTTGGGAGGGTGGAGGGACGGCGCAGGAGAGGAAGGCCCTCTATGAGGTGGATTGATTCAGTGACTGGGATAATCGGGATGGGAGTGTCAGAGACAGTGCGATTGGCACAGGACAGAGCAGAGTTTAGGGCTGTTGTACATAGGGTCGCTATGAGTCACAGGCGACTCGACGGCACATAACAACAACAACAACAACCTCTTAGCAGTGCTCCATGCTATGCACTAATCTGCTTGCTGTATTTTAGGTTTAGATCTGACAGGTACAGGAGGAGATTGTCCCTCCTTCTCCAGCAGAGCATCTTGGGTAGTCGAACTACAATTTAGTGCAGCTTCTTGCCACTAGGCCACCACAGCTCCCTTCATTGAAGGGTTTTTAATTAAGGGATTAAATGAATAATAAGAGTTTTGGTGATTCAAGGTTCCATTGCAGATATAACCAGTTTGCAGGGGGAAACCATTAAATGGGTGTTCTTGGCAAAAGTCAAAAGTATAGGGTCAGAAATAAAGCCAGAATTCTGCTTAGTGTTCTACCCAAACGTAACAGATGTGTTCAGTGGACATATCTGAAGATACTGAAAAGAGAACTTGACTCCATTTATGGTAGTCTTCACATTGCAAGGCAATGTGAGATGCTAAAAACCAGGATGATCTAAATGGAAAGGAGTACAGTTATTTTCTTACCTCTTAAGATTGTTGTGGCTCAGAGACAAAAAGCTGTGCTGCCAACCCAAAGGTATGTGGTTCAAATCCACCTGCTGCTCCACAGGAGAAAGATGGGCAGTCTCCTCAGATATCACTGCCTCTGAAAACCCCCAGCCATGAGTAGGTTCCAACTGTACAGCACATAACAAGACCATTGTCACCCCCTCATTCACTCATGTACAGAGTCAACAACATAAATATTGCCGTTGAGTCATGTACAACTCACAGGGACCACACAGATCTGAACGCCTCTTATCTCGCACCATCCTTACTGTCCCCGACCTGCTTGAGCACATTACCACAGTCACTAGCAGTGTTTCATTAAGAGTCTTCCTCTCCTTTGCTGACCATCTACCTTTACAAGTATGATGTTCCTTTCCAAGAATTGGCCTCTCCTAACATGTCCAAAGTATGTAGGACAGAGCTTTTGCATTCTTGCCTCCAAGGAGCACTCTGGCTGCACCTTCTCTAAGACATACCTGTTTCTTTGGCAGTCCAGGAGACATTCGGCGATTGACTCTTCTCCAGCACCCCACCTCAAAGGCATCAATGATTCTTCTGCCATCCGTATTCATTGTCCAGCTTTCAAATCCATGGCAGGTGGCTTACATTAGGTGCACCTTAGTCTTATAACTGAAATCACTACCCTTCAGGGCTTTGAAGAGGTCCCTGACAGCTGACTTTGCCGGTGCAATACACCCCCTTATTTCCTGACTACTGGTACCAAGGGTGTTGATTGGGATCCAAGCAAGATTAACTCATTAACAATTTCAGTCTTCTCTCCGTTTATCATAATGTTGCCCATTGACCCCATGGTGAGGATTTTTGTTTTCTTTATGTTGAAATATAATCCAAATTGAAGGCTGCAGTCCGTGATCCTTTTCATACCTAGACTGAGAAGCAGTTGGCCAAATAGAACAGGGACCACTGCATAGCTTAAAATTTGGAAGAGTTTGTGTCTGGGTTGTAACCTTTCTCCTTATCTGTTCAACCCATACGCGGAGCAAATCCTTAAAGAAGCTGTACTGTTTAAAGAACAAGCATGTGGCATCAGGATTGGAAGAAGACTCAGGAACAATGTGCATTTCCAGATGACAAACTTTGCTTACAGAAAGTGCAAAGATCTTAAAGCATTTACTGAAGAGCAAAGACTACAGCCTTCATTGTGGATTACATCGCAGCATCAAGAAAGCACAAAACCCTCACCATTCGATCAATAGACTATATCATGATAGATGGAAGAAAAAGTAATCAAGGATTGAATTTTCTTTCCCTTTACAATCAGCCCTCATGGTTATAGTAGTCAAGAAATCAAAGGACATGTTGCACTGGGGAAACCTGTCAGGGACCTCTCCTGATTAACAAAGAGCAAAGATGTCAGTTTAAAGACTAAGGTGCAAGGGTCCAACCATGGTATTTTCAGATGTTTCCTGTGCATCTGAAAGTTGTGCAGTGACTAAAGATGACAAAAGAAGAATCAGTGCTTTAGAATTGTATTGTCAGAGATGAGTCCTGAATATCTCTCAGAGAAAGTGCGACTTGCCTGCTCTCGAAGCAAGGATGGTGAAACTCGGTCTCCCACTTTGGGCATGTTGTCAGAGAGGCCAGTCCTTGAGAACAGACGTCATGCCAGAAAGGTAGAGGATGTAACGGTGGGCTCACGCGTGGTGGAGGTCATGAAGCTGGTGCAGGACATGGCAAGCCTCAGACCTGTTGTTCACAGTGTCCCTGGGAGTCACAGTACAGCTGCAGGTGACAGAACCACTTGATGGCACCTAACAACAACAACAACAATGTAATGCACATACAAAAAGTCCTGGCAAGATCGTGTGCTATGGACTGTTCTGTTAAATGGTAAATAAAAGGTTGGTCATTTGAATTTACCAGCCACTCCACAGAAGAAAGATGGACAGCGTCCCCTAAAAAGATTTATGACCCTAGAAACCCAAAAGAGAATCAACTCCATGGGGCGGGGGGAGCTGTTCCTGAGGAGGCTTTTTTTAATTTCATAAAGCAAATGTATAATTTAACAAGTGAGTGAGCAGGTACAAAATCAAATTAAAGGTTGAGAAACTGATTCTTTCCAAAATCCCCTGAACGTCTCTTTCAATCACGATTCCCTGCTTCTCTCTTTCTAGAGAAAGGACTCTAAATTTCTTGCCTTATAGTTATACTGTGTGTATTCTTCTCCAAGTAATATATTTATTTCTGGTTATTTATAAATGTGTGTAGACTTAGTCTATACATATATTCTTAACGTCTTATTATTTCATTCAGTACTATATTTCTTAGGGTCGTCCATGTATCTAGTCCATTTATTTTCATTTCTATATGTTTGAAGTTACTGCTGTTGTCTGACTTTGTTCATATATTTTCATTTATGTCACCATTCACTGATTGTTGACTGTGAACAACAACAACAGTCCATTGGGTCTACTTTGGAAGCAGGAGTGGCATCCACTTCCTAAACAACACGCCTCTGGAAACTATGAACTCTGAGAAACAATGATAGTTCTAGAAAGGCATCAGGTGTTTTGTTCATAGGGTCGCTATGAGTCGTACTCGACTTGACGACAATCAATAACAACAACAATGGTTCTACAGATAAATTATTATAACCATGAAGAAAGTATAGCCGGATGTTGAATTTATTGCCTGATAGGACTTCTCTCTGTAAATCCAGTGGAGAAGAAAGTATAGCACGTTATTTCCTGAACAGTCTTAACTTCTTCCCTAGACCTCTGTTCACCGTTTCCACAGAGTCCATAATTCCTCCCACTGTGTGAACACTTGTCATTTCTCCTTCCTTCCCTCTAGGTGTCTAGAATCTTCAGGTAGAGGCTGCCGTTCAGCCTCTGGGCCAGCTGCCATGCATCGTGGACGAGCCCCCAGCAAAGGGCCCTCCGCCCCCGTGCACGTTTACCAGCAGCCGCCGCGGCTTCTCGTCATGCACGCCGTCCTGCCGTCGTGGGCTGGTGTCTGCTCCAACCTCTGTGACGCCCTGCACAACTTCTTCTCCATCACATGCAGCCTGAGGGGGCCCAGCCGCGTGTCCCTGCTCAGCGTGTATGTGGTCCAGGCTCAGCACGAGTGCATCCTCCCCTTCGTGGTGAGTGCCTTACCAACCTGTAAATCTCTTTTTCCTGTCTTGAAAAGAAACAGGAACTTTCTGAAGCAGAGGTCGGAATTCTGACTGAGAGCAATAGGTACACTGGTTCCCACACCTAACACCTGCAGAAAACATACAGGAGGCAGGCTCGGCGGGAGAGGCCCACAATCATGAAACTGTCCATTATTACTGGCCACATGGCCCTGAGCGTCTTCCTTTGCAAAGTGCTTTTCCTCATAAATCTCTTATGTAGAAGACCATGGACTCTTCTTTTGTTGTTGTTGTTGTTGTTGTTAACAGAAAGAAGAACAATTTAAGGAGTACACTAGAAATGTTTTCTTAATGACCACATTTAGGGAATAGTCCGGCTACAGCGTATAACAGCAGCAACAGTACTAGAAATCAGGTGGGTTCCGCAAACATGGGAGTTATAAAAACTATATACAGACTTAGTGTGTTCCATTGTGCTTCATTTCTCAAGAATTGGATGTTTGCGGCAACCCTGTGTTAAACAGGTCTGTGGTAGCCATTTTTCCAAGCAGTTCTTGTTCATTATGTCACATTTTGGAGAACCAGGGGCCTAGTGGGAAGGAACTGTCCTGCATCCCGGAAGGCATGCAGTTCAAATCCACCAGCTGCTCCACAGGAGATGAGCAGTCTCCTCCCGTGCAATTAACTGCCTCTGAAAACTCTCTGGAGGGTCAGCTATGAGTCGCTTCCAACGTGAGGTACATGCCAACAGCAGCAACAAACTTCCCAACCCCACCCTTAAAAAAGAGGGAAACAACCTCGACTTCTTAGATGTTCACAGTCCTCTGGGATGCAAACAACGAATGCCTGGGTTCTGAGTTTCATCTCCTGTGAAATGTAAACAATTAGGGAAATAAGTTTCTCACTCTTTTCAGAGCTCCGTTCAGCCCACGTTGAAGGGGCCTAAGTGGAGTCAGCCTTTAACTGCTAAAAAACAAACAAATGAACAAAACTCCCATTTCCAGTAAGGGCCATGTGACTCATTTCTGAGGCTGGAGTCTCTACAGAAAGAGATTGCTTCTCGTCCTCCTGTGGAGTGGTTGGTGGATTCAAACCCCTGACCCTTTAGTTAGCTACCCAATGCCTAGTACACTGCCACCAATGCTCCTTTAACCCAGGTTCCAGTTTCCTTTGCTCACAAATCCCTAACCGAAGAAACTTGGAAATAGTACTTTCTGTGTAGCTTCACACAGGGCTCCAATAAAACTACCTCTAGGGTTTTATGTCTTGATTTTCACTGTAATTTGGGTGCAAGTTTACACGAAAATTCATTCTTCAGTTAACCTTTCATCTACATTTTGTTTTATAACATTGATTCCCTCAGTTTTATGAGGCACAGAATGGACCTGGGTCAGTATTTTCACAATCCTCTCTCACACAAGGTCAGTTATCTCTCCTCCTCCTCAAACAAAACTGAGGTCTTCCCTGTAAAGTTCAGGCTCTTGGGAATAGAAAGATTCCCTGAGGTCTAGGCACATCGCTTCTTTGAGGTAGCTTTGTGGTGCACTGTGAGGAGCCCTGAAGGTGAGGTGGTTCCAAGCTCAGCTACTAACTGAAAGGGCAGTAGTTCAAGGCCACCAGCTGCTCCACAGGAAAGATCTCTGGAGCCGCTCTGCTCTGTTCTAGAAGGCCTCCGTGCATCAGGGTTGACCTTACAGCAACAAGGTTAGGGTTTGCCTTTATGTTGATACCGCTTATTAAATGGTCATAAGTCCTATTCTTTAAGATTATCAGAGGAAAAGGTTTTCATAACTCTGTTGTTGAATTATTAATGATGACTTGACTAGAATGGACCTTAGTTTCTATCATGGAAAGTAGAAAGATAACATCTTTGTTTATACTATAAAGGCTAAAGATACTATTCATCATTTTGTACTCCTTTGGTTAAAACAAAGTTTAAAATTATACCCTAGTCGAAACAACTATGAGATACCGTCTCACCCCAGTAAAAATAGCAAAATTCAACAGAGCAGCAAACATCAAATTCTGGCAAGGTTGTGGAAAAACGGGAACCCTTATTCATTGTTGGTGGGAGTGTAAAATGGTACAACCAGTCTGGAAGGCAGTATGGCGTTTTCTCAAAAAGTTGCAAATAGAAATACCATATGACCCAGCAATTCCACTACTGGGAATATACCCCAACGAAACTATAACTGCCACCCAAGCAGATATATGCACACCCATGTTTATTCACGGTAACAAAGAGTTGATAATCATACAATGGAATACTATGCTGCATTGAAAAACAAAGAACTCATGCAATATTATTCAAAATGGGTGACCCTGGAGGACATTATGCTGGGTGAAGTATCTCCATCACAAAAAGACAAATCTGCATAATTCCACTGTTATATAACAGGACTGACATTGGGATTGGGGAGAAACTAAGAAAAGAGGGGTTAAATAATGTGCACAGCAATGAAACAGATGAGGGAGAGAACTGTTTAAAAGGAATATATGATTAGGTATTATTTGCATGACAAGCTCTTGGAATAAAAGTTGCATAGTGAAGCGGACGTGGAGGAGGAATTACGTAACAATGGAAGAATTTTTTTTCAAAGAGTAAAGTGAACTGGGGGGAGGGGTGGGCAGGGAGGAAAATGTGCAACAGTGAATGAATGGAAATCCAAGTCCTCTATAATCTTTTATTAAAATCTCAATTAAAAAAATTATTAATTTTAATGAATGTTTAGAGAGATTTTGGATTTCCATTCATTCATTGTTGCATTTTCCCTCCCTGCCCTCCCCTTCCCCTAAAAAAATTTTTCAAAAAATTATACCCAAGTTGCTTTCATGCTACCTTTTGCTCAGAACAGAGAAAAAAAACGTGCAAATGCTCCAAGCCCTAAGTCTGATGGCTTTGCCACCTAGACTTCTCCGTGGGGCTGCTTTTAAGTCCCCATCACATGCAGCCAGCTTCTCCTAACACAGCTGGTTCAAAAGAGGTGAAGATCAGGGAGGAAGCTAAAGTATGTTATGATCCAGTCTCAAAAGGAACATTCACCTTTTCTCCACATTCTATTTGTTAGAACAAGTCATCATTCTGCTCAATATGAAGTTACAAAGTTTACTCTCTTGCTTTAAATAATGAAAATATTGCGTAAAATATTTGTTGTTGTTAAGTGCCGTCTAGTTGTAGATGACTACTAGTGACCCTATGAATGAAAGACCTGAACACTTCTATAACTTTTATCATTTCTCCATGTTCATAGAGTGTCCAGAGGCAAGCCATTTCGGAAGTAGATGCCACTCTTGCTTCCAAGCTTGTTTTAATCAGGGAGCTCCACCAAACACTGTCCACCATGGACAACCATGATCGCATTTAGCACATCACTGTCAGTGTTCAGCTTCACAGCAACCACGAGTTACCTCTGTACAGCAAGTGGACAGAGCAGTGCTGTACCACTTAGAAGAATGTTTGACCAAAAATGATTAACACCAGACCTGAGGACCGCAGATTAAAATTACTCACCTTTGGCTTGGTAGCATCACTTTCTGTCCACTAGGCCATCAGCGCTCTCTCTGTGTTGGTGTTGTTTAGTGCCTTCAAGTCGTAGACGACTCATAAAATATGTATTCAAACATTTTCAAGACACTGAACTTTGGAGAGCAAATGACAGGGTCCCTGAAGGACAGGAAACTGAGGAAGTGAAGCCTACGACTGTCCCACGTGCTGCTGTAAGAACGTCTCAGGGATTTAGTGGGATCACGTTGACTCCGTCCTGTCAAGTCAGAAGCGACTCTTAAGCTGGTTTTCGAGAGCTTTCCGTGACAAAGAAGGAGACTGTGTATCTTTTCGCTGTAGACCTGCTGGTGGATTTGAACTCCGGAGTGGTGCCGCTTGTGGGTTAGCAGTGCAGCTCCTTACAGGCTAGAGCACCACTGAGCTTCAGTGCAGAGGAGGAAACCATAGACAGTCCAGCCATCTCCCTGAGCTGAGGAGGACAGCGGCGAGCCCAGGCAGCCAAGGCGTGTGAAGAAACTCCCGAAAGCCCCGGGAAGGATCAGACATCCTATTACCTGGTGCTCAAAGCAGGACCAGGACGTAATTGCCTGTGTCGGACAGAGACTCCTCCTACGTCGCTGTGCCCTGCCTCCTCACCTGCCTCATGAAAACAGTCCTGAACCTTGCCTTGCCCTGCACCTTCCTCGTGAGCTCTGCCACGCTTGATCCCGGGAGCACGGTCACTGTGCCCGTCCATTGTGTTGGTGGGCTTCCTCTCTCTCTGACTCTCCACCTTTCCCAACATGATGTCTTTTTCCAAGGACTGGAACGTGCCCAAAGGATGTGGTCCACAGTCTTCGCCTGCAGGGGGCACCCTGGTTACACTTCTTCCAAGATTTGCTTGTTTCTTTGGCATCCTTGGAATGTCCAGTACTCCTCTCCAACACTACAGTTCAAAGGCATTGATTCTCCTTCATTGTCATCCCTGGTCATTGTCCAGCTTTTAGCTGCATAGGAAGCAATGGAACAAATCATGCCCTGGATCAGGCACACCTTGGTCTTTAAACTGACATCCTTGCTCTTCAGCACATTGGTGAGGTCCTTGAAAGCGGATTTTCCCAACATAACACCTCTTTTTATTTCCTGACTGATGTTCCCACAGACGTTGATTGTGAACTCAATTAAAATTAAATCGTTTTCAACATCAACCTTTTCTCCATCTGTGTCCATTGGTCAGGATTTTGGGGGGTTTTCTGCTTAAGCGTAACCTATTTTGACGGTTGTGGTCTTTGATCTCTGCAGCAGATGTTTCAAGACCTCTCACTTTCTGAAAGCTAAGTTGTATCGTCGGCATAGCACAAGTTGTTGAGGAGTCTTCCTCCAGTCTGAGGCAACATCATGATAGATGGACAGAAGATTCAAGTTGTTGAGGATTTCCTCTCACTAGGACCCACAATAAACACCTGTGGTAGCAGCCATCAAGAAATCACAAGGTGTGGTGTGTTGCTCTGGGCAGATCGGCCCTCAAGGACTTCTGGGCGGTGCTGAAGAGCAAGGGTGTCCTTCCAAAGACCAACATGCTTCTGTCCCTTGGTATTTCCAAGTGATTCAAGTGCATGTGAAAGTGGGAAATGAACGGGGAAGTCTGAGGAAGAACTGACACCTTGGAGTAGTGGTACTGGGTGGGGATTGGAGCTCGTTGCTGTGGCATTGGAGACCGGCATCGGGTTTTAGAGGCTGTGAGCGGCACTGGGGAGGTTGCTCCTCTCTGTAACTCAGAGCAGCTGGGGGACCTGCCCTGCCCCAGAGGCTCTGCCTTTCACTTAGCAGCACAGCTCCCTGTGATTACGCCTCCCACGCTCCCTGTTAAATACACAGTCACCTGCCAAAACCCCACGAGATCTGCCTCAGCAGTACGGCCAGGTGGCTCCCAGAGGCTAGAGTGGTCAGACTGGATCTCACGCTGGGGATTTTGTGAGGAAAGGTCAGTCCTTAGAATAAGGAGTCATGCTTGGAAAAGAGGAGAGGTTGTGAGGATCACACAGGATGGCAAGATCTTGGTCTGCTGTGTATAGGCTGGATCTGCGTGGAAGGTGACAGCAGCCAACAAAACAATAGCATAAAACAAAATGAACTGTGTGTTAGAGGACACAGGTCGATCTGTAGCACTGGAGGGGGAAACCACGATCCCGTTCGTTTCTAATTCTGCTGGGAAGGCATTTCGTAAAAGGGAACATTCCGTTGCTTTTAAAACCTCAGTGAAGTGGAAACAAAAATTTCCTTAGCCGTGTCTACACTGCTCATGTGTCTGGGCTCCAGTGGCATTGTCTGTGGGGAGCTGCACCTCTAACCCAAAGGTGGCCCCTCTCTCTCTAGTGGCTCAGGTCTACCCTCAGCTTTTGGAAAACGTGCGCGTGCGCACACACACACACACACTCACACACAATCAACCCAAGATTCAACATCACATTATATGAAAAAAAATTTTGTTTGTCTGTTTGTTTGTGTATGTCCTATTTTAATTCATATGGGGGGTTTTGCTCATGTGCATAGCGGATTTTGTGTGGGGGTGTATTTCACACTTTCCTTCATTTACATTATGTTTCATACAGTCATTCTCATCCGTTGTGCTTTATAACATTCATCACCGTTGGACTGTGTCCATCATGACTCTGGCTTTTCAGGTCCCTGCAGGCTCTTTCCCCCTTCCTTTACCCCCTCCCTCCACCCACTAAATTGTGCCACACTGAGATCCAGCCTCACCCCTCTGCTCCCACTCCTTACCTTCTTTAACCCCCTGACATGTTTTACTGGTTATCCTTCTATTTTTACAATAATGGTATTAGGTAGTATTTGTCCTTATGAGACTGAGTTAGTTCACTCAGCATAATGCTCTCCAGCCTTTCAAGTTACGTAGTAATTTTCATTCACACGATGGAATACTATGCAGCGTGCAGGAGCAACAATTTAAAAAAAAATACTACATAATTTGGGAGAGATTTGACAGCATTATGTTGAGTAAAAAAATCTTAAAATTATTCCAATATAAGACTAGAAAATGTAATGTCATCACTCTAAATGTATTGTTGAAACTTTACTTGATAAAGTTACATGTTAGCAACAGAGCATAAACACAGGAAAGGAGAAGAAAAATCGTATCTATTCAGATTATATAGCTGTGTATCTAGAAAAGCCAGAGGATAACTAGGAAATTGTTTCAAACAAGACTTTAGGACAATAGTCTGGTATAAAAATTAGTACAGTTATTAATACCTTTTGTATATAAAAAAACAAGTTAGAAATGACAATGAAAGATCATTTCCTGTCACAATAACCAAAATGGTTAAATAATGAAATTAACAATGAATATGCAAGATTTATATGCATTAAAATGCTATTGAATAACAAAGAAGACTTGAACAAATCAAAAGTTATTAGGCCTTGGGAAGACTCAGACTCAGAAATATGTCAATTATCCCTAAATTAGTATATAAATGTAATGCAACTCTCAGTAAAATTTCCAACAGAGGACTAAACATCCCAATAATAGAGTTTAAATTAAAAACAAAACAAAAGGCAAACAAGAATAGCCAAGGACTAAAAATATCAGATATTAAAGAAGATATATTCAAACAGATATCTTTACAGCTTTGAAAAGGAAGAACAGTGGAATACAATTTAAAGTATAAAAAAATTGGCCAAATTGGCCCCATTACATATGGGAATTTAGAATATAACAAAGAGTATATGTTATATTAGTTGGGAAAACGTTACTCAATAAATACTTGAGTTAACTGGGTATCAATGTTGGAGGGAAATTAAACGAGATCTATATTCAGCAACACGCTGCGTTCTGCAGATGGCACAGCCTTGATGCAGAAAGTGAAAGTGTGAAGCACTTCCTGCAGAATATCAAAGACCACAGCCTTCAATATGGATTGTGTCTCAACACCAAGAAACAAAAACCCTCACCATGGAGCCAGTCAGCAGCATCGAGATAGATGGAGAAAAGATTGACATTGTCAACTCTTTCACTTTACTCATCTTTACAATCAACACCCATGGTTGTAGCAGCCAAGAAATCAAAAGACATTTTGCACTGGGAAAACGTGCTGTCAAAGTCCTCTCTAAAGTGCTAATGAGCAAGGATGCCAGTTTGAAGACTAAGGTGTGTCCGATCCAAGGCTTCTTACACATCTGAAAGTTGGACAATAAATAAGGAAGAGCAAAAAGAATTGGTGCCTTTGAACTGTGGTGTTGGCAAAGAGTGTCTGATATTTACTATTTAAAAGAGTGTGTTAGATCCTCTTTGCTCACATCAAGAGGAGTAGTTCTAGGAAATGGCCAATATAGGAGGCGTTATGATAATTAAGTTTAATGCAGCAGGCTCCTCAAGATAAACACCGTTGCAGAGGCATCTGAGTCAAAAGACATCACTCATCACGGATGGGGTGGCATGAGTAGTCTCTGTGGGCACCAGTGTGTGTCCTGGTCCTCCTGAAGGCTCTATGCTGCCCCTCGAGGAGGGTCAGAGAGTGGTCTGAAGGTGGTCAACTGTGGGTACATAAGCGGATTTGGCCCTAGCAGCAGCCCACAACAAGCGCTGACAAAATTGTGGAGAGATTGGAGCTCTTACTCACTGCTGGTGGGAATGTAAAATGGTACAACCACTGTGGAAGCTTTCTTAAACAACTGGAAATAGGAATACCATTTGTCCCAGTAATTCCACTACTGGGAAGATACCCTAAAGTAATCAGATTCAAACAGAATCAAACACAGCCATGTTTACTGCTGTATTATTGACAACAGCAAAGAGATGGAAGCAATACAAATGTCCATCAATAAATAAATGGATAGGAAAAACTCTGGTACATCCACACTGTGGAATACTATGCAGCACTGAAAAATAATGAACCAGTAAAATATTACACAGCATGGAGAATCCTGAAGGACATTACATTGAGTGAAATATCTCAGTCAAAAAAGGACAAATACTGCATAACACCATTGTGATAAAACTGGACAGATATGAGGAGGTCAGAGAGGAAATGGGAAGAGTGAACACTGCATTAGATCAGAGGAGGAGAAGAAATGTCTGAAAGGAATATGTGATTATGCATTATATGTATGACAGCAGTCTGGGACAGGTGTGAGGGGGGCTGGGAAGGGAAAGGGAAATGGGCAATATGAGTAAAAAAAAGGGGAGGAGTTTGTTGAAATAAACAAAGCAACCTGACAGGAGCTAAGTGTCTGTTGTAATGGGGTGTGGACATGCTTGCTTTGGGGGACCATCTGTCTTCTGGCTCTCTGTCCCAACAGCAGACACGTTCCCTGAGATCTGGCTCCTGGTGCCCTGTCTCAGTTTGAGCCCATCAGCAGCCACCCTGTTCACCACTAGGGAGCTCTGTTGGCATCGGCCACAGGGAGCAGCCCCAGTTCATGTACAGATGTTAGAAAGTAAAGAGCAAGACCCTTAACATCAAGGTTGACCTGTGCTAAGTTATTTCTAAAAGACTGACTGCTAATTGAAACCTATCAATAAGATCTACAGATTACTCAAAAACTCACTCACGTCCTCTTAGAGCAATTCACAATACCCATAAGCTCTGATGGCCTAGAGGAAAGAAGTCCAAAAGCATGTGTTTCAAATCCAGCAGCTGCTCCACAGGAGGAGGATGGGTCGTCTTCTGTTATGCAGGTTGTTGTTGTTGTTGTTACGTGCCATCAAATCAACTGTAATTCATAGCGACCGTATGAACAATAGCTCTGAATGCTGTCCTATCCTGAGCCAATCTCACTGTCTCCAACACACCTACTGCCATTATCCAAGTCACTGTGTCACTTCTTCTCATCCAGGGTCTTCCTCTTCTGTGCTGCCCCTCCACCTTTCCAGCCATGACATCCTACTCCAAGGACTAGTCCCTGCTGGTAACATATCCAAAGTATGTCTGACCGAACTTCAAAATTCTTGCCTCCAAAGAGCCACTTGGTTTCACCCTCTTCAAGACGGATCTGTTTGTTCCCTTGGTTGTCTATGGTAAGTTCAGTACTTTTTTCCCCCCAGCACCACAACTTAAAGACATCAATTCTTTTTCCATCATCCTTAGTCATTGTCCAGCTTTCTGACACATAGCAGGTAATTGCAAAGACCATGATCCACCATGGCCTGGATCAGGTGCACCTTGGTCTCTAGACTGATGACGTCATTGCTGTTTAGCACTTTGAAGCCCTGACAGCAAATTTTCCCAATGCAATTCATCTTTTGATTTCCTGACTGCTTGTTCCGAGAGTGTTGATTAGGGAATCAGGCAAGCTGACATTGTTAACAGTCTCAGTCTCTTCACCATCTAGCATGGTGCTGCCAAATGGCCCAGTGGTGAGAATCTTTGTTTTCTTGATGCTGAGATTCAATCCATATTGAAGACTGCAGTCCTTGACCTTCTGCAGTAAATGCCTCAGGTCCGCCTCAGTCTTGGCAAGCAAGGTTGTGTCATCTGCATAACGCAGGTTGTTGATGAGTCTTCCTCCAATCCTGATGTCGTCTGTATTCCTCCTCATAAAGTCCAGCCTCCTGAATGATCTGTTCTGCAAACAGATTGAAAACGTATGTAGACAGGACAAATCCCTGACACATGCCTTTCCTGGTTTTGAACCATACTGAGTGTTTCCTTGCTCTGGTCTGGGGACTGCTTCCTGCTGTGTGTGTAGGTTTTGCATGAGCACAATCAGGTGTTCAGGGCTTCCCATTCTACTCAAGGTTAGCCAGAGTTTGTTGTTTCTGAAAACCTGCTGAAGGGTCAGCTATGAGTTGGTTGCAACTCAAGGGCACACAGCAACAAGTGTCGTGGAGTTGATTCGGACTCATGGCAGCCTTCTATCAGGCTCTGTGAGGCTCTGTTGGAGGAAACTGCCTGTGTTTCTCTCCCCATCAATGGATTTGAAAGGCCGGCCTACACCACTGAGGCTTCTCTAACAAAAGCTCCCACCTGCTGGTGCTTCCCACTTGATTCCAGGTGGTAAACTCCACTTGCTTCCTTATGTGGGCTAGAATTTACTCTCCTGTTTCCGTGAACACAAAGTCTGAGGTTTCCATGATCAGCAAGTAAAAACAAGGGTTTTGCATCTGTGAAACTGTGATTTCCTGTTTCCTATTTGTCCCCCCTCTTTGATACCCAGAGGTTTCCTCTAATTTTTATGACTTTGGCTGTTCATTTTGAAAATATTCATGTGTTGTCTAGCTCATTTGGCTTTATGTGGTAGAGCATTTTCTCAGATATCTAGTTTCCTTCGTTGTAGAACACTTTACGTATTAAGAATACTGATATCATACTTTGGAAGCAGCAGTGGCATCCACTTCCTAAACCATATGCCTCCAGAAATTCTATGAACTTTGATAAATGCCATATACTTGTAGAGGGGCTTCAGGTCTTTTGTTCATAGGGCCGCTATGAGTCAGGCTCGACTCAAAAGCAATCAACAACAACAACAATATCATACTAGGGAGCTTTGGTGGCCTAGTGGTAAGAAGCTATCCTGCAGTCCCAAAAGCACACAATTTGGATCCACCAGATAATCCCTGGGAGATAGATGGGCAGTCTTCTCCTGTGCAATTCACTGCCTCTGAAAACCACTGCAGGGTCAGCTATGAGTCACTTCTGTCTTGATGGCACACACCAATATTGTGGCTAAATGCGAGAGGATCTTTCCACATCAATTGCCAGTAAGACAGATGGATTGCAATATCCAAAGTACTTTGCTGCAGATCTGGGAGAGCAGAGAGACTCTCTCAAAAACTGCCTTCCCCATCTAAGAGTGGTTATTGGTTCTTATGCTTGGGTTAGGTGTTAATCTACAAAACTTGTTACTATTGCTAGTTTAAAGTTGCAGGATTTTTACATTCAAAAGGAACAGTTTACATACAGTTACTAGTAAACAGACTACTTATAGTTTATATATGACTAAGAAAATACTGTTTCAAAATGTTAATGCTAATCCAGGAAGGATACATTTCCCCTCCTGATAAACACAGGGTTTAATGTACAGTTTATATATATGACTGGGAAATACAGTTTCAAAGAGATAAATGCATATCCAGGAAAGATGCATTTCCTCTCTAGGTAAACAGGCAATTTAAAGTAGTTTCCATAACTAAAGAGAATAAAGAGAAGTAGGATTCTAGGGCAAAGCAACCTGTTTTACAGGCTGGAGGCACCTGAAGTCATTTTACAACTATACCATATGTCTGAAAAATCCTGAAATTATTAATACCACTCTATCAATATCATGCTAATCAGATATGTTACAACAATATTTGTCCTTAACTTTGTTCATAGTTTTCTTTGTTTTATAGAAAAATGCTATCTGTAGTAAAGTCTTCCCATTTCCCCCCTTATGCATTTCTGCCTTTATTTCTGGATTCAGAAGATGCTCGGTAATGAGGGATATCCATGCTAACGTCAGATGGATCTTGGCTGAAGGCAGAGAATTCTAGAAGGATGTTTATGTGTGTTTTATTGACTATGTAAAGGCATTTGACTGTGTATATCATGACAAATTATGGTTAACATTGCGAAGAATGAAAATCCCAGTATATTTAATAGTGCTTATGTGAAACCTATACATAGACCAAGAAGTGGTTGTCCTAGCAGAACAAGGAAACAGAAAACCAGTGGGCTCAAGTGTGTCAGAGTTTGTCAAGCTGGCACAGGGTCGAACAGGGTTCAGATCTACTGTTTACAAGCTAGCTATGAGTCGTACTCAACTTGACCACACCTAATAGCAACTGAGACCTAACACAGACCAAGAAGCTATTGTCTCCACACCTAATCAGTTTGTTTACTGAGTAAATAATTTGAGAAGCTGAACTATGTGAAGAATCATGTGTCATCAGGATTGGAGGAAGAGCCATCAACAACCTTCTTTAAGCACAAGACACACCCTAGTTTGCAAAAGGTGAAGACCTGAAGCACTTACTGGAGAAGATCAAGGCCTACAGCCTTCTATATGGATTGTATCTCAACATCAATAAAACAGAATTCCTCACCACTGGACCAATAGGCAACATCATGATAGATGAAGAAAAGATTGATATTGTCAACCATTTCATCATTTTACTTAGATTCACAATCAACGCTCAAGGTCATCAAGATATCAAGAGATGTGTTGCATTGGAAAAACGGAGCTTTTCCTAAGGTAGTTTCTCCCGGGGAGGGATGTTTTTCAGGCATGGTGTGCACACAGCTTTCAGTTAGATAGCTACAACTCTCCTCTCTGTCTCTCACACAACATGAAAATGGAGCCCGGTGCAAGGGAGTCTGGGAGATGATGGCAAGACTTACTGTGTGATGCTGGTGCGTGTCAGCAGTCGCGCTGGCCTCTGGGTTAAGTCCCATTAAGTCCCACTCCCGTCTTTGAATTGACATCTTAGGATGCTGCTTGGTTAGGTAACTTCCTGCTGCTTGTGTGTGTAACCCAGTTTCATCTAGTCTTGTTTGTCTTCTGAAAAACAACAACAACAACAAAAAAAAAACCCTTAGTTCTGAGTTTGTAAAACAATATCCCTTAGATGTGAAGACAATACCCTTGTAATGTCAATCCCTTGATGTTTCTCATAAATGTGGTTTTGTTTTGACAAATGCTTATCTAATTGTACATCAGCGATCATTACAGAAACTCCCTCTATATCTGTTTCATTTTCACAATTTACATTTCATCTCCCTGAGATTTTTTTTATTTGCATTCATCCTTTCAAAACCAATTTCTTTAATAGTTCTGTTCCAAGTATAATTCTAGCCCCTGTGGACATGGCAGTGGAGAGATAGGTCACATATCTTCTTTACAAGCCTGGTGTTCTGGTGAGATAGACAGTAACCAGTCTACATACTTTGGGAAGGGTTATTCTGTTGTGATCCTTATATTTTTGTATTCCGAGGCTACTTCTCTCACTTGTTTGTAACGTTCTAACAACAGAATCCCCTTTCCCCCTCCCCCCGCCCCAGTTACCTAGCACATCATAAGTGGGTTTTCTTTAAATAAATGAGGGAGTGTATCGGTGTCATTTAGTTAGAAACTACACATTTTTCACTTCCTTTTTCAGTTGTAAAAGTAGTCTTTTGAGTCACTAGAAGCCCCTTCTGCTTAATCAGCAGTGCCCCAAGTGCTTTTAGAGTTTAACAGTGACAAAATAACAACCACACCTAATGCTGAGTACATTCTGTGTGCATGAATGAACTCACTTCATAGTTCCCCTCTAAGATAAGTATCTATGTCGTCTCTAATGAGGAAATTTCACCAAGAGGACCTACAACTAAGAAAAGAGATACCCAGATTGGAAACTCGAATCGATCAGGACTTACAGCTTGAGCTAAGAACTCCCACTCCTTCAATCAGAACTCCCACTACTCTTGTGAGACACATGTCCTCACGCTCTATGGCTTGTTCCTCAGTCTCAACCTCTGGCTTATAATGAACCGTCTTTCTGTTGCCCCCACAGTCACATATAACATCCTGTCATCTCCCTGCAAGTCTTCCCCTCTCAAGACTCAGCTCTGTCTCATCTCTTTTTCAACAACACTCATCTTTCTTGTTCAGACTTGTAAAGCCACTCTACTCTGGACCATTGTCTTCAAGTTGGAGTAAGTCTACAGCCCCCTAGGCCTAGAAGCAGACTGCCCAGAGCCCAAGGAGCAGAGCAGAGCATGGCAAAGAAGCGGCAGGCAGATCTTCAGGCTCTGCTGGCCTTTTCTACAGCTTCTCCGAGTGTGCCTCTGGGGAAAGTGTCGGCCTTGTTCTTCCTCACACTTCCCTCCAGTAATCACACTTCTGTTCACGGAAAACCCAAAATGAAAACAAAGAGATTAGAGGCACGCACTTCCCACCCATTCGGACTCACTGTGATGCATTAAAAACTTGAAGAGCACCAAGCAAAGAAACAATTAAATATATTATAAATAACTTGATTGCAAAAGGAAATTCTTTTGTGAATGGAGAAAACATCTTTTCTGCAACCAAGCCATTTTCAATACCTTGGTTTTTCTGTTTGTTTGGGGGGTTTTGATGTGGTGGTGGTTTTTTTCTCCAATTAAAATTCTTTCTTGATGTTTTTACTTAGTTGTACATACATGATTGAAAATGGAAAACAGTACAATTACATATCAGGGAAAATGTTTTAGTAGTGGTGTTATAAAGAGTGTTGGCTACTTCCAGGGGGTCTTCATCTCTTACTGCCGACATTCTCTCTAGTGTTTGGATTCTACAGCCAGGTTAATTTCTGACTGTCAAGCCGTTCCCATTTCCCCACTTCTTGGTAGGAAAGGACAGTTTTCTGTATTCTGATTCTGCACGTGTGCCTGACCCCACACCAAGGTGCATTAGTCTCAGTCACTATTTTTTCACTACATGTTGACTTCACAACTCCTAACCGGCCTCCATGTTCAGCGGCCAGCCATCACACCCAGTTCATAAAGCCCCGGGCCAAGCGGGGCAGCTGCTGCTTCCCTGGCGCCGTCAGGGGAGCGTGCCCTTCCACCTGCATGTCAGTCTCTATCTCCTTTCTCTATGTCCTAAAATTCAGCATGTACGTCTCCATGAGGAAGAAACATCGGTACTTTCGTTTGTTCTGATTATGTTCCAACTGTTTTTCAAAATACTTGAACCGAGTCTCTTTAGGCCAAAAGTGTAAATCGGTGGAAATCACTTCCACATTCCTCTATTGCAACAACTGTCCCCTTGTTTTCAGCAGGATTTACTAACTCCTTCAAGGAAAGGTCAAGGTAGTTCTTTTCAAATTCACCACATCTTGTAGGACAGCCTCCAAGTGCCCTGAGATACATATCATTTGTTTATGCCACATTCAGCACGAATTTACTGTCGTGTAGACTCCACCTGTAATCATAAACTTTTTCCCTCTTTTTTAAATTAATTTTAATGAAAGTTTACAGAGACTTACGGTTTCCATTCATTCATTGTTGCACTTTTCTCCCTGCCCACCCCATCCTCCCAGTTTGCTCTTCTCTTTGAAAAGTAAAAGAAAAATTCTTGCATTGTTACACAGTTCCTCCTCCCAAGTCCACTCCACTGTGCAGCCTTCATTCTGGACTCCTGTCATGACAGTGATACCTAATCATATATCCCTTTTAAACACTCCTCTCCCTCATCTGTTTCAATGCAGTATGCATTATTTATCCCATCTTAGTCTCTCCCTAACCCCGATGTCAGTCCCATTTTACAACAGTGGCGCCATACAGTGTTTGTCCTTTTGTGACTGAGATATTTCACTCAGCATAATGTCCTCCAGGCTCACCCATTTTGAATAATATTGCATGAGTTCCTTGTTTTTCAATGTGGCGTAGTATTTCATTGTGTGAAGATACCACAGCTTCTCTATCCATTTGTTTGTTGATGGGCACTTAGGTTGTTTCCAACTCTTTGCTATTGTGAACAAAGCTGCAATAAACATGGGTGTGAATATATATGCTTGGATGGCAGTTATGGTTTCTTTAAGGTAAATTCCCAGTAGTGGAATTGCTGGCTCAAATGGTATTTGTATTTGCAATTTTTTGCGAAAGCGCCATACAGCCTTCCATAGTAGTTGCACCATTTTACACTTCCACCAACAGTGAATAAGGGTTCCAGTTTCTCCACAACCTCACCAGCATTTGATGTTTGCAGTCATAAACTTTTTAACACCAGTCTGTACCGCTTTTTCCACTATAGCCTGTAAATCATCTGTATTTTTTTAATCTTTTAATTCATTTTTAATGAAAGTTTACAGAGACAGGGTTTCCAGTCATTCATTGTTGTACTTTTCTCCCTACCCACCTCCTCCCCCTCAATTCACTCTTCTCCTTGAAAAGAAAGAAAAACTCTTTCATTGTTATGCAATCCCTCCCCCCCCCAAGTCCACTCCACTATGCAGCCTTCACTCTGGACTTCTGTAATGGCAAGAATACCCATTCATATGTCCCTTTTAAATAGTTCTCTCCATCATCTGTCTCAATGCAATTACATCATTCCTCCCTTCCTTTTCTGTCTTCCCTCATCTGTATTTTTTTAAACCCCTCTATAAGTTCCTCTGAACATAGGATCAGTCAAGTTGATACCAGTATCAATGAGCTTAAATCTGAATCTGCACTTGCCTGTGGTCCTGACTCCTCCCCGACAGAAGCAGAAGGGTTCAATGCCTTGTTTTTAGCAAAACTGACAAATAGTTAAATGGAGCATCAGCTGAGATAACCTCTAAGTTGTTTTTATTGGTAGTTGTCTGTAGGATTTTTTGGAAAGAGTTTCAAAATCTAGTTGACAGCCTATTTACGAGGATATGGTTTCTCAGTGCTGTAATAAAAAATTGAAATCGTATTGAAACTAGAGGAAGATGTGCTGGCCTGCTGCCTTAGCTGTTTACTTGGTTGTCAACCCAAAGACAAGTGGTTCAACTCCACCAAGTGCTCTTTTTCCTTGTGAGTCCTTTCCCTCCCAGAAAAAATCTTGTTTCTTTCACAAGCATCTCCTGAATTGTTCTGAGCGCTCTCCACATCCAACCTTACCCACATGAGACAAATGAATGTTTGTGTAGTAGCCAGTAAAGGGGGTTCTGAAGGGTAAAGACGGGAAATCTGCTCCCCCAGGACTGCAGCCTCTGAAAACCTGCTCTGGAGCGTCAGCTAGGAGTCAGTTCCAACTCAACAGCAACGAGGCTTGAGGAATATTGATTCATTCCAGCAATAAAATAGTTATTTACACATAGCTGAATTAAACTTTGTGTGTGTTTCTTTTTTTAAAATTTTATTTTATTAATTCTAATGAACATTTACAGAGAATTTGGATTTCCATTCATTCATTGTTGCACTTTTTTCCCTGCCCAGCCCTCCCCCACCCCCAGTTCGCTCCTCTCTTAGAAAAGCAAAAAAAATTCCTTCTTTGATAGACAATCCCCCCATACCCCTTCCACCGCCCTGAGTACACTCCACAGTGCAACCTTAATTCTGGACTCTTGTGATAACCATAATACCCTATCATATATCATTTTTAAATTATTCTCTCCCTCATCTGTTTCAATGCAGTATACATAATTTATCCAGTTTTTCTCAGTCTTACCCCACCCCTGATGTCAGTCCCATTCTACAACAGTGGCACCATGCAGTATTTGTCCTTTTGTGACTGAGATACTCCATTCAGCAAAGTGTCCTCCAGGGTCACCAATTTGAATACTATTGCATGAATTCCTTGTTTTACAATGCTGCATAGTATTCCATTGTGTGAATAAACCACAGGTTCTCTATCCGTTTGTTTGTTGATGGGCACTTAGGTTGTTTCCAACTCCTTGCTATTGTGAACAAAGTCACAATAAACATGGATGTACATATATCTGCTTGAGTGTCAGTTATGGTCTCTTTGGGATATATTCCCAGTAGTGGAATTGCTGGGTCAAATGGTATCTCTATTTGCAACTTTTTGAGAAAGCGCCACACCACTTTCCACAGTGGTTGCATGAATTAAACTTTTTTTAAAAAAAACAAACTGTGCCAGTAAGAGGTATATTTCCAATTGAGGTTTATGCTGAATTATGGGAAGCCAGTACTAAATCTTTGTAATAAACCAAAGCTATCAGGATGTCCTGGAGGTAAGGTTCAAGCTGGAGTTCACCCTGAGGCACCTAGGCCATCCTTAAGCATTTACCAGATTCTTGAATTTGCTGACCCCTCCCTCCTGAGTCAAGAGGAAGGTTTTCAATACAAAGAGCTTGGCTTCATTTGCGTTGAGTTCTCTATGTGATTTGCTTCCTGATAATTTTCAATAAAGGTGCAGGGAAACTGGAATGGGGCCCTTCAGTAGAGAACTGCTGGCCCCTGTTTTTAGGCTCTCTCTTCTATCTCATTCTTGGCTATCTGTCTCATTCTTAATAATTACAAAAATACTTTACCCTCAGTCTGCAACAAGTAATTATTTCTCAAAATTGGTAATCTGTATGTTGTTTTAATCTTTTGTATATGACTGATGATTGTCATAATAACTCAATATGGAATATGCTTCTACCCTCTAGAATCTGTGAACTTCATAGGAAGCTTAAAAATGTGCAAAGTATAGGTATTTTTGTTGCAAAAGCAATCTAACAGAATAATCAATAAAAGATTGCCAAGCATAACATTTTTTTGCATTAAGATCAAATTCTCTGTGGCGGAAGTGAAGAAGAAACATGCGTTCAAGGAGAGAAAAGGAGCACTGTGAAAGCCCAGCTGTGAAAGAGAAGAGCTTGCTCTTCTGAGCTTGAATGACACTGCACATCAAAATCACAACGGAGCTTGTGTTCCATTTGCTTATGTTTCAAGAATGATGTTACCGTTTCGTCTTTAGACGCTGATGTGTGCAGTGTGCTGGAAGTTAACAACCTTAGCAACTGCTTATGCTTGGGTTAAAAAAGAGCAACTATAGATGTTGACTTAAAAGCATGTTAAAGAATGTGTCATCTTTTTTCTGAATTCTCTTAGGCTGGTTGATGAGATGAAATGCTCAAAGGTCACTCGTCTGTGCTTGTGGTCTCATTTGTTCTCATTTTTTCCCCTTGAGTGGTTTTCCTATCTTCTTATCTAGCATGTAAGTGCCCTTGTGTAGGAACTGTGTCCTATTTCTTGTGTTTTCTCTAGAGATTTGTGGAAAGCAAGCAGTCAGAACCTGAAGAAAGCAGGGGTCGACATACAGCATCCTCACTCCTAGATACAGCTCACGCCCATGTGTTTTAGATGAGTGCTTTGGAAATATTGCTCAGTTATGCTGTGTGGTCAAGAAGGTTTCCCACCTCAAGGATAGACTTCTTCCCCGTCCTCCACCTGCTATTGACGATTGAAATTCCTTCAAGTAGTTCTAATTTTTTCACCTCATATGTATTCAAAATGCTTATGTGGCGTGAAGAGTTTATTATTCAGAATGGCTTTCCTAGTCACTGAATTTGCCTTTGCTATGTGAATGGGTGGGAATATACAAATAAAGTGTGTTATTCTGTCCACAAGAGGATTGGCCAGTTTCACCAATCCACAAGGGGATTGGCTAGTCTCACGAATTCATGAAGGGATTGGCTAGTCTTGCCATTAAATTGAGTGGATCCAGCAGTAGAATGGGGGGGACCTCACCAGCAGAAAAGAGCAAGCAAGACAGTGCAACTCATCCTACAGGACCCGCGATTCTTGGACCAGCCAGACTAGGGTCTATGGGAGCAACTACCATAGCAACCACAGCAGAGAAGCAGCCATCCGACCTTGGGACTGCTACTTTGGGACAGAACTAAGAGCCTTTCACCCACGTTTGTTGGAGGACTGGGGAGAAAGAGGGAAAGCCAATCTTGGCAGGCCTGAGAGCTTTGTAGAATGGCCTAAAGCCATAAGGCTCAAGGCTGAAGTGCCTGCGAGCACATATCAGAAGTGGTCCTGACTCTATTCTACTACAAACTATGTTTCTAGCCTTTGACTTCCCCAAAATGGTTCTCTGTGGTCTGTGGGCTTTGGCATTCGATTTTAGACTAAAGCAGTAATATTGGTACTGGGATGAGTAGAAAGAGGTGTGAGAGTTTGGGGGACATGTGTCTGATTTCATGGGAATTGGTTTTGTGTTGTTGGTGTTGTCAATGGGGTCAGTTCCCCTTCGTGAAGTTGATAAAGGTCAAATATGGCTGTGACTATAAGGCCCTTGCTCTTGCTTGAGAGAAATAACACTAACCTAGAATTCAATCATGTTCAATTACTTCCTAAAAACAAGTTTTATAAAAGAGGATGAGAATAACCAAAAGGTCACTTGCCCAAGGTTTACATGTTGACCCTTTGAGCTAACAGCAGACTCTGTCTACAGACGCAGTCATGGGGAGTCGATTAGGTAAAACTTTACCAACTCTGAAACAATCAAACTCTTCCTTTCTGGGGAGCCATCAGCTTCTTGAATAGACACACACACAGAGTGCCTCAGCTAAGAAATGAGGAGAATGTTTCATGATGGCCCTCGGGGCCTCCAGTTCACAGGTCAACCCAAAGCAAGGCTGAGCACTCTTGACGCCCCTACTTTTGGGGGAGTGAATGCGCTAGTAAAATCACTTCCTTTCCTGTTTCTGGTCCGCACCTCCTTGCTGCCAAGGTGGACCTGACTTAGAGCTGCCCCTCCAGTGCGTTTTCACAGGCTGTAAATCACACTGGAGAAGATTGCTGGAGTAGCTGGTGGATGCCAGAGGAGCGCCTGTGGGATTAGTTAGCAGTCTGTGGCACTAGGGCTCCTTGAACTGCGTGTAAGAGGCAATCAAACCTTCTGAGCTGCAAATATTCATTTATTTGGGGTAGGTCAGGTTTGATGCAGTGATTACAACCATCCAGTAGATGTTGGAGAAATGAGCAGATTTTCAGGAAGGGAAGAAACTGCTGAGGAGAAACTGACAGTGACTTTAGGCTGCCAATTACTCTGAGACATGGACACTGAAAATGTGTTAACTCCTTTCTTTCTGCAGCAAGTGAAAGGGAACTTTGCTAGATTGCAGACGTGCGTCTCAGAGCTGCGTGTGGTCCAGAGAGAAGGCTGTTTCCGAGCACAGAGGGCCTCTCTGAATCTGGCAGTACAGGATGGACTTCAGCAGTTTCAGCAGTACAGCAGACATGTGCCCTCCAGCATGGCCCTGCCCTTCTCATGCCTGGAGGTAAGAGACGCTGCCTCTCAAGCCTCCCGAGCCCTCTTCCTCGCTCAGTCTGGCTCACATGCATCAAATACGATTTTCAAAGCTAGATTTCCAGCTCCTTCCAACCAGAGACCAAGTTTCTCCTTTTCCTATAACTTGTACAATTCTTAGTGCAGAGCTAGACAGAGACAAGCTCTGAAAATACAGACTGAAGTGGATTATAGGTAAAAACAGAAATCAAAAGAGTCTGAATAG
>NW_006399761.1:404024-409543 GCF_000299155.1 Elephantulus edwardii
TTCCATTTTTATTTTTATATTTATTGGCACCCTTAGAAATTTACAGTTGTTCTTATAATCTTGACAGTGCCAGAAAGGAACAACTCAGAATACCATTAAGAGGTTGCTGTGGAGGTTTAGTAGTTGACTTTAAAGTCGGGTATCAGGTCATTACCAAAAATTTGGGTCTCTGATTAAGACTTTCTAAGTGCTATTTTATCAGGAAACTTTGAAAAAATTTTGATTGTTTGAGAATTATATTTGATTACACAAATCTTGCAAGAGAGCAGTATGTGCTCAAACATTATGAAACCTTAGAAGGAAATGTCACCAGGACAGTCCCAAGAGCAGTGGCCCAGGGTTGTACACCCTCAGCGTTCTTGGAAGAGGGCATGCGCATTAATCCTAATTTGTTTTCTGAAACAAGACAAGCTAAAGTTCAGTGTAGTTCAAAGCATAACTGTAAACATGAAAGATTATGCATCTATGTAAAAAATTATTACTGTACAGCACCCAGGTTTCGAACATAAAATGGCCTTATTGTCACAGATAGAGAACACTCAGTTTCCCTAAAGTACAATTTACAATTTTGTGTTACAGCGTCACATTGCACAAATTTGCCTTTTGTGAATGAAAACATTGCTGTCACTTTAGTATCAGATTTAGACAGTCTTAAAACATAAGCAAGCCATGCCTGCAGATGCCGTTGGATGTCTGAATGAGTATAAGTTAAAACATTTTCTCTCTGCCTCTGGTTAATCTGAGTTTAAAAATAGTCTTGCTTTCATCTGTGTCCCTTCTCATCAATCAAGACTTTCCAAGTACAAAAGAAGAGTTGATGTATTTCGTGGATACTTGCCAGGGCCTCAAAGTCTGAGCTAGAATACAGTGTCTTCATTCAAATAGAAAAAAATGGTCAAATCACACACACATACCTCAGCATTTCTTCAGGTCACCTGTACTGATCATGGGTAAAGATTTTCAAAAACAAGAGAGCTGGAGAAACAGACCTGGGCTGAACAAGGAGAGAGATCACTCCGAGAAAGCTCACACCAGAGCATAGCTATACCAGAACACGCAAGCTCTGCCACCATCAGGGCACATTTAGTGAGTGGAATGCAGGGATCCTGTTGCCTCGTAAACCAGAAGCATGTTAAGTGGGAGAGATGCTGACTGGCCTTAAAGCACCTTGAAAGACTAAAGCGCACGTGTGGTCGCCTCTGGGGTTTGCTAAACCTGGCCGGAGGGGTCCTGGGACGAGCAATGGCCTGTCCTACCAAAACCTGCTAACTTCCTGGCTTTGTTTCCAGGTTACTGTGGTGACTTCCCAGCCTGGAAAAGAAGTGGCCAAGCAATTGGAGGAAGGCTTGAAAAACACGAACCTCAGCAGAGTCAGGCGGCTGCAGGTTGTTGAGATCACCGACAGCGTCCTCGAGTCGATGGACTCAGCACCCCCTCTTGAGGAGCTGGCTGGTGACGGTGAGAGTTCAGAGAAACGGGGAAAGCGACTGTAACCTCTGTAATGGCTGGTCTTTTACAGGACTTTCTCGTAGAAAACTTTCTCTGAGGTCATGTCGTAATTCTTTTTTTTAAAATTTTTTTTTTTATTATTTTGTGTGTGTACCATCAAATCAGATCTGACTGGTACAGGAGGAGATTTTTCCTCCTTCTCCAGCAGAGCATCTGGTGGATTCGAACCACGTACTTCTAGGATTGCAGTGCATCTTCTTGCCACTAGGCCACCAGAGCTCGCCCATGTCGTAATTCTTAAATGCTAAGTGAAGCCAGCAGATTTCTCTGCGACTCAGATTTTTCTGGGTGTTAGAGTTCATTTTTTCTTTTTAATTTTCGTGGTTTAAATAAAAGTAAAATAATATTGCTGTCATTAGGCGCCGTCGACTCGGAACTGACTCACAGCTGACCCTCCAGCAGGTTTTCTGAGGCTGTAAGTCTCACAGGAAGAGACTGCCCATCTTTCTCCTGCAGAGCAGCTGGTGGATTCGAACCACATGTCTCAGGGTTGACAGCATAACCGCTTATCACTAGGCCACCAGAGGACCCTATGTAGTGTAAATAATATCTTGTTGTTGTTGTATACCGTCAGGTCAGAACCAATCGGTGGCTGACCCTCAAGCAGATTTTCAGAGGCAGTAAATCGCGCAGGAGATGGTCCATCTTTGCCCCATGGAGCAGCTGGTGGAGTCAAACCGTGTGCCTTTGCACTGACAAAACCATTCCCTGCACTAAACCACCAGAGCTCCCCAATAAGTCATATAGTAAAAATGTGAAATTGTAGATATTTAGGGTATTATAGGTATAAAATAAAAATACAACAACAGAGTAAGATAGTGTGAAACACAATATGTACAAATTTTGTAAGCAAACCAATATAATGTAAAAAATTAAAAATAATAAATAGTAACTGTAAAAAATTTAGTAACAGTAAAAATTTGAAATACTAACAGTATAAAAGGTAAAAATCAGTTCCTCCTGTAATCACTTTAAAGGTTTGAGGCACGCTTTTATCAATAATACATGTGAGTGCTCTGTTTCTCCGTCTGTCTTGGTCAGTCTGTCTCTCAGGCACCCACTCCCACATAGACATCATCCACACTATTTTAAGGGTTCGTGACCGACATGCTCTTTGGTTTTCTTTGTCCGTGTGTGTTGCACAGGGAGCTGCATTCACGTGACTCTCCACTTCTTAGTAGCTGCAGACTTCCCCTGGTATAGTGAGGTTGTAGTTGCTCTGCGATTGTTAGGTGCCGTCCTGTGCATTGTGTGCTAGCAGCCCTGTGCACAGAGTGAAGCACGCCCTGATCCCTCGCCCTGTGGCTGTAGCTATGTGCCCGCTGAAGCCTCTGATTCAGTCTGTCTCCGCAAGGACATTGGATTTTTTTCTGATTGTCTCCCTTACCAAGCATGTTCTACCTATTTGTCTAATCACTAGTTAATGAACACGTTGTTCACCCAAACGTCTACAAGCGGCAGTGCCATGTGAACAAACTTACATATGCAAGGCTGGCTTCACGGTTTACAGCTAGCGCAGTCGTCCAGCTCTGTGCTGAGAAGAGTCCTGGGCTTAGGGCTGACTGCTCTGCACATACATAGTCCTACCTTGAAATGCTTCATTTTATATTTGCATTTTGTAACAGAAGTTTTCGAGGAAAATGGAACGTGCACTGAGAACTCAGAGCTTTCCTCCAAGGGTTCCGGGCTTTGCCTCTGGCCTCCTTCCAACTTCCTCACTACTGGTCTTAAGCTGCCTGCCCCCGAGCCCTGGGGCCCCAGCCTAACCCCACTGCCATGCAGCTTCCCAGCAGGTTCAGCTGAACTGCAGGGCAGACCCCAGACAACTGTGAGCATTTGTAGTGGACAAGAACAGTGTGGCTTAATGAGGTGTGACTTTAAACAACAGATGTAAAAAGATCCCTGATGGGTCAAAAAGGAAGCCAGGGAGACAGGAAATTGTTTTCTCTTTTCCTGTTTAATGGCACCTTTTCCTAGGAACCACACATTTTCATCTTGTACTGAGTCTCTGCAAATTATGGAGTTGTGCTTACTTATATACAATTGTGCCTTCAAGCAGGTATTTCTGTAAAACAAAGTCCTAGAAGTAAAGTTATTAACCCACTCATAGCTGACCTTCTGCAGTTCTCTGAGGCTGTAAATCACACAGAAGGAGAATGCTCGCTTCTCCCACGTGACCACTCGTGGGTTCCCGCTGCCAGAAAGACACTGTGCCCGAGTTCTCATCACTCCAAGTACTTCGCTTTATTCCTGTTATCCTGTTCTGTGTCCCAGCACATCCAAGCTCATTGCCACTGAGTCAGACCTGACTCCTGATCTGCCCTCCAGCGGGTTTTCATTGAGAAGCCGCTGATGGATTCGAACCTCCTGAGAGGCCTCCCCTTTGGTTCGCTGTAGACAGACAGACAGACAGACAGACACATGCATATGTACACACACACAGAGACATTTATAAGGGAACTCTGGTAGCTTAAGGATAAGGAATTGCACTGTCAACCTGAAGGCACGTGGTTCAAACCCACCAGCTACTCTGCAGGAGAAGGCTGGGCAGTCTCTTCCAGTGTGATTTACTGCCTCTGCAAACTCACTGGAGGGTCAGCTTTGGGTCAGCCCCGACTCATACACACATCACTAACATACGCATTCCCATGAAGCGTTCTTTCTCTCCTGCATCAGGTCACTGTGAGGAGTCGCTTACGCTTTAACACCTACCAGGATCAGCTTCCAAAGACACAGACATTATGAGGCCGCTCTGTAAGGTTCAAATAAAGCTAAAAGAGCAAAATGCTGTTTAAAGTCATAAAACTGCTTTTAAAGGGAAAGAAATGCTGGACATATTTAGACTAGCTTCTCTAGACAATGACCAAGTGATAAATCTGCCGGAAACCCATTGGCCATTGCACTTCGGCCTGCAGCAGGCACCCGTCCAGGTTGACGGCAGCCCTGGCTTCTTGGCCCCGTCAGCCTTTCTGGCACTTGCAGGTTAACCCCACGGTGACCTCTTATCAGCCAGTCTGTGTTTGTCAGCCCTGAGCGTAAAGAGATCAGGTTGCCTCCTAAGTGCTCCCAAACCATCTGTTTAAGATTTTGTCCTCGTTTGGCAGGAGATCGATGTCAGCCTCTTTGGGAAAGGTATTTTAGCCACATGTGTTCCCACAAAACAACAAATGTTAACGACCCAAACATAGACAATAGAGTTGTGGCTTCTTAAAGGATTCCAGGAGGGAGGTGGGGGTACCCCAGACGCCCCAGTGCTGTTGTCAGACTCCAGGCATTGATTTTTCCCCTTGTAGTATCTTAGAAAACAGACCAGAAAACACAGCTGTTCATTGAGTTTGCCTGTGAAAACTGCATTAGTGTCACTTTCCTGCGGTATCAGGACTAAATTAGAGCCGCCACTGCATTTACCAGGAGGCCTGGAGGCACGGTGTAGGAAGCATTGGACAGCTGCTCTGGGGAGAAAGATGGGCAGTTCTCCCCTCGGATTCCCAGCCTCGGCAGCTCGGTGAGGGTCACCTGGAGTCAGAACCCTGGCGGGGCAAGGGCTTTAGAGTGAGTGTGTTTATTACCTGAACATCTGTGACCATTGTTTCTTCATTAGCAGGGGCCATACTCTCAGAAAAACTCTCTCCTTGTTATTAAAAGTTTGGTTAACCCACCTCAGTCTTCGAAAAGACTGTTCTACAACATTATTTCTCTCCCATTTCCTAAGTGTGCACTTAAAGCCTGTTTGTTTAGAACTGAGTGTCCCAGCTAAAATACAGGTTTCAAAATGAGAAATTCCAACCATTTCTTCTCCATTATCTTGGCACACTATAAAACTTGGAGCAAGCGAATAAGCCATTTGCGGACAACTTGTGTGCAGAGGGGGTAGTGGCATTCTAACCACAAGGACTGCCCACCGGCTGAGGCCTCTGGTGAGGGAAGCAGCAGGCCGGCCTGACCCTGAGCTCCCGCAGAGTGAGGCCACAGGACAATTCTAAAGGCTGGCCCTGTCAGCTCTCTTTGGG
>NW_006399761.1:420414-424582 GCF_000299155.1 Elephantulus edwardii
CTGCAGAGGGTCAAGGACTGCAGCCTTCAGTATGGATTGAGACTCAATGTCAGGAAGACAAAGATTTCTACCACTGGACCAATTAGCAGCATCAGGATGGATCGTGAAGAGATTGAGATTGTTCACAGCTTTAGCCTCCTTGGCTCCACGGTCAACACTCTTGACACCAGCAGCCAGGAAATCAAAAAACGTATTGCCATGGGAAAGTCTGCTGTTAGGGACCTCTCCAGGGTACTGAAGAGCAATGGTGTGACTCTGGAGACTAAGATGCATCTGATACAGGCTATGGTCTTTGCAATCACTTGTTATGCATCGGAGAGCTGGACAATGACTAAGGAGGCTAGAAGGAGAAGTGATGCCTTTGAGCTGTGGTGCTGGAGAAGAGTATTGAGGGTACCATGGACTGCCAAGAAAACAAACAGATTCATCCTGGAAAGGGTCATCCCGGGAGGCTCCTTGGAGGCAAGGATTCTGAGGCTTCATCTGACATACTTTGGACATTTTGTAAGGAGGGAGAGGTCCTTGGAGAGGGACATCATGCTTGGGAGGGTGAAGGGACAGCACAGGAGGGGAAGACCCTCAATGAGGTGGATTGATTCAGTGACGGGGGTAATCAGGATGGGTGTATCAGAGACTGTGATAGTGCGATTGGCACAGGATAGAGCAGGGTTTAGGGCTGTTGTACATAGGGTCACTATGAGTTCTAAGCTACTCAATGGCACATAACTACAACAACCACCACTCACCAATCCTGCCTTCTATAGAACCACCTCCTGTAGGTGACTTTCAAACTTGTCTCCAGAGCCATGCCGCCTACCAGACAAGAGTTTTTAAATAGGAGGCCTTATCACATGGCCTCACTTCCCTTCATCAATACCATATCTAATTCACCAATATCTCATATCTCAATACTGTCACTAAGGGCCCAGCCAAATCTTCCTCTAGTTAACTTCACCAGTGTGTTGCTTCTCGTATAATTTCATTATCTGAGGAAAGCCTTTCTTTCTTTTTTTTTAAAGAGATTCTTGATGGGAGGTGACTTTCCTATTGTGTTCCTCAACTACTCATAGTGGTGGTGGTGGTGGTTGTTGTTGTTGCTGGGTGCCATCGAACCGACTACAACTCCTAGCGACCCTGTGAACATCAGACCTGAGTGAGCCCTGCCCTGTCCTCCACATCCCTGGCATGCTCACGCCGTTGTCATGGTCACTGTGTCCATCCGTGTTGTTGAGGGGCTTGCTCTCTCCCTCTGACCCTCCACCTTTCTAAGTAGGACGTCACTCCCAAGGCCTGGCCCCTCCTGACCACACAGACAGTATGTGAGACCATCTTTGTCTCTAAGGGGCACGCACGATGGAGCCACTCTAACTGTTCTCTCGGCAGTCGGTTGCATGTTCGGTGCTCTTCTCCATCACAACGCAGAGGCATCCGTTCTTCTTCAGGCATCCTTAGTCATCGTCCAGCTTTCTGTCCAGGGGAGGAGCTTCTCATATCTGCACTTCCCCTGGAGAGGAAAAGACTTCCGTTGTCTGCACTCCACCCGGTGCTCTGCCTGTGCTTTCGGAGTTCTGTGCTCAATCCCAAGCCTTTTTTGTTCCGGCAGCTGCCCCTTATGTCTTAAATAACCATTTTCCTCGCTCAGGAGAAGCAGTTGAACCTTTCCATTCTTGGTCTTCCAGTGAAATCCAGGAAATTAGAAAAATGCAATCTCTTTATTCTTCTTGCCTGTAGCTAAATGAGGGACATAACGTGAAAAAGAACATTTCTCTTTACTTATAAGGCACTTTCCTTGGGCAATGACTTCATATTTCTCCATGCAGGAACCTGAAGGAGAGTTTGAAGAGGAGTGGGCAAGGATGATGCTGTTTCATAAGCCTCTCCAGGATAAAGGGTGCCACAGCCACCTCGCTCTGGGGGCAGCATTCCATCTTCTAGCAAGTAGCTGTTTTCATAGCTCTTGCTGCTGGCCGGAATGAATGAAATGACCGGCTAACGGATGAATCCTCATAACGACCCAAGGCAGATGGCAGAGTGTTAATCTTACTAGTAAACGAGAAATATGCCTGGCGACCTTCCCAGCCCCAGGAGGCATAGCCGAGTGTGGCATGAAGTCATCCCCTCTGCACACACCTCGCCTGTGCTGGACACCAGCACCTGGACTGAAGCCCCTTTGTTCCCTGCGGAGAGACGACGACCTCTGAGGCCTTGTCCTCAGGAATGTCGTTCCAGAAATAAACCAGCTTTTTCCCCCGGGGTCTGCTGGCCGTACACAGAAGCTAATTCACTGGAGAAACTGACTTCTCTTAGGCGCTTTGTGAGAGCATCTAAGAGAGTCCCTCACAGTAAAATCAGAGCGTTGGTTTCCTCTTCAGTTTCTTCCCAGTCCTTGCCTCATTTCCTCTGTCTGGCCTTCCTCCATCACCTTGCATTTGGTTTGCATTCACAGCCTTTACCTGCAGACCCAGACTCCCTCAGGGCCTGAGCTAGTGCTGCTTCAAGCAGAAAACATGCAAGCCCTCCCCAGCATCATCCACTCACACCCCACAGACCACCCCCTCTCCACTGCTGGTAATCACACCGTGAGACAGGATGACTCACAGGTTCACCTTTCTCTTCCCATCTTTTCAATAACTTTGTTTTACAGCAGAAGTAATCGTTGAATACATTTCTACTGAAAACAACATAAAGCTGCTAATATCCCTCTTGTTGGCTAAGTATTTAACTTGCTTTCCCCCCCCCCTTTTATATTCCAGCATTTTTCCCCCTGTCATGTGGGAAACCAAAAGCAGGCCAAAAAAGGAAAGCACCCCCTCTTTCCAGAAGACCTTGGGCATGCGACATTGTATTCCAGGTCTCTAGTTTCCAGAGAAGGGCACTAATAAGCCCCTTGGAGAGGGAATCAATCACCTTGAAGCTAGCGTATTATTTAAATACAAGAAATGTAGTTTTGGTTTTGGGGTTTTTTTTAATAAAAATTTTTATTTTAATTGTGATTTTAATGAAATTTACAGAGAAGTTAGATTTTAGTTCATTCATTTTTGCACATTTTACCCCCTTCCTCCGTTCACTTTTTTTAATATTGTTTTGAATATATTCTTTTTTTTCTCTTTTTTTCTTTCCGTTCATTCATTGTTATACATTTTCCTCTGTGTCTCCTCTTCCCCCAAGTTTGCTTTTTTCTTGGGGAAAAGAAAGTTCTTTCATTGTTATACAGGCCCCTTCCACCCTAACCCTCCTCACACACATAGACACACCCCTGGACCACTTTACTATGCAACTGTTATTCTGGACTCTTGTCATGCTAATAATACCTAGTCATATATTGCTTTTATACAGTTCTCTCCCTCGTCTGTTTCAATGCCATATACATTGTTTATCCCTTCTTTTTTAGTTTTTCCCCAACCCCCATATCAATCCTGTTCTAGAACAGTGGCACCATACAGTATTAGTCTTTTTGTGACTGAGATATTTCACTCAGCATAATGTCCTCCAGGGTCACCCATTTTGAATAATATTGCATGTGATCCTTGTTTTTCAATGCAGCTTAGTATTCCATTGTGTGAATATACCACAGCTTCTCTATCCATTCATTTGTTGATGGGCACTTAGGTTGTTTCCGACTCCTTGATATTGTGAACAAAGCCTCGATAAACATGGGTGTGCATGTATTTGTTTGGGTGTCAGTCATGGTCTCTTTGGGGTATATTCCCAGTAGTGGAATTGCTGGGTCAAATGGTATCTCTATTTGCAACTTTTTGAGAAAGCACCACATCACCTTCCACAGTGGTTGCACCATTTTACATGTCCACCAACAGCAAATAAGTGTTCCGGTTTCTCCACAACCTTGCCAGCATTTGTTGCTTGCTGTTCTGTTAAATTTTGCTATTCTGACTGGGGTGAGATGATATCTCATAGTTGTTTTGGTTCGTTGTGGTTTTTTTTTTTTTTATAAAGAACTCAAATCAATTAAAGTACTTCTTTTTTTTTTATTTTTGTATGAGTGTACTGTCAAATCAGATCTGACTGGTACAGGAGGAGATTGTCATTGTCCCTCCTTCCCCGGCAGAGCATCTGGTGGATTTGAACCGTGAGCCTCTGAGATTGTAGTTGCAGCTCCTTGCCACTAGGCCACCAGAGCTCCCCTCGTTGTGTTTTGTACAGTCTTTCA
>NW_006399761.1:424682-432964 GCF_000299155.1 Elephantulus edwardii
TTTCGGTTAAGCTGGTTCCTGGGGCTCAGGAGGAAATCTAAAGCCATTGGAAACCGGGATTTTAAAACTTTCCTTCTGAGGACTGCTGTAAAGCGCTCGTGTTCACAGTGGGCGCCTCGACGGGTTGTGACGGTTGAATGCACTCACACGGGCCACACGCACAGTCACCATCCTCGGAGGACTCCTGTCCGTGACCCGCTTCTTCCTCCTTAGACGGCCTCCTTGACCGGTGTGCCCCGTGGCTGTGCACCACTTTGTGTTTTATGTCAGTGGAGTCATGCAGCCTGTTTACTGACCTGTGACTGCCTTTTCATTCCAGTTTTGGAGTTCACCCTTGTTGCTCTTTGTTTGGCTGGGCAATTGCTTTTTGTGCTGCACGGTATCCGTTAAATTGGGGCATGTTGCTAGGAGAGGCTATTCCTTGGGAAGGAACATGATGCTGGGAAAGGTGGAGAGTCAGTGAAAGAGAGGAAGACTCCCAACCAGGTGGATTGACACAGTGCCGGCAGCAACGGGCTCGAGTGTGTCAGAGACGGTGAGGACGGCATAGGACAGGACGGGGGTCAGGACTGCTGTTCACAGGGTCACTATGAGTCAACTCGACAGCGCCTAACATCCCACTGAATGATCTTTCAGCATTTTGTTTTACCGTTCATTCACCTGTTGGTGGATATTTTGGTTATTTCCAGGCAAGGGGTGGGGAGATTGCTATTAATGAATTAAACTTCTATACATACCGATTGACAAATCTTTTTGTGAAACATATATTTCCTGTTTCCTTGGCTCTTAGTGTGTTTATATTTCATTTCTCTTCTATTCACTTTCTTTCGGTCCATTTGTGTCTCTCTGTGTTGGCCTATAACTCTGTGTCGGCCTGACTATCTCTTACATCCAACACAGTACTGAGCCTGGCTTTTGACCGTTCTGATAGCCTCTGCCGTTCCCCTGGAATACAGAGTCCGTTTACACTCACCAGCATTATTGATATAGTTGGAGTTAGCCTGCCACTTTAGTTCTTTTCCTCTTGTTTGTCCTACCTTGGGGGTTTTGCTGTTGTTTTGCACACTCTTTCCTGCTTTATTTTTTTTTTCCCAGTGAAATGAATGGAAATCCAAAGGCTCTGTAAACTTTCATTAAAATAAAAAAAAGAAAGAAAAGAGTATGCAAATATCTCCATTTATACTGGTGACTCTGAAGTTAAGAATACACATCAAGTCACCATTTTTTTTTAATTTTAGTATTTTTGTCTGTGTACCGTCAAATAGGATCTGACTGGTACAGGAAGAGATTACCTCTCCTTCTCCAGCACAGCATCTGGTGGATTCAAACTGCATACCTCTGGGATTTCAGTGCCGCTTCTTTCCAGTAGTCAAGTCACCATTTTTGAGAGCAACTTCCACAAGATCATCAAATGCAAGAGTTAAAACAAATAATTTGAAGGAAAATCATATTTTATATGAAACTATAAGAAGTGGTGTTTCTGAGTTGTGGTGCTGAAGAAGAGTGCTGAATATCCCATGGACTGCCAAAAAGACCAACAGATATGTCCTGGAAAGAGTGTGGTCAGAGTGCCCCTTGGAGGCAAGGATGACCAAGCTTCATCCTTCACACTTTGGATATGTGGCCAGGTGAGGCTCTTCTTTGGAAAATGACACCATGCTCAGAAAGATGGAGGGTCAGCGAAGGAAAAGGCGGCCCCGAATGAGATGGACTGACGTGGTGACCTCATCAATAGGCCCTAGTGTCTCAGAGATGATGAGGACGGCACAGGATCGGGCAGGGTTCCGGTCAGCTCTTCATAGGGTCGCCGTGAGTCATACTCGACATGACAGCACCTAACAACAACATGTTGCTCCTTCAAAAGAACTTGGTGTGACATCCAAATTTATTATTATTATTTGTTAAAGTCCATTGTAGCTTTTTGTATTACCATCACCGCAGATTTTAGTAGTTTCTCCAGACTGCCAGTGCCTCGTCCGTGGTGACGTGCGGTTGCTGGGACGCTGGCAGCTCCGGCACCAGTGTTCAGCAGGCTCACCATGGGGACTGCTTCCAGCAGACCTTCCGGACTAAGAAGCAGGACTGAACCCCCATTTCTGAAATAATAGGCCTTAGAACACAAAATGCCAGAGAACGACGAGGCCCTCAGCTTAGCAGACAAAACAACTGGAGAAGCGCTCTCCCAGAACAGTCTACCCTGAAAACAGGAACGGAGCAAAGCGGGCTTGGTGCTCGTTATCCTGCTAAGCCTGGGTGAAGATTGGGGGTTGTTTTCAGATGTTACACTTTTCATTACTAAAATTTCTATTTGGTTCATTTTTGTGTGATTTTTCTCTAGTGGTATTTTTTATCTTGGACCTGTCTTGGTGTATTTTCCACTTGTAGCGTAATCATAATTGTTGTTGTGTACTACTGAGTCACAACCAACCCCCAGCTGACCTTCTTGGGGTGGGGGGTGTTTCAGAAGCAGTGAATCCCATGGCAGGAGAGAGCCCCTGCTTCTCCCATGGAGCAGCTGATGGATTCAAACGATGTATCCTTGTGTTGGCAGTGCAAGTCCTTACCGCTCAGTCCCCAGAGCTCCCTGATAATCATCATTATGCGACTTTGAAGTCTTTGCTTGATAATTCCTATGAGTGACCTTCTGGTAAGTAGGGAGAAGGGTGAGGGTAGTGAGCATTCCCTTTCCCTTGGCTCCACACTCAGTGCTCGTGGAAGCACCACTCAAGAAGTCAGATGTCGGGGAGCTCTGGTGGCCTAGTGGCAGGAAGCTGCAACTACAATCCCAGAGGCGCACGGTTCGAATCCACCAGATGCTCTGCCGGGGAAGGAGGGGCAATCTCCTCCTGTACCAGTCAGATCTGATTTGACAGTACACGCACACAAAAATCAAAAAAATAAAAAAAAAGAAGTCAGATGTCCTCTTGCACGGGGTCCCTGCTGCCAGCGCGTTGATTCAAGTGCTAACAAGGACATTACTTTAACCATGGAGGTGAGCCTGACCCAAGGAGCTCGGGGGCCTAGTGCTGAGGAACTGGGCTGCCAGCCAGGAGACAGGATGTTCAAATCCACCTGCTGCCCGACAGGAGAGGAAGGGACAGTCTGCTCCCGTGCGATTTACGGCCTCTGAAAACCCGCCGGAGGGTCAATTGTGGGTCGCTTCCAACTCTACCGTACACAGCAAACTTATGTGAAAGCTGGGCCAGAAATAGGAAGAGTGATGTTAGCAAGGAATTTGGAGTACTGCTGACGCCCCAAAGAAAGAGCCAGTCTGCCTGGGGGGATGCAGCGCAGACGGTCCCTCGAGTTGAGGCCGGGGGGCTTGGCTCACACGTAGAGCATGGCATCAGGAGGGCCAGTCTGCAGAAGATTGGCGTCAAGGGTCAGCGGGAATGGAACGTCAGTCCACTGAGTTGACCCGGCGGCGGCTCCAGTGGCACCAGGCAGAGCCGAGCTGGTGAGGACGGGGCCTGCTGGGCAGGTGTCCCTCTCCTGTCAGAGCACCCTTGATGGCAGGACAGCAGTCGGGTGGGCGGGGTGTGGATTTGCATCTGTCGGCCGTATTTTCTTTTGAGAATGAATCTCATTTTTCTGGCTCTTTGTTGAGAACTTTTGGACTGTACTTTGTGACTGTTACAGAGACACAGTTCTTTTGAGTTGCTCTGAAAAGTGTGTGTTTAGGAGACAATGAACAGCTTGGCTGTGCCTGGGGTGCTGAGGGATCAGATCAAAATTCCGTGTCCTCGCTTTTATCTCTAAGGTGTTTTCTGTTTGCCCTGCTCACATGTGGTGCAAACATCCACCAGGCTATTTTTCTTTATAGTCTCTACCAATATCTGCGCCTTTTGTTGTTTTGTCGGTTCTCACGTGGCAGGTTAAACCATGGAAGCTGGGAGTGTGGGTGCTTTGTTCGTTGTGGATCCTAACCAGTGCCTGGTTCAAAGCCCGTTGGCTGTTCCCCATCCAGTCCGTCCTGCCTTCCGGAGGCCTCACAGCCCAATACACCGTTGCTTTTTCAGTGGCTGTATTTCCTGAAGTAGGTCACCAGGCCTTCTGAGGAACCCTGGGTGGATCCAGACTTCCAACCTGTCCCTTAGCAGCCAAGCACACTGACCATTTACAGCACCCAGGGACTCCACCTGGCACAGAAAGCACTAGATACATATATATGTTCAAATGGAAATTCAGTGAGTGATCAAGTCAATGAATGACAAGAGTGTTCTCCCTGGGAAAAGTTCTGGCAGCTAAAGTGTCACCATTTCACCATGGTGATGCTTTCCTGTCCCCTGTAGACCTAGTCTCCCAGCAGATGGATGACACTTACTCTTGGACCATCCTGGACACGGAGGACAGGATGCAGGAAGGGCTAGGTCAGGCTCGTGGGTCCCAACCCTTGTGAGATTGGAGAGGAGATCCAGAACTGGGCTCGGGCACTGTTTTCATGGGCTTTTACTTGGAATGTTTCCTGTCAAGTGACAGGTATAGCCATTGTGTGTGTACGTGTGTGTGTGTGTGAGAGAGAGAGAGAGAGACAGAGACCAAGAGAAGATGTGTGTTTAATTCTTCCACCTCCGTTTTATAGCCCTGTCTTAGTTCTTTTCAAAGCAATGCCGTCCTTTTGGATGTTTCTTCCTTTGCATTTCTTCATTTCTCCATGGCATGACCCTAAGGCCATGGCCTTCATCTCCCATGACCTCTGAGAGATCATATTGTAGGCATTGCCTGATTGTCGGTCACCTGGTTTTCCCCGTTATTAGTCAGTCCCCTCCCAGAAAAAGCTGAAAGCAAGACTCACGACAAGGTGTCACCTCTTGTGGCCACAGTGGGGCAGGAGAAGCCCAGACACTGATGCGCTCCGCCTGTGGGGAGGACTGCCCTGGGCATGCCTTTGCTCCGTAACCACCCTAACGCCTGGAGGCCTGCACCCCTCCTGAGCCCTTCCACACTGCGTGTGGCACAGCACCCTGCCCTCCACTCAGGAGACCGCTGCTTTCCATGTCTGAGAGCAGGAACTCTGCCTGTTCCAGGCGTAGCACAAAGCGTTGTGTTTCTGAGGAGCGCGGTACGAGGGGTGGCTAGGTTTGTGTAGGTTGGACTGCGAGAAGGGCAGATGACCAGAGGAAGTGACATACGCATTTTTGTCCTTTGAAGAAGGCATTCTCCTATAAGCTATTCATTTTGTTGATGAGAGAAGGAAGGAAAATGGCATTTATTAGATTTTGTTCTTGGTGCCTTCAAGTCAGCTGTGATTCACAGTGACCGTATGAGCAACAGCTCCGAAACTGCCCCGCACCATCCTCTTCATCTCTGTCATGCCATGTCCACTGTGGTCAAATCACTGCTCCTTTCATCTACTTGCTGTGCATCTGAAGGTTGAACAGGTAACTAAGGATGAAAGGAGAATCTATGCCGTTGAGCTGTGGTGTTGGGGGACAGTACTAAGTATCCCGCGGACCGCCAAGAGGACAAAGGAGTCAGTCCTCAAGGAAGTGCAACCAGAGCACTCCTTAGAGGCAAGGACAGGGAGACGGGCTCTCGCACACTGTGGGCATGTGTTCAGTCCTTGGAAAGGGACTGGGATAGGTGGAGTGTCAGAGAAGGAGAGGAAGGCCTTCCACAAGGTGGGTGGGCACAGTGATTGTGAGAATGGCCTCAGCGTATCAGGGACGGTGAGCACCGGGCAGGGCAGAGTCACTGTCAGGCAGACAACTTGATGGCACCCAACAACAACAACGACAAAAGTCTATGAAGTAGCTTGTTCTATCCTGAGACCAAGAAGCTGTTGTCTAGACAGAACAAGGGAACACTGCATGGTTTAAAATGAAGAGAGGTGTGCATCAAGGCTGTATGCTTTCTCTGCAGGTTAAAACTATTCAATCTGGGAGGGGGGGAACCCAAACTATCCACTCTGGAGGGAGCTTAAGTGGCTTAATAGTAAAGAATTTTTCTGACAACACAAAGGTCCACAGTTCAAACCCACCAAATGCTCTACAAGGGAAAGATGAGCAAATCTCCCCTCTAGCAATTTCCTGCCGCTGAAAAGCCTCCGGAGGGTCAACTCTGGATCAATTCTGATTCGACAGCGTTCAACAACATTCAGTCTGAGCAAGTCATTCAAGAAGCTGGACTTTATAAAGAGGAATGTGGCATCAGGATTAGAGGAGGACTCATCAACAACCTGTTATGCAGATAACACAGCCTTACTTGCTGAACCTCCAGCAGGTTTTCAGAGACAATAAATCCCATGGGAGGAGGTTGCCCATCTTTTTCCTGCAGAGCAGCTGGTTGATTCGAACCATTTACCTTTGCATTGGAAGTGCAGTTTCCCACCAGAGCTCCCTAAGCACCAGAGGAGAACTGAATTTGATAGAACAGCTAAGACAAGACACTGCTTCAAGATCCATTCACAAGGGAGTGTGCACCTGAACTGGGGGCAGAGAAGATGGAAAAGAAATCCTGCTTCTGAAGCATTCCCGTTCACACTTTCGTCTTTAGCATGAACAATGTGAGTCTGTCTTTAGAGGGTGCCGGCTCTTCCAACCCACAAAACTGCAACCTCCAACGTGAAGCATAAAGGCTCTACAGAGACTGTATATGAACACTGTCCAGAAAGCAGCTTGGTGCTGTAGTCTTTCCAACGGCTTCAGGTTAGGCATTTAGAAAGCACATAGGAAAACACGGATGGGGTGTCTGAAGGGAGGACTGGCCACCTGCCCAGAGCACCTGCAGGGGGAACTTTTCCTGCATAGGCGCCCAGCTTCAGACTTCCTCCAGAGGCTTCTCAGGGTTACAAAGCTAATGTGGTCAGCGCTCTCCCACACTTCCCTTCCCAACACTGAAGGACAAGCCACAGCTCTTAGAGCCAGAAACCGAGAAGTCCAGGGACTTGATGGCACCAGACAGTGCCTGAGCCTCTGTGCTTGTCCCTCTGAGCAGCATGCATGTGGACACAGTCGTGTGTGCCCTGTGGCTGCCCTCAGTCTGTGCTCCCTACACACCCCCTTCCCATAGACAGTCTTTAGTATTAGTATTAGTATTAGTATTAGTATTAGTATTAGTATTAGTATTAATATTAGTATTAGTATTAGTTTATTCATTCGTGTTCCTGTCTCCCCTCCTCCTCCTCCGGTTAGTTGTTGCACACATGGTTTCTGATTGTCCAGTCCTTCCTTTCACCCATTTCATTACCAGTCCCCTCTTTCCCTGCTCTGTTCCTTCCTTCATCTCCATCCTATCCTTACAATAATGGGCTATTTATCAATGTTATTGTTGTTTTAAGTGCCGTTGAGTCATAGACGACTCATAGCAACCCTACGAACGAAAGACCTGAGCACTGTTCATAGAGTTTCCAGAGGCCAGCCATTTCAGAAGTGGATGCCACTCCTGCTTCCAAGTTTATTTTAATCAGGGAGCTCCACCAAACACCCAAACACTGTCCACCATGGGTAACCATTATCACATTTGACACATCAGTGTCACATGATTAGCATCACAGCAACCACGAGTTACCTCTGTACAGCAACGCACAGACCAGTGCAGTACCACTTAGAAGAATGTTTGACAAAAAAACACTTTAAACCAGGCCTGAGGGCCGCAAATGGGTTTTTAAATAGGAGGCCTTATCACATGGCCTCATGTCCCTTAGTGAATGGCAGCACGGGATGACAAAGCAAAATATTACAATGAAATATGCAGGGAGCTGGAGTCAGAAAGTCAAAAGGGCTGAACTCATTCAGCATTTCATAAGCTCAAGGAACTGAAGAACAAATTCAAACCTCGAGTTGCTATAATCAGGATGCTTTAAGAAGAATATTACAGCAGCTATTGAATAAAAAGGCAGAGAGGATGAAAAAAAAAAGAATATTAAATGATCCAGGAAGTATTAAAAGAAGATGGAAGGAATATACTGAGTCATTGTATCGAAAGGAATTTGCAGACACAGAAGAATTTAATGAAACAACATATGAGCAAGAGCCTATGGTGATGAAGAAAGAAGTTCAAGCTGCTTTGAAAGAAACAGCAAAAAACAAGGCCCCAGGAATAGATGGTATACCAATTGAAGTATTTCAGATAACAGATGTTGCCCTGGATGTGCTCACCAAGTTATGCCAAGAAATCTGGAGAACAACCACTTGACCAACTGATGGGAAGAGATCTATATTTGTTCCCATTCCAAAGAAGGGTGACCCAACAGAGTGTGGAAACTATAGAACAATCTCATTGATTTCACCTACAAGCAAGATTCTACTGAAGATTATCCAAAAACAACTGGTACAGCACAG
>NW_006399761.1:439665-442905 GCF_000299155.1 Elephantulus edwardii
CTCTGCAGCAGGCGCTTCAGGTCCTCTTCAGTTTCAGCAAGCAGGGTTGTGTCATCTGCATAACACAGATTGTTGATAAATCGTCCACCTGTGTCTTATAAAATTAATCACTATTGATTTATGCCCACTCTTACCCTGTCTTTTCAGATCTTTTCAGATCCACTGAATATTTCCCAATTCCTTTCCTCCTCCCACCAGCCACCAAACTCCATCAGCGCTGCGATTTTCGTTCTCTTGATCCTCAGTTCAACCCCTCCTTCCCTCTGTGGACATTTATACACATCTTACTAGTCATCCTTCTATTTTTACAGTAATGGTCTTATGCAGCATTTCTCCTTATGAGACTGAGTTAATTCACTCAGCATAGTGCTCTCTAGCCTCTCCTGTGTTATGTAGTGTTTTCAGAAATCATTGTTCCTCAGTGCTGCGTAGTAGTCCATCAAGTGACTTTTCCACAGTTTGTCAATCCTTTCATCTGTTGACAGAAATTAGGTGTTTCTGTGTTCTTGCGATTGTGAAGAACGCTGCCATAACATTGGCATACAAATCTCCACCTGTGTCTCAGTTCTGATTACCTTGGGGTATATTCCTAGCATTGATGGAATCGCTGAGTCATACAGAATCCCTTTGTTTAGGTTTTTGAGGAAACGCCAGCCTGCCTTCCAGAGTGATTGTACCATTTTACAATCCCATCAACAGCATAGGAGAAAGTTCCTATCTCTACGCGCCCTCTCCAATCCATTTGCTATCTCTTTGTTTTCCCTGTCAACACATAAAGCTTTATTTTGGTTTTGTAACAGCTGTGCCACATTCTGTAGTGTGAGTGTGTGGCAGTGTGTAAAACCCCCCCTCTTGGTGAACATTTTCACGGCTTCCGTCTCGGCTGTGAGTTACTCATTATTATGTCAGTGCTGCCGTGAACATCTGTGCACACGTCCTCATGTGTCTTGTCCACACACCTCTCTGGGAACTTAACAACAACAAGATCTCAGGAGATACCCTTGAAGATGGCACTTAAATTCTCCTCTATTTCAAATTTTCCAATTAAGGAAGACAACACTTGAACTGTTGTTTCTCCTTCTCCTGCAGAGAACTGTGTCTTGGGAACCGACATCGATCTGCAGACCATAGACAACGACACCATCAGCATAGAGATTTTCTTCAAAGCCTGGCTGCATTATGCGGGAACCGACCAGGAGCATGTCCACCTCCTGCTTCCTCCGCGGTGCTCCAGCGGCTTCCTCAGAGCCACAGAGAATCCAAGTACACAACTCCCGAAACCGTGAAGTATATGTTGTTGTTCTTGTTTGTGGTTTTGTGCTGTCTGATCAGAAGTGACTCGTAGCTGACCCTCCAGCAGGTTTTCAGAGGCTCTAAACTGCACAGACAGAGACTGCCCATCTTTCTCAGAGCAGCTGGAGGATTGGAACCACCTGTCTTTGGGTTGGCAGCGCAACTCCTTTCTCACTGTGCCGCCGCCAGAGCTCCTTCCATATACAGTATATGTTGTTCTTGTGTACTGTCGAGGCAGAACCAACCCATAGCTGGCCCTCCAGCAGGTTTTCAGAGACAGTTAACTGCCCGGGAGGAGATCACCCATCCTTCTCCAAGGAGCACATGGTGGACTTGAACCACATGCCTTCAGAATGACAGCACAGCTTCTTCCCACTAGGCCCCCAGGGCTCCCTATATATTAGGATATGGGCTATGATTATCCTGGTCTAGGATTAGGGCTCGGGATGGGTGAGGCATCAGAGTACAGAGTGGTAGAGTTTAGGGTTGGCTGAGGCTGGTCCCAGGTAAGCATGAGAAGTCGGAAAGGAAGTTCTAACGGAAGTGACCATAGCTAGAAAATGGGGCCTAACTGAGCCAGCAAACACCAGCCAGTTTATCCGCAGTCTTGGATACCCGGTGTCAAGAATGCAAGGATGGTTGGTCGCTAGGCAGTTCTGGGGTTTGTGCTTTTTTCTGTCTGTACAAGGCACCTGAGGAACATTCTTTTAAATTTGCTTATCAGGAAGATTCTGTAGTCTTTCCCTCCCTCAAAGGTTTTCTTGTTCTGTATTTTGCTCACTGTCTGGTTCCATCTTGTCCTGGTTTCTGACTGGTTTGAAACTGTCTCCATTACTTCCTTTCCACAGAAGCTGGACTGCCCCTTCAGGACATACCTGTTCTAATAAATCTGCCTTTGCTTTTTACTTAGAATTTTTAAAAACCTCTTAGCTCCGAGGCCTCATCCCACTGGGCTTTTCTCCTTATTTTGTTGTAGGTTCCTGACCCAGAAGGTTGTGCATGTTGCCTCAGCTGCTGGGTTTGATAATTCCCACTGTCCTGCCCCCTGTCCTCTAGTGGGGGTGGCAGGATGGTGTGTGCACGTCTCTGTCTGCTGGGTTGGATAATTCCCATTGTCCTGCCTCCTGTCCTCCAGTGGGTGTGACAGGACAGTGGTCTCTGAACATCTCTGTCTGCTGGGCTGGATAATTCCCACTGTCCTGTCCCCTGTCCTCTAGTGGGTGTGGTAAGACAGTGTGTGCATGTCTCTGTCTGCTGGGTTGGATAATTCCCACTGTTCTTCCTCCTGTCCTCCAGTGGGTGTGGCAGGATGGTGGTCTGTGCACGTCTCTGTCTGCTGGGCTTGCTGCAGCCATTGGTTGATCAGTGTGTGCAGGAGCCCGATACAGGATACACGAAGCTCCAGCAGGTGAACGTGTGGCTAACCACAGTCGGTCGCTGTCTGTTATCAGGTGAAACAGGGAGGTGAAGTTCTTGTTGTGGTGGCAGTTGTTGTGTATCCTCAAGTTGGAACCGACTCATACGTGGCCCTCCAGTGGGTTTCCGGAGGCTGTAAATCACACGGGAGGAGACTGCTCATCTTCCTCCTGTGGAGCAGCCGGTGGATTCAAACCATGGGCCTTTGGGTTGGCCGTACAATTTATTAATAAAAAGCCACCAGAGCTCCCTGGACAAAGGAAGAGGAGAACAAAAGTCCAGAATCAGGCCAGACCGGGGAACACCACCGCCAGCCGGGGGAACGCCGCTGCCAGACGGGAGAACGCCGCGAGAGGGACCTGGAAGAGACCCGGGAAGAACAACAGCCAGCCACCTACCGCAGAACTCCAGAGGAGCGAAGACTGTGAGACCCCAGAGGAACGAAGACTACCGGACACTGTGGGACCCCCCTGCAACCCACTCCTGTGTGACCCTTAACACACAGGGTGCTGCTGCATAAACCCCCAGCAG
>NW_006399761.1:449584-505185 GCF_000299155.1 Elephantulus edwardii
AAAAAAAAAGAAAAAAAAAGTCCAGAATCAAAACCCGGAGAACACTCTCAAAATACAAACAAGCCTGGACATGAAAGGAAAACAGAAAAACCAAAACTGAGGGGATTACTGAATGAAGGAGGATCAGGATAAAAGACCGAATGAAGAAAAGCAAAAATAGAGGAAGAGAGAGACAACGGAAAGAAAGAAGCTAGAGAGAAGAGAACGCAGATGATATGAGTAAGAGGATGGGGACAGAGGAGAGGGGGAGGGGGAGAAACAACAGCCAAAAAGCAATGAAACAGAGGAAAATAGCCACATGGTTATCTCAGGTGATGCACAAAAAGCGTCTGACAAAATTCAACACCCTTTCCTGACAAAATAGCTCAAGAGAATAGGAGTAGAATGGAAATTCCTCACCACAATGGAAAGTATCTATACAGAACCACAGCCAGCATCAGTCTCAGTGGCGAGATTGAAGACATTCCACTTACAAAGGAGAATTGGACAAGGTCGCCCTTTTCCACCACTCCTGTCCAGGATTGTGTGGAGGCCTGTGATGTGCCGTCAGGTTGCCTGCGACTCTTAGCGACCCTCTGAACCCTGCCCTGTCCAACGCCATCCTCACCGTCTCCAATACTCTCAGCCCTTTGTTACAGTCAACATGTCCGTCTGATTGTTGTAGGTCTTCCTCTTTTATGCTGTCTCTCCACATTTCTCAGCATGATGGTCCTCTCCAAGGACGGAGGACCCCTCCTAACATGTCCAAATAGATGGGACAGCGTTTCATCATCCTTGCCTCTAAGGAGCACCGTGGTTTCACTTTCTTCAGGACAGATCTGTTTGTTCTCTTGGTTATCTCTGGAATGTTCAATACTCATCTCCAACACCACAATCCAAAGTCTTCTGTCAACCTTAGTCATTGTCCAACTTTCAGATGCACAGCAAGCAGTTGAGAAGACCATGGCTTGGATCAGGTGCACCTTAGTCTTGAAACTGAAATCATTACTCTTGAGTACTCTGAGGAGGCCCGTGATAGTAGAGTTTCTCATCTTTTGGTTGCTGTTTTTTTATTGTGATTTTAATGAAAGTTTATAAAAATGTTGACTTTGCATTCATTTATTGTTGTACATTTTCCTTTTTTCAGTCTATCATGATGTTGACTGTTGGCCCAAAGATGCGCATTTTTTCCCCCCTAGATGTTGAAATATTATCTGAATTGAAGGCTGTAGTCACAGATCTTCTGCAGCAAGCATTTCAGGTTCTCCTCATGTTCATTGGGCAAGGTCGTGTCATCTGCATAAATGTCCAGAGGATGAGAGACAAATCTTCAGTAACTTTGCCTCCACGGAGCACTCTGTCTGCACCTTCTCCAGGATATACATGTTTGCTCTCTTAGCCATCCATGAGATATGCAGTGCTCTTCTCCAACACCACAGCTCAAAGGCTTCAACTCTTCTTCTGTCTTCCTTATTTATTGTCCATCTCACCAATGCATAGCAGGTGATTGAGAAGACCTTGCTCTGAATCAGGCGCACCTTAATCTTCAAACTGACATCATTGCTCTTCACTATTTTGAAGAAGTCCTTGACAGCACACTTAACCAAAGCAAAATATCTCCTGATCTCTCTTGACTACTGGTACCAAGAGTGTTGATTGTGGATCCAAATATTGTTGTTGTGTACCATCAAGTTGGAACCAACCCATAGCTGACCCTCCAGGGGGGTTTCAGAGGCAGTTAATTGCATGGAGGAGATTGTTCATCCTTCTCCCGTGGAGCACCTGCTGGATTTGAACCACCTGCCTTCTTGATTGTAGCACAGTAGGCCACCAGCTCCCTATCCAAACACCAGGATCCCTGAGAAGCCAGAACTCCTGTTCCCGGCCTCTCTGCTCTCTGTCTGCTCGGTGCATTTGCTCGGGGTGTTCACTAGCATCTCTGTGCTTCTTTCAGCACCAGGGTCAGAAACACAAGGTTTATTTGTAATTTTTTTTAAAAATCTGCCAGTTTTTGAGGCATGTGGTAGAATTCAGAGCCAAAGTCCACGCAGCATATTTTCTAGGGAGCTCCTCTCTGGACTCGATCAGGCACAGCTGTAACAGGTAGGGAGGGAATAGTATGGCTCCTCTTGGAGTGGGTGTGACCCACCTGAGATTTTAAACACCCACAGTAAAGGCCAAACCCTGCCCTGTCTGTAGCCAGCCTCACCGTCTCTGACACACCTGCCCCCATTGCCACAGTCACTGTGTCAGTCCATCTCATCCAGGGTCTTCCCCTCCCGGGCCCACCCTCTTCCACCCTTCCAAGCATGATGTCCTTCTAGCCTTCCCATAAATTCTGAGCATTCTCCTTCATGCAAGTCCGTTGCTAGTATTCTAACTGGCTTTACATCGTGTTGAAAACCTTGTGATACCCAAGCCTGATGCCAGAGAGCATATCACACTATGGCTGAGAACGCGTGTGCTGGGGCCAGGGCAGGCCACCACCTGGTCCGAGCCAGCTTTGGTGACACTCCAAGACTCAGAAAATGAAAAACTAATGATAACGCAGGCTTATTTGAGGAATTGAAAAAATTGTCCACTTCCGAAACTTGGCCCTCCCTCCCCCATTGTCCCTGTGTGCTAGAGCCGCAGAGGAACTGCTGTCAGCTGACCTCCCGGCTGACTTCTGCTTTCCTGCTCTTCCTTCAGCCGCCCGGCCTCTTGCCAAAGCTTAGCCACAAGGAAGCAGCCAAGGAAGGCTTCCTCCTCTGACTCCCTCAGAGGAGGAAGGGTCTCTGCTGCTGTAGTGCTGACCCTTCCCTCGGAGGCTGCACGCTCCTCTCATGACCACACACCTGACCTCCCAGTACGAGGCCCTCGTCCAGCCAGCCCTGGAAGAGAGAAACAAAAGCCCTGTCAGACCCAGAGTGGAAGGATTGGACAAAAAAACCCCAGTATGACGTGTAAATTTTCACTAAAAATAAAAATCATGTAGGACCCAGAAATCGAGTTAACTATGCTGCTGAGAGCTGGACAGCGAATAAGGAAGACAGAAGGGTCGTCGATGCCTCTGAGCTGTGGTGTTGGAGAAGAGAATCCCAGGCACGGCCGAGAGAACAGAGGTGTTTCAGAGAAGGTGCAGCCAGAGTGCTCGTTGGAGGCAAGGACAATGAAGCTCATCTCACATCCTTTGGGTGTGTTGCTAGGACAGGCTGTTCCTTGGAGAGAGACATCAGGCTTGAAAAGGTGGAGGGTCAGAGAAGGAGACGAAGGCCCTCTACCAGGTGGACTGACACAGTGACTGCCGCAAGTGAGAGGATGGCACAGGATAGGTCGGGGTTCACGTCTGCTGTTCATAGGGTCACTGTGAATCACCAACAACTTAGGGTGCTCAGGTGGCCTAGTGGTAAGAAGCTGGCAAAGACACGGTTCACGTCGACCAGTTGCTACATGGAAGAAAGACGGGCAGTCTCCTCCGATGCGACCCCCTGGAGGAGCCGCTACGGGTCAGCTCTGGCTCGACATCACACCACAACACCGCGTAGTATCAGAGATGCTGTAGATTGCCGAGTCAGCCTCTCCCTTCCCACTCCCAGCTCTGCCCCCTGGTAGACACTGAGTGGGAGGCAGATGGTGCCTCGCACCCTCCTAGCCCGGGGTAATCCGTGACCTGTAACCCTTCTCCAAATGTGCTTCTTGTTGTAGTGTGTCTGAAATGTGATCTCCAGGAGCGACTCCTCAGCCCAGGCCTGCTTCCCGGCAGCACCGCCAGCCCCCTGGGAACAGAGGTCCCCATGGAGGACCTGAACACACAGCACCAGACGGCTTCCCAGGCGTCATCTGCGCCTTACAGGCTCCGGGTGATCAAGTACGGGCCAGAGAACCTCCCCAGCCCCCTGCCTAGCTAGCCCGGGGACGGAAGGCAGAGTGTCAGGCAGGCTGGCAAGGGTCACCTCCAGAGCAGGAACTCCTCACATGTGTGCATGTGGAAAAGGGAGGCCAACTGAGGAGAGGGGAGGTATGCCTTGGTGAGTCCCCCAGGGACTGGGATTCCACAGCAAAGACAAGAGGAACATCAGGAAAAAGTTCTGACATTACTGTTGTTTTGAAAAAGTACTTTAGTGCAATATTTTTTTTTCTTTCCTTTGAAAGTTTACAACTCATCTCATTTTCATTCTGTAGTTCATGGGCATGGTTTTATAATGCTGCTTACAGGTGATAACGTGATTCATTCACAACAATGCCCACTCAAACCCTCATTGAGTGAGCCTCCCTCTCCCCCTTCACTGGTCTGTTGATTCCTTTTTTCTCCCTTTTCATCCCTGTTGGCCTCTCCAGGTGGAAACCTCTCCTTGGCTTTTTATAGTGCTGGTCTTCAACCATAATTGTCCCTTTGTGACTGACTGATGTCGCTCAGCACCATTTGTTCTAGGTTCACTCATGTGGATCTCACAGATCTTTGGTCGTTTTTCAGTGGTGCGTAATACTCCAGTGTGTGGCTGTTCCCGGTTCTTCAGACATTTGGCTGTTGATGGACATTGATTTGGGTTGTTTCCAACTGTTTGCTGTTGTAAATATTGCAGCGATAAACATGAGTGTCAGGAGGGCCTTTCTGGCCCAGCTGTTAGTTCTTTGGAGCATGTATCTAGTACTGGGATTGCTAGATGCAACGTGGTTTCTGCTCCCAACTTTGTAAGCAAGTGGAAAAGTGTTCTCCATCATGGTTGCACCGTTTCACGTTGTCACGGGCAGTGGCTGAGAGTTCCAGTCTCTCCGTTCCCTGGCAGCATTTGCCGTTTGCTCACTTACTGACCACTGGTGGTTTGCTAGGGTTGGAGGGTCTGATCTGCTTCTCTCTAATAGCTGATGACCTTGAGCATGTCTTCCTGTGCCTGTTGGCCATCTGTATGTCTCCTTTGGCAAAGTGGTTCTCATGTCCTCTGCCCAAGAGATGAATCCCTTGTCAGGTGTGTCATCGCTAAAGAAGATTGCCCTCCCGCCCCAGTCTGTAGATTCTCTCTTTACTGCTGTGGAGAAGTCCTGATGCACATGAAGATTTCATTTTTAAGAGACCCCTGTCACCTAGTTGTCCTCTCTTGTCAGTTTATCTGTTAATCTGTTCATGCCCTGGGGACCTATGATGGCCTAGAGGGTAGAGAGATGTGCTGTCTCCACCCAGAGGTGGGCAGTTGGAATCCACCAGCTTCCCCTCGGGAGGAGGACGGGCAGTCTTCTCCCGTGCTTTTTATGGTCTCTGAAAGCCGGGGAGGGTCAGCTATGAGTAGGTTCTGACTGGACTGCAAGGTTTTCTTTTATTTATGCCGTAGATTAAAGGTCCTGAATTTCCCCGTGGTTGTTTTTTTTTTTCTTTGATGAGCTTTATAGTTTTAGATTTTACATCAAGGATCTTGATTCATTTTGAGTTAGTTATTGTATATGGTATTAGGTAAGGGTTTTGTTTCCATTCTCTGCAAAAGATAACTAATTTTTCCAGCACCATTTGTCAAAGAAACTGGCTTCCCTTACTTGATGGATATTATCTCTTAGAGATCTGTTGTTCACAAGCAGATGGATTCTCAGTTCCCTTCCGTGGTCTGTGTGCCTGTCTCTGGGCCGGGACGGAGCTGGCCTGATGACCGTGGCTGTGTGGGAGGTTTCGGGAGCAGGCGGTGTGAGGCCTCCTGCTCACTTTCCTTCCTCAGGATCTGTGTGCGTAGCCAGGCTCTCTTTCCTTCCCGTATGAGGTTGAGGAGTCTTTCTTCCCATCTCTGTGAAGGGTTATGACAGTACCTGGCTCAGGATTGCAGTGTATTTGTAGATTGCCTTTGATGATACTGCCCTTTTCACAATGCTGGATCGTGTCCTCTGAGAGCACGCTCCACGTTTCCATGTGTGTAGACTTCTGTGTTTCCTGTAGAAACGTTTTCTAGTTCATATTCACTGATTGTTCCTGAACACGCCCTGTGTTGAGGAGGCAGGACAGAGGTCCAGCCTTCAAGGAGTAAGCCAGACATAGACTCTAGCCCATACAGTTCTCGTTTCCCTCAGCACTGAAACCCCTGCTTCCAGGGCAGCTGAGACTAGGACAGAGCTCTACGGTAGAGTTAGCAGCAGTAGCAAAGGCCAGTTTTGCTGCTTCCTAGTTTGTATCCCGGTGGTCAGTACACGGCTCCTCAGGTAAACTGCCCACACTCTGTGGCTGTAGATGCTCTCAAGGATCTTCTTAGTGCCCCCTCTGTCAGCACCGCCCCCCGAGGGACCAGGACGGGGAGGCAGATGGCCCCTGTATGACTGTGTAGTGTCAGCACCGCCCCCCGAGGGACCAGGACTGAGAGGCAGGCGGCCCCTGTATAACTGTGTAGTGTGAGTGCTGCAGCAGAGCACTGTGGGAGACTCCTCAGAGAGGTTCTGTAAGGAGTAGATCGAGACGAGGGAACTCTTTCTTGGTCTTGAGCCCTCGTGGTGTGTGCTGAATTCCTGAACACATTTTAAAAAGCCACCGTGCACCAGTCACCATGCTAGGTGCTGGCTGTACAAAACTGAGTGGTTCACAGACCAACTTAAAGAGCTCCTGGGAGTGTACACTGCTGGGCCACTGACTGAAAGGTCCGGCAGTTCAGACTCAAGCCAAGGCCCCTGGCAGTCTGCTTCCCAAAGGTCACAGCCGTGAGGACCCTTCGAGGTGCCATCCTCCTCTGACATACGTGGGGTCCTCACAAACTAAAGTCTGCTCAGAAGACTTAGTCAGCACTGTCTCAGTCAGGCTGACTCGTGCGTTCAGGCCTGGGCTCAGGGGTCACTAAAGGTCCTCCCCCCTGTCTCTTCCCAGGGCTCTCAAGTTCAGTGGGGTCTGTGAGTCGCTGATGTACGGGCTCCCCTTCATCCTCAGACCCACGAGCTGCTGGCAGCTGGACTGGGACGAGCTGGAGACAAATCAGCAGCACTTCCATGCACTGTGTCACAGCTTGTTGGTGAGTGGCCTGTCCCCTCAGTGAGGGACAGACGGGTGTCAATGTCCCAACGCAGAACAGTCGCTCACTAACCCTGCCAATCCCAAACTGCCCCAGTCCTCAAGGGGAGAGGGGAAAGCCACTGGAAATACTCTGGAATTTAAAGCAAGGCTGACTTGCCTGGTGGTGGAGGTAGTGGTGGTTTCGTGCTACAGACAGTTCCTCTTGAGTTATATATAACATGAAATTTGACAATTCTTTCTTTTGTAAGCTGAACATTTAAATGGCCAAAGAGAATTGTGCACATGTGCCTATATTTAGTGCTGGGCATTATGGTTCCTTTAAATGCAGAGCTCCTGGCCTGTGTCAGAGCTCGCACTAGATGCTAGACATTCACGGGGGACACAGAGGCAGACGTGAGTGCACAGACATCTCTATAGATTTCTGGTCACTGCAAGCAGCTCACTTCCTCAGCTGCTAACTGCAAAGGTAGGTGTTCAAGCCGCCTTGAGGGACATTGGAAGAAAGGCCAGGTGGTTCCCTTCTAAAAAGCTTAGCGATTTGCAAGCCCATGGCACTCAGTTCTGCCGTCAGACATGGCACCATGTGCCAGAATCAACAGCAATGTGAGTGTGCATGCAACTCTCGATAGACAGACATCATATATAGATACTGAAAGGGAGCTTGGTGGGCCACTTCCAAAAAGCTTAGCTCTTGGAAGCCCTGTGGGGCCCAGTTCTGCTGTCACACACGGGCACCGTGCACCACAATCAGCGGCAACATGTGTCTGTACACCTCCCTGGAGAGGGATAGATGGACACCATATGTATATTGAAGGGCGCCCGGAGGCCTGGCGGTGAGAAACTGCACTGCAATCCCCAAAAATAGGCAGCTCAAATCCATCCACTGCTCTGTGGGAGGAGGGGCAGTCTGATCCCTTGGGATTCAGGGCCTCGGAACACTCACTAGAGAGTCATCTAAGGGTCAGTTCCACCTCAGTGGCACTCAATAGCAGCAACAACTCTATAAATATAATTTAGATTATAATATAACATTCTTGGTAACCGCTCCCAGAAAATCAAAGGGCAGGGTTCAGGGCAACTGTCCACAGGGTCACTATGAGTCGGACTCCGCTCGGAGGCACCTAACAACAACAACCTGCACTGAAAGGTAGATGGACTGGCAGAATCAATAATAGAACCACATAAACACACTGCCGTCTGATCAAGTCTAACTCATTTTCAACCATTAATTGGGTTTCCAAAATGGAAAACTTTGCAGGAGGAGACTTCTCATCCACATCTCCTGAAGGATGTGGCTGGAATCATGGATTCGAACCAATGATGTTTCAGTTAGCAAACTGCAACGTTACTAACCAAGCTGGCAGGACTTGTTAGAAGCAAGAACGAAAGCAAGGAGGGCCGGTAGGAGGGCAGGGCAGCACTCAGGCAAGCAGCAGTGGCTCGGACGAGGTGCTGGAAATGAAGAGGAGAAAAGCAGTCAGCTGGAAAAACGCTTTAGAGACAGACTCCTCAGAACGCCATGAAAGGTTGTGTGTAAGGAGCGATGAAGAGAAAACATCAAACAGAGTCTTGGGGTTTTAATTCAGCTAGGTGGATGCCATTTCCATAAATGGATAAAAATGAAAGAATCCAAGTATGAGCTAACACTACAACAAGAAAGCAAACTACGACAGCACACATCATGACGTGCGTGCCCAAGAGCGGCGTGCACTAAGAATGAAGGCTCAGCCCAGTGGCCTCCTGACGGAGAGGCTGCGCAGGGTTCTCTCCCTATCAGAAGCCGACTTCTTTTTCCTGTGTGGAGCCCGCACTCCCTTTGGGGTCCACCCACCGAGTTCCTGTGTGCTATCTGGAGAACAGCCAATGGGCTCCTATCTTTGCAGAGCAGAGACACCAGCAGCGGTCTTGACTGTTGATGGCCAGCAGCTCACACAGCCTCTGGGGATCTTGAAAATGACACATCACCGGAGGAATCAGGAATCGCCTGCCTACGGGGCCTTCAGTGCATTCCTGTAATGCTTCACATACCTGCCTGGCTTTTGAAGACACCACTCAGGCGTGTAGCTTTCTCCACAGCAGCAATCTTCAGAACTTCAGTCTGTTGCTGGGACTGTGAGCCAGAAACACAATCTGGAGAGGAAACCGTGTCCCCAGCCTGTTCAACTCACAGTTATTTACAACAGTAGATAAATAAGCAGAGGGGCAGTTCCAGGAGCTGTCATGGGCCATGCAGTGAGGCTGTCCGGAGCCTTTAAAACAAGAACAGACAAGGACAGAGTTTTCCCTTCCTCCTGAGTTATATAACCTAGATCAGTCTCTCCACCTCTGAACTTGGAGTTTGAAAATCTGTATTTGACTCTTTTCAACCATTCTTTGCTGAGTGCTGGTGTCTGGCGCTGTCCTTGGGCTTCTCCTTAACCACTTCTCTCCTCTGGAAACTCCTGTAAAAAAGCGGACACTTTCATTGAGCACCAAGTGCTACTCACTAACCCAAGTGCTTTTCAGATTTTCTCTCCTTTAAGCCTGACAAGGACAGTGTGCGAGAGGGGTGATTGTCCCCATTTTACAGAAAGGGAAGGCAGAGGCCCAAAGAGGTCAAGTGACTTACCAGAAGTCACACAGCTATTAAAACTAGGTGAGTCAGAATTTGAATCTCATTCTGTTGGCTTGAAAGAGCATGGTTTTCCACTTCTTTGCAAAGTTCTGTGCTCTAGATGTGACAAGATAAGAATCCAAAGATACTAAGGTCTCTGATTTAGACCCCACCCTTCTCATGTTTCTGTAGTCCATTGAACTTGAACTTCCTTAGAGTTGACTAGCCACACTTACCAGCCTCCCACCCAACTCATGTCCCTGCTTTCTCTCATTTAGGTGTCATCCATATTAAATACCATTCTTCTCTACCAGGGAGCTCGGGTGGTTTAGTGGTGAGGAGTTGGACTGCCATCCCAAAGGCACATGGTTCAGATCCACAAGCTGCCTCTCGGAAGAAAGATGGGGAATCTCCTAACTGTGCCATTTACTGCCTCTGCAAACCCACTGAAGCTATGAATTGGTTCTGACTTAACAGTGTCCAACATCTCCTTTCCTAGAAAAGATAAAGGCCAAGTTTAAATGGTTCTTTTTTTTCCTTGTTCTTCATATGACAGCATCTTCTCCAAGCAGCAGCAAAGCTCCTGAAAGGTAGAGTGTTAAAGTAAGAAGCATTGTTCACAAGCATCTGCTTATTCATTTTAAACAAAAAAATTTATATACCTTTTACAAAATTAGACTGAGTTGCAGTCTTATCCTTCCTGGTCCTTGTTTTGGGGATCCACAGCCCTTCTTTAAGCATCCCCAATTCTGTGTCCTCCCTGCTGCCTCTGGCGTGGCACATTTACAATCCCGTGTCCAGTCCGTGACCTGTGGACTACGCCTCCTTCTGTTTCCAACCATGCTGTTGCCCCTCAAGACAGCGTCTCGCTCTGACTTCTGTCTTTCTATTAATAGCATTACCACCACGGTCAGATCTCTCTAGCTTGACACCTCAGTTACTTTCCGCCCCCGCACCCTCCACACCTACTCCACCACGTCCTCCACCACGTCCGTCTCCCTCTCACAGCACAGCATGCCCAGCCCAGCCCAGCCCGCGGCCTGTTCTCACCAAGGCATTACCAGCCAATTCCAGCCCGGCTTTACCTCCAGACTCTCCCTCGTCTCATTTGCCCTGCTCACTGGCACTGAGGCTCCTGATGCCTTGTCCTGACAGTCAGGGCAGGACAGGTGGTGCCAACACCCACACACACATGAGGCTTCACCTCGTCTGTTCCCACGCATCTGCTACCCCTGCCTTCTCTCACTCCGTGCAGCCATTGTCCTAGTGGCAGTGCTCTGGAATCCTTTCCTTTAGGGTTTCTGTCACCTCTTAGTCTGTCCCAATGCCTGCTGTGTCCCCCCAGCCCAATCCATCTCACATGCTGCCAGGAGATTAATCCTGAAGCCGCACAGATCCCACCAGGCCTCGGCTTACACGTACCTCGTGGCTTGCTGTTGCTTGTGCGTGATCGTACGCTCCCTCCTGAAGTGGCCCCGTGTCCTCAGTTCTTTCCGGTGGAGTGACTTCGTGAATTCGTTGCATCTTCCTGTGATGTGTCCAGCAGCAGTCGGTATTTTACTCACAGAATCCGTCAGTATTGCAACTCAAGGCTTGAACGTTTCTCCAGTTCTTTCAGCCTAAGAAATCCCGAGTAAGTCCTTCCCTTTCTAGTTTTCTAACCCCAGCTTTTCATGTATTTCGTTCTAATGCTTTGCTTTATCTTCTCAAGCTGCCCTTTGGGATTTTCTGTTCAGCTCTGATTTCCTCATTTCTGCCTCTAGCTATAGCTGCTCTGTGTTGAGGAGCAAGTTTCAGGGTCTCTTTTGACATCCACTTTGGTCTCCTCCCTCCTTCCTGTCATATATATATATAATTTTATTAGTTTTAATGAACATTTACAGAGATTTTGGATTTCCATTCATTCATTGTTGCACTCTTTTCCTTGCCCACCCCACACCCCACCAGTTCGCTCTTCTCTTTTAAAAGTAAAAGAAAAATGCCTTCATTGGTACACAATCCCCCCACCCCGAGTACACTCCACTCTGCAACCTTCATTCTGGTCTCTTGTCATGACCATAATACCCAATACTGCTTTTAAACTGTTCTCTCCCTCATCTGTTTCAATGCAGTCTACATAATTTATCAAATTTTTCTCAGTCTCACCCCAACCCTGATGTCATTCCCATTCTACAACAGTGGTACTATGCAGCGTTTGTCCTTTTGTGACTGAGATATTTCACTCAGCATAATGTCTTCCACAGTCACCCATTTTGAATAATATTGCATAAGTTCCTTGTTTTTCAATGCAGCGTAGTGTTCCATTGTGTGAATATATCACAGCTTCTCTAGCCATTCATTTGATGATGGGCACTTAGGTTGTTTCCAACTTCTTGCTATTATGAACAAAGCTGCAATAAACATGGGTGTGATTTTAATCTGCAGCCCTCAGGCCTGGTTTAAATTGTTTTTTTGTCAAGCATTCTTCTATGTGGTACAGCACTGGACTGTCCATTTGCTGTACCAGAGGTAAATCTTGGTTGCTGTGATGATAAACACTGTGACACTGATGTGTCATATGTGATAATGATTACCCAAGGTGGACAGTGTTTGGTGGAGCTTCCTGATTAAAACAAGCTTGAAAGCAAGAGTGGCATCCACTTCTGAAATGGCTTACCTCCAGAAACTCTATGAACGTGGAGAAATGACTAAAGTTATGTAAGTGCTCAGGTCTTTCATTCATAGGGTCGCTATGAGTTGTCTACAGCACTTAACAACAATAACAACAGTCTTCCTGTCTTCTTAATTACCTTTTGCTTTCCTCATCCCTTTATGTCATCCCACAACTCATTTGATCTTCAGTAACTCATGTTCAATTCACCAAATCTGCTCTTGAGATGATTTTTAAACCCAAATGGAGTAAACTCAGTGTCATATTTTGGCTCCTTAGGTTTGTTATAATAAACTTCAGCTTCCGTTTGAACTTGCACGTGAGTACTTGGTGGTCTGATCTACAGTTGGACCCTGGCCTTATTTTGACTGCTGGTACTGAGCTGCTCCATCAACGTTTCCCAGATCTAATCAGCCTGAATCCTGTGTAGTCTGTCAGGTGAGGTCCATGTGGGTAACTACCCGTAGTTCCCATTTTAAAAAACAGAACGCAAAAATTATTAAATAATAACATTAACATGTAAAGTAAAATTTTGCTGAGGATTATCCAGAATCATTTAGAGTACTGCACAGAGAGCTGCCAGAAATTCAAGCTGAATTCTGAAGAGGCTACAGAACAGAGGAGATCATTGCTGGTGAAAGATGGATCCTTTTGTTTTCCCTCTTCTTTTTTTAAAAATTTTTTTATTATTATTAATTTTAATGAAAATTCACAGACTTTGGACCTCCATTCATCCATTTCTGCACCCTCCTCCCTGCCCACCCCTCCCCCCAGGACACGCCCCTCTCTGAAAAGTAAAAGAAAAATTCTTTCATTGTTTTGCAATCCCTCCCCGCAGGTTCGCTCCACTATGCAGCCCTCACTCCAGACTCCCGTCATGACAAAAATACCTAATCACATATCCCTTTTAAATAGTTTTCTCCATCTGTTTCAATGCAGTATACATTATTGAACCCATCTTTCTCAGCCTCCCCCCAACCTCAAGGTCAATCCTGTTTCACAACAGTGGCACCATGCAGTGTTTGTCCTTTTGTGACTGAGATACTTCACTCAGCATAATGTCCTCCAGACTCACCCATTTTGAATAATATTGCATGAATTCCTTGTTTTTCAGTGCTGCATAGTATTCCATTGTGTGAATATACCACAGCTTCTCTACCCATTCATTTGTTGATGGGCACTTAGGTTGTTTCCAACTCCTTGCTATTGTGAACAAAGCCGCAATAAACATGGGTGTGCATATATCTGCTTGGATGTCAGTTATGGTCTCTTTGGGGTATATTCCCAGTGGTGGAATTGCTGGATCAAATGATATCTCTATTTGCAACTTTTTGAGAAAGCGTCACACCTCCTTCCACAGTGGTTGCACCATTTTACACTCCCACCAACAGTGAATAAGGGTTCCAGTTTCTCCACAACCTCGCCAGCATTTGTTGTTCTATTAAATTTTTCTATTCTCACTGGGGTGAGATGATATCTCATTGTTGTTTTGATTTGCATCTCTCTTAGAGCTAGGGATTTTGAACATTTTTTCAAGGGCCTGTTGGCCAACCCAAAGGCCTCCTTGGGGAAAGCCCCGGTCAAAACCCGGGCCCATTTTTCAGTTGGATTGTTTACCTTTATCTTGTGATAAAAAGATGGATCTTGACTGTGTTTTATTAACTATTAAAAAAACACTCAACTGTGTGGATTATAAATTATGGAATTATGAGAAGAGTGGGAATTCCGGAGTACCTAATTCTGCTTGTGTATTCCAGCAGAGCAAGAGGGTACTGCATGGTTTAAAATTAGGAAAGGTATGTGTGTCAGTGTTGTACCTTTTCACTCTGGCTACTCAGTCTGTATGCTAAGCACATAATCAGAGAAGCTAGACTAGATGAAGAAGACTGTGGCATCAGAACTGAAGGAAGAATCATCAACAGAATGTATTATGCGCATGACAAAACCTTGCTTGCAGAAAATGAAGACATGGAGTACTTATTTAAGATCAAAGACTATAAAATGGATTATACCTCAACATCAAGAAAACAAACATCCTCTCCACTGGATCAGAAGTCAATGTCCCGACTGATGGAGAAAAGATAGAATTTGACAAGGGTTGCACTTGACTTGGACCCACGGTCAACACCCACGGTGGCAGTCAAGGCATCAGAAGGTCTGTGACACTGGGCAGATATGCCTTCAATGTCAGAGTCCTCTCTAAAGTACTCAAGAGCAAAGACGTCACTTTCAAGACTAAGATGTATCTGCCCCAAATCATCGTATTTTCAGTTGTTTTGTATGGATGCAAAAGTTGGGCAATGAATAAGGAAAATCAAACAAGAATTGATGTCTTTGAATTGTGGTGTTGGCAGATAGTGTTGCATATACCAGGGACTGTGGATAAAACCAAACAAGTCTGTCTTGAAGGAGGTCTAGTCAGATTGCATCTTAGAGGCTGGGATGGTGACACTCGGCCTCTCATGCTCTGGGCGTGCATGGAGGGGCCAGTCCTTGGAAGAGGACATCACACTGGAAAAGAAGAAGGTCGGTGACGGAGAGGAAGACTCTGAATGAGACGGCCAAACAGACACAGTGGATGAAACAGTGGCCTGGAAGACACTGTGAGGACGGCACAGGGGAAAGTAGCGTCCACTGTGTCGTCCTAAAGTCATCGGGAGGCGGAGTTGGCCCGACGGCTCCTGAGAGCAGGAACAGCGATGCCGTTTGTGAGATCTGATCCTCCTTTGTAGAGAAGAGCGTGTCTCAGATAGCTCACAACACACATGGTTCTGTGATCCGGGTCAGAATCTAAGCCGTCCATTTCCTACCCGTGCTGCACACACGGCCTGGCCTGGCTGCCTTTTCCTAGCTTATTTTACTTCCTTATTTTATTACCTAATTCCTTCGTTTTAGGCAAATTAAATCCAGAGCACCAACTCCTCCATTTCTGTTACTTCTGTCTTAGGGGGGCAAGGGAGCACTGGTGGCCTAGTGGGTGAGGGAGTTGAGCTACCAGCCCAAAGGCCCATGGTTTGAATCCACCAGCCGCTCCTTGGTGGAATGACGGCCGACTTCCTCCCATGCAATTTTCTGTTCCCAAAACCCGTTACAAGGTCAGCTGTCAGTTGGTTCCGACTCAACAGCACATAATGACTGAACCAGGCAACTCAGTAGCACTTCACAACACAAAATGGATATTTACACTGTAAATTGTATTTTTTTAAAGTTGTTACGTGCTGGCAAGTCACTTGCAACTCATAGCGACCCTATGTACAGTGTCTCTAAACCCTGCTCTATCCTGTGCCAGTCTCACTGTCGCTGACACACCTACCCTCATTACCCCAGTCACAGAGTCAATCCATCTCGTCCAGGGTCTTCCTCTCTTGTGCTGTCCCTCCACCCTCCCAAGCATGATGACCCTCTTCAAGGACTGGTCCCTTGCCCAACTGGTCCCTTGTAATATGCCCCAAGTATGTCAGAAGGAACTTCAAAGTCCTTGTTTTAATGGAGCAGCCTGGTTTCACCCTCTCCAGGATGAACCTGTTTGTTCTCTTAGCAGTCCATGGTATAGTCAATACTCTTCCCCAGCACCACAACTCAAAGGCATCAATTCTTCTTATATCATCCTTAGTTATTGTCCAGCTCTTTGATACATAACAAGTAATTGCAACGACCGTGGTCTGGAATAGGCGCACCTTAATCTCTAGACTAACATCATTGCTTTTCAGTACTCTGGAGAGGTCTCTGACAGTAGACTTTCCCAATGCAATTTGTCTTTTGATTTCCTGGCTGCTGGTACCAAGAGTGTTGATTGTGTAGCCAAGCAAACTGAAGCTGTGAACAATCTCAGTCTCTTCACCGTCTATCATGATGCTGCCACTCAGCCCAGTGGTGAGAATCTTTGTTTCCTTGATTTTGAGCTTCAATCCATGTTGAAGGCGGCAGTCCTTGACCTTCTGCCACAAGCGCTTCAGGTCCTCCTCAGTTTCAGCAAGCAGGGTTGTGTCATCTGCACAATACAGGTTGTTGATGAGTTTTCCTTTCATCTTGATGCCACATTTCTCCTCAAAGAGCCCAGTCTCCTGGATGATCTGTTCCTCATATAGATTATAAAGGTATGGAGATAGGCTATGTCCCTGGCATAACAACCTTCCTGATTTTGAACCATGCAGTGTTTCTTGGCTCTGTTCTGATGACTGCCTCCAGGTCCAAGTATAGGTTTTGCATAAGCACAATCAAGTGTTCCGGGAATTCCTATTCTTCTCAAAGTTAGCCACACTTTGTTGTGATCCACACAGTCCCATGTTAGCATTTAATTTACTGTATACCTTCACTGTTCTAATCTTGCCACAGATATTCATTTATTTTATCCTTTAAGATATTTATAGCATCTCTGAGTTAGATGATATTATCCCCACTTTATAGATGTGGAGACTGAGGCCTGCCACAGCTGGTCAGTGACAGAACTAGAACCCAGCGCCGAAGGAGACTTCAGGGCTCATCCCTCCTGAGGCCTCCGCAGCCATGGGAAACCCTCTGTATGTTGATTGCAGGAGTTTTCTGAAAGATGTTATTCACTGCTCTGTAAGGATCCATAAGGAAGCTCCAGGCTTTACAGCAAGAAAAAGCGGAGGGCAGTGAGGGGGGTCTTTCCCTCAAGGTCTCATTCCAGGCTCTGCCATTGACCCCTTTTACTTTACTCTTTTCCAATTCCCTCAAATATTTACCCTGTGTTTTCATTTTGTTGCATTTAAAAAAAAACTGGCTTAATTGCTTTGTGGCTGTGGCAGGGAGTAAATATATTAATTCGTAAAATTAACATTTTCCAAATCTTTATGCAATGGCTCTATCCATCGCCAGGAAAACTTCATTCAGGGACCAAACCCTACTGTGTACCCCAGTTCTGCAGCTCATGACTCACTCTCAACACCTCATTTCTCTTACAAAGTCATGTCTGTGTGAACTAGAAAAAGAAATGAAAACACCATGGAGGTATTTGAGTTTCCTACTTCAAATGTCAAGTCTCTGGAGATGCATTCCAGGACTTTACAAGCCATGGCTACTCTGAGTGGCCACAGAAGTGACCAGATTCAAGCCAAGAGTCTAAGCGTACAGGCGATGAGCTGGGCCGACTGTAAAAATGGGTGGGGCATGGAAAGTCCTTCGTGACACAAGCTCAGAGTCAACCAGGAGCCGAAGCTGACTGGGGTAAAGGCAGGTCAGGAACCATTAAAGAGACAGAGAGAGGAAGGAAGGGAGGGAGGGAGGGAGGGAGGGAGGAAGGAAAAGGGGAGAGGAAGGGGAAGGGGAAAAAAAGAAAGTAGAGAGACAGAGAGAAAAATACAAGTAAATAATCTACAGTGGAGACAGATTCTAGACCCACAGGCCAGCCCCAGGCCAGTGGGCTTGCCGGGACTCAGCCTGCTGTGTTCTTCTGGGGCCATCCCCCTTCCACTCCAGCCACAGTAATAAATGACCAGACATCCCCAGGTTCACTAATCTTTTACACTGCTATAGCTTTTGTCTTGTCATTCCTGGCCCACTTCCTCTGTCCCCTGGACAAATACCTACTCATTCCCCCCATTTTCTGCTGAAACATCTTCACCATGGAGCTCTCCCAGCCCCTTTCCCTGGAGTCTGCCCCCATCTCCTTTTCTTCCTCGTCCGCACCTCGCACATTGGTCCTGACTTTCAGAGCACCGCTCAGCAGTATGAATTTTCACCACAGCTCTGTAATGTGAGAAATGTCATGTTGCTGTATCTTCCTAAATCACATTTTTTTCAGGAAGTATTAGTCCCCAGGTCCCAAGATGTTGATATGTTCGGTGTCATTATGAGCACCTCTGTCCCTCCCTAGGACCATGCTCAGAATTCTAGTTGACCTTTCTACAAAGAAGGAGCTGAAAATGAAGAATGAAGCCTCTGACTCTCCCCAAACTGAAGCCAAAGCAAAGGCATCAAAGGCCCTCATGGCCGTCCTGAAGGGCATCCACAGCCACAAAAGAGAGAAGATCCGCACGTCACCCACCTTCCGGTGGCCTAAGATGCTGAGACCTCAAAAGCAGCCTAAATACCCCCAGAAGAGCAGCCCCAGGAGAAACAAGCTCGAGCTCTATGCCATCATCAAGCTTCCCCTGGCCACTGAGTCAGCCGTGAAGAAGATAGAAGATAACAACACACTTGTGTTCATTGTCAATGTCAAGGCCAACAAGCACCAGATCAAACAAGCTCGAAGATGTTCTGTGACATTGATGTGGCCGAGGTCAACACCTCGATCAGATCTGAAGGAGAGAGAAGGCCTGTGTTCCACTTGCTCCTGACCAGGATGCTTTGGATGCTGCCAACAAAATTGAGATCATCTAAACTGAGTCCAGCGGGCTAATTAGAAATAGGATATTTTCTCACGTGTGTGCACGACACACACGCGCGAATTCTAGTTGGCCAACAGTCCAGAAAATGCAGAAAGCAGCCCTCTGACCTTCAGTGCACTTCAGTTTCCACTGATATGCTTGTTGTCTGAGTCAGCATGTCCATTTCACAGGAAGAGGCCCAAACTGCGGGGAGGGACCCACGCCCCTGCGGCCACCCATACTATTATTCTCCCACTCAGGGTGCTCTATGCAAGGGGGTCAGCCCTCCAGGAAACCACCAGCGCCACCATTCTCTCCTCAGTTTTGAATCAGCCCCTCATCCTCCCAGGGTGAGCCGTTCTCACATCTTCCATCCACCACCATCCATCTATACGACAGACTCTTCAACACAAGCTTTGGGAAAGGGTAGGAGGCTTCCAGGAGTTGGTGCTCTCAGTGGTTATACAGACATAACAGTGTATAGTAAGAAAGGGACTAACTGCAACATCGTGACAGACGGAGAAAAGATCGATGTGGTCAAGGCTTTCATTTGACTTTGATCCACAGTCAACACCATCGGTACCGGCAGTCAGGAAATCAAAAGATGTATTACATTGGGCAAATAACCTGTCAAGGACCTTTTTAAAGTGCTAAAGAGCAAAGATGACAGTTTAAAGACTAAGGCATGACTTTTCCAAGGCAGGATATTTTAATTTGTATGTGAAAATGGAGCCTTGAACACGAAAGGCTGAAGAAGAATCGATGCCTTTGAATTATGTTGTTGGCAGACTGTGGAATGGACAGCCAGAAGTCAAGGACGAAGTGTAGCCAGAGTCCTCCTTCCAGACAAGGATGGGGACATCATCTCACATACTATGGGCATGTTGTCAAGTGGGGTCATTTCCTCAGAAACGGAGACGAAGCTTTGGAAAGTCCAGGATCAGTGAAGGAAAAGTGAGACCTTCAACAACATTGGTTGACCAGTGACCATAACAAGAGGCTTCGACAGAGACAAGATTGTGAGAATGGCTCAGGATGGGGCAAGGGTTTGTTGTGCCAGGGTCACTACAAGTCCACATGGACTTGAGGGCACCACACAACAACAACAATGCTTATGTGTGGATTCTTTATTGTTTTCTTGTAAGAGATGGTTTTCTCTCATCTTTTCCAATTTAGATTCCTTCTGTTCCTTTTTCCTGCCTTATTGCCCTGGCTAGAATATCTAGTACAATATTGGATGAAGTGCTGAGAACATCCATCCTTATCTTGTCTTTGATCTTAAGGGGGAAAATCCCAGTCTCTCTCCATGATTTCTATTAGCTGAGGGATTCCTGTAGAGGTCTGTATCAGGTTGAGAAAGTTCCCTTCTATGCCTAATTTTGTTGTCAAAAAAGCATGTAGGATTAATTTGGTCTTCTCTGTCTACTGGGATGATGAGGTCGTTTTTATCCTGTATTCTGTCAGTATCCTATATTGCATTGGTTGGTTTGATGCAATACCAAACTTACATTTTCAGGGCCAAGCTTTACCATCAGCTGTAATCCTTGTTATATGGTGATGTTGGATTTGATTGGTTGGTATTTTGCAAATCGGTGTCCCATCACTGATGAAGGACAGTCCCCCATCAGCACTGACCTCTGAGGGACCTCATTCCATTTCTGTCACCTGCCTGCCAACATAACCTTGGCTGTTACCTCTAAATCAGCGATTGGCGTCCTGGATGTCACCATTTCTGTGGGCAGCCTTCGAGGACTCTGGCCATCCCGCAAGGGAGAAGACATGCCGTTTCCCTACCGCACTGAGCAGTGGGATCAAGGAAGCGTGGGGTGCCTGCTCACCAGGGACCCTATCAGAAAGGAGGACACCAGAGGCACTGTTTATGAAATGCTGTGAGTGTTACAGCAGAAGTGGGCCCTTTGTGTGCAGAAACTCCTGACGTTAGGCATAACACGAAGAATGTCTCACTGAGCCCAGCGAACATGTCTCTACGTACCTGCAGGGCTGAAACGCTATGCTCACGTGCTTTCCAGTGTGTTCCCATCAGAGCTGTGGTCACTGTTTAATCACAACGGCACCTCAGAGCACCAGCTTTCGGCCACACGCAGGACCAGCCTGAGCTGTATGCTGGCTGGCGGTGCTTCTGTCCTCACTGATTTCTGCCACGTCTTCTGCTCTTTCAGTAGTCATTTGCACTGGTGCACTTTGATGAAAAACTCTGCGGATAAGGAAGCAGTAAGTAAAGGAAAAGTAGAAATAATAGTGTGACTAGTTACAGTAATAATAATTTCTAACAATAAATTTATCATTTATAAAAATAAATAATTGTTGTTGTTGTTGTGTACTGTCGAGTCGGAGCCGACCCATAGCTGAACCGCCAGTGGGTTTTCAGAGGCAGCTTCATTGTACAGAAGGAGATTGCCCATTCTTAAAAATAATCACAGTAAAGGGAGCACTGGTTGCCTAGTGGTAAGGAGTTATTCTGCCAACCCAAAGGCAGGAAGTTCAAATCCACCAGCTGCTCTGCAGGAGAAAGATGACCAGTCTCCTCCCATGCGGTTTACAGCCTCTAAAAACCCACTAGAGGGTCAGGGATGGGTCAGTTCCAACTCAACAATGCACAATAGCAACAACAAATGTGATTCAATATAGAAGGATTTTAAAACTTGGTTGTTAAAAAAAACAAACAAACTCGGTTGTTAGTGTTTTTATAATCTGATTTTTATAATAACACATTTAAGCAATTTTGTAGCTATATTGTTACTCTAGGGTTGCAATTGATCTGAGAATTCTCTCTGGTCTGGTGCGTCCAGCGGGGAGAAGTGCAGTTCACACCAGATGGCCCTGGTGCCGCTCATCCCACCCAGAAGGTCAGGGTTTCAGGTGACGCTAAATGCTCTAACTTCTCATTTCCTGAAGTTCTGTGGTTTTCCCTGAAAAACTGCCACAGAAAATTGCCTCATTTTCATGCTGTCTTCAAAGGGTGTGCCTAGAAAAACCAGCTTGAAGTCAAGGCTTGTTCTCTCCTTCTCTTGCTCCTGGCCTCCGTGGGTGCCCATGGCCCACAGCAAGGGGCCACCTTCCGGCCAGGGCACCCTTCATGGGAAGCCCATTCAGGTGCTCCCTTCTCCTGGTCTTGGGCCCGACCTGCCCCCTCATTAAACCAAAGCCTCCCCCTCCAAGCCTCCCCTCCTCTGGCCCCCCCAGGACCTTTTAGGCCCTTCTCACACCTGTCCTGGGCATTCCAGAGAAGTCTCCCAGTCAGCCACTCTAACCCCAGTTGTTGGCAATGCAGCCACACGCTTTCACCCTGGACAGGGCCTGAGTCTGCACAGCATCCAGATACACATCGCAGTTTCATCTGTAACCTTGAAGCGCCGGCACCTTCTTCAGGTTCAGGAGTGGCTCGTGTCTCCCTGTGGATGCCCTCCCTTTTCACTGCTGTTAGCTGAGTGGAGGCGTTCTCTCTGCCACAGTACCACACAGGGAGCAAGAGTGGAGCCACAGGGTGCTGGCCAGTCCCACCGGGAGCAAGTCCCACAGGGAGCCCGTCTCAGGCCCAGCTCAGCCCGCTCGGTCCCCAGAGGAACTCAGCAGCCCCAACTGGGATCATCCTCCACAGGGACTGAAGGTGACCCGCTCTGTGTGTCCTTGTTTCAGAAGAGAGAGTGGCTGCTCTTGGCCAGAGGGGAGTCCCCAAGTCCAGGATCCAGCCAGACAGTCTCTTCCAGCACCTTCTACGTCATCATGCCATCGCCCTCCCTCACTCTGCTGGTCAAGGCAATGGCCACGCGGGAGCTGATGCTGCCCAACTCCTTCCCGCCACTTCTCCAGGACACGCCTGATGACAGCCTTGGGGCTGTGGAGGCAAGTGGGGCCCAGACCTCACAGAGCCTGGGGCAAGAAGAGAATGGAGCCAGAGAGAATGTGGGTAGGGCAGGGCCCCAGAGGGGCTGGATGGGGGAACACAGGAGATGTGGGAACCAGGGTGCCACGAGGGTCAGAGGAAGAAAGAGGGCTCGTGGATCCAAAGGAACAGGAGAGCATAGCTGCACGGGAGGCCGGGGGAGGACAGGTGAGCAGAGGTCGACAGGCGAGCAGAGGAGGGCAGAGAGAGCGCGGGGGGGGGGGCGGGCGGAGGGGGGAGGGAGGGTGAGGGGGGTGGCTGAGCGGGCAGAGGTGGGGGTTTACAGAGCGAGTTGGGGTGGAGGTTCCTAGCCCAGGCAACCCCAGCCAGGCTCCTTTCTGCTCCCACCGCCATCCACAATCTCCGGATGGAAAGGAGACTGTGAGGTTAGGGGAGAGACGAGTGCATTAGGGAAATGGGGAAAGGTGACCACTCCGTAGAACGCAGAGGAAGGAAAGAATGAATAAGGAGCAGTTATGTCCTGTTGAGCCAGAACGCACTCACAGTGGCCCTTCCAGTGGGATCACAGAGGCTATAAACTGCACGGGCAGAGACTCGTGTGCCATTGTGTTGGCAGCACCACCTCTGACACCTAAGCCACCAGAGCTCCCCAGAGAGTCAGGGGAGAACAAGGACGCATGAGTGTGTGTATGAGTTCTTGTCTCTGGGCATCTGCATGCCTCTGTGATGTTCCTCTGCTGCCCCAGGTCCCGCTGGGAAGGAGACAAGACAGCCCAGAGGAGGGAGGACGGGAGCAAGCAGCTCGAGGCCGAGGCCGTCTGCCTCCTGTCTCCTCTGTCTGGATTCTCTGCTTCCTCTGTCTGGCTCGGGGCGGGGGGACCGGGCAGGGAGAGCTGGGCCACATGGCTGCTGGACAGCATCTTACGTGCATGCAGGACAGAGCCTGGATTGTGTGTCTCGCTTGGCGACCACGGGCATTCGGAGAGAGGTGGGTACGAGTGGCCGTGGCTCGCTGAGCGTCTCGATTTAGGGCCAATGGTTCCTGGCGTAGGATACTGTGGCCAGAAAAACGGCCTGCTCAGGAACGCGTGGTGTCGGGCTCACCTGGCAGGCAGGTGAGGGACTGCAGGGCTCCCCGCCCGTTCCACCTGGGCTGGACACCTCCCCAGTGCCCACAGCTCTCAGAACCCCATCTGAAAACCCCACCTGGCCCTTAACTCCTCAGGGTTGCTCCTCCTTGGTCCCTTGCTTATACCTCTCACAGGCTTCTGTAGCCCTCACTCACGCATACTTCCTCCAGCCTCACGGGCTGTGTGCGTGTGACCTCAGTTTCCCTGCTGAGGCCCCTCCCTCTTCCCCAGAGTGCGCTAGACAGCTTGGAGCTGGAAGCCACCTACAACCCGCTGCGGGTGTGCGGTCACCTGTATGAACGCTTGAGCAGCACCCTGACCCGGCCTCGAGGGCAGACACACTGGGAGAGCCGGAGCCTGAGGAAGGTAGCCCCCCACACTCGTGGCCCTCCTCCCTACAGTGTGAGCAAGGTAACCCCCACACACGTGTCCCTCCTTACCCCCCAGCTTCCTCCCTACAGTGTGAGCAAGGTAACCCCCACACACGTGTCCCTCCTTACCCCCCAGCTTCCTCCCTACAGTGTGAGCAAGGCCCCCCAGCTTCCTACCAGAGTCCAAGAAAAAGGCCTCTTTCACTCTTCCTGTCATTGAGTCCGAACCAACTCACAGCTGCCCGTCCACTGGGCGTCAGAGACTGTATACTGTACAGAAGGAGATTGCCTCTCTTTCTCCCAGATGGCTCCTGCAGGACCTTTTTGATTAGCAGCACAACTCCCTATGCTCTTGGCCACCAGAGCTCCCCTCACAAAACACTAGTAGGAATGAACCCCAAGACTCATCCCAAAATCCCTCCCACCCCGATCTAGCCACAGTGGAGGGAGGATCAAGCCAGCAGAGAATGAGGAGTGACCTTCTGCCTATTGCTGCTTCATGCCGGGGAGTTGATTCCAACGCACATTGACCCTACAGAACAGAGCAGGGCCAGCCCACAGCTCCTCTGATCTGACCCTAGAGGATGGAACAGAGCCACCCCATAGGGATTCTAATCTTAGCTGCTTAGCAAGGGCCTAACCACTGTACCGCTAGGGCTTCCCATGCCTTGTGCCCTGGGCAAAGGAAGTTACCAGTCGGCTCAGATAAGAGGTAGCTCTGGAGGCCTAGCAGCAGGGAGCCACACTGCTAACACGAAGGGGTGCCTCTCTGACAGCGGAAGGCACCAGCGGTTCCACGGGAGAAAAACGGACAGACTCCTCCTGCACAGTTCACAGTCGCGGAACCCTATCGCAGGGTCCCACCCCGTGGAAATGAGGTCAGGGATTTTGTTTGGTATCTTACCAAGTAAGATGCCTGCTTTGGTATCACCATGTAACATTGGATATCTTAACTGACAACCAGGTGGAATGACACAGTGCAGCCGTGGGCTGCAGCGTGTCCGAGAGTGTGAGGAGGCACAGGCTGGGCAGGTGCAGATCTGTTCAGAGGGTCACTGTGAGTCGTACTCGACTTGAGGTCACCTAATGACGACATCCCACTCAGTGAACTCCGGTGCTGAAAATGTACCCACTGTCCCCTCCTGAAAGAAGAGAAGGAATTCCCTAAGGGACAGAGAATCACGGGGTGGCCACCCAAGCTGGCCGCTCTGTGGGTGACAGGTGCTCTCACACCTGTTTTTCTCGTTTCACCCCCACAGCATCCCTGCAAGGTGCGTCTTCAAAGTGCTTTCTCACTGCTGAGGCCGGGGCTGACCAAGGGCAGCAGTGCTGAGAATGGGCTCCAGCAGACAAGGCTCCAAGAGTGACAGAGGGCAGGGCTGCCTTCACAGCATGCGCCCTGATGCCTGGGCTTCCCCTTGCTGTTACAGGGACCTCCTGGTTTCTCAGCACTGCCTCCACACAAACCCCTATTGTGTCTTCATTTAAATTAGATCAACACAGTCCTCCAGGCAGCCTGGGGCGAGATCAGGGCCAGGTGTGGGGAAGCAAAATCCACCAGGACCAGACGCACTCAGGCTGAGGGTGCGCAGGCAGCGGCAGGGAGGTACCTCAGGGACCAGAACTGTGGAGGATGCAGCCAAGGGAACCATCATCCCAGTCCCGGGCCTAAGGGATGGGGCCCAGGAGTTAGGATAGTAGGCCCACAGGGAGTGGACAGGGACCTGGAAGGGATGGGGCCCAGGAGTTAGGAGGACAGGAGGCCCACAGGGAGTGAACAGAGATCAAGAAGACAGGCGGCTGGGTTAGGACAGGGGGCCCATCACGAATGAACAGGATCAGGAACTGCAGTCTCAGACAAGTCTCTGGTTGCTCTTTGGACAGGTCAGCCGAGTTCGAGCCACAGTGGCCCCCCTGCCTATCACTACAGCCCCCAGCAGAGAGCCTACAATGCCAGAAACCCAGAGAATGTCTTCAGCTGCCTTCGTGCTGCCTTCTGAGGAGGAGGAGGAGGAGGAAGAGGCGTATCTCTGAGGTTCTTAACTGCCAGTGCCCACGCCCAGTGTCCTTCCCAGGGGCTGACTGCAGTCAGACCACCTTAGTGTCTGTCCACCTCCCTCTGTGCCTTCACCTCCTCTGACCCCCTCCTCAGGCCTTTTGAAGAGACACAGCCCCGCCCCTCGTGCCCCTCAAAGAGAGTTCTAGTTTTCACAGGGGTCATCTGATACTGTTAACTGGGGTGGAGATTAAACGTCTTAATCCGGCACCATTGTTAAACAGTGTTCCCAACCCCAGCTCCCCCAGCAGTAGATCCTGGATCTGGATCCCATATCATAGCGTAAGCAGTGACTGGAGCAGGCCCCGCTGGGGAAACACGGCCTCAGCAAACAAGGATGAGGTTTTAAGAGTTCAAGAAAGACAAGGAGTGAAAGCTAAGCTCTGTGCCCCTCCCAGCACCTCCACCCCAAGGCAGCTCCCCCCCCAACTTCCAGACATGTGGCTGATGCACCCCACCTGAGTGAAAAGTGAGGTGCAGAGTCAGGAGAAAGGAGGTGGAAAGGCCCACCCTTTCCCCTCATTCCACACCAGCTCACCTTCCTGTCAGCGCTGCCCCCAGGTCAGTCCCAACTCCACGCGGCCCAGCAGGTTCCCAGGTTGTCAGCCTGGGCGGGAGGAGTCTGTCCATCCTTGTCTCAGGGGCGCCTGGTGGGCTCAAACCGCTGGCTCTTTGCTTAGCAGCCAGATATGCCTTAGACACCTCCTGCGCCACTGGGCCCCTTATCCCCAGAGCAGCTCCCCTCATGAAGCACTGTGCTTCAGATCAGAGTCCTTCTGAAAATCACCGCAGTTCACACGTGTAACCGTTGAGGTGTGTACCATGGATTCGGCAGTGGCCCATAGCTGACCCTCTAGTGGGTTTTCAGAGGCCTGGGAGGAAACTGCCGTTGATTGGAACCGTGAGCCTCTGGGGTGGCAGCAACTCCTTACCACTAGGCCGTCAGAGCTGCCTACCTGCAGCCAGAGCCCGTGCTTTGTCCATCTTACAGAAGGGCAGTGAGGGAGACAGGGCTGGAAACAGCAGCTGCTAACGAGCCCGGCCTGGCCGCTCGACCATCCTCTCTGTCGCCGTAAGCGCCCCTCATCTGGGTCCTTCCTCCTTCCATAACCCCCAGCTCATCCCTGATTCTCCTTCTGACCCCCGCCACACACTGCGGCTGCTTCCCATGTCTCTTCACACACATGGACCACTTAGACCCAAACCAGCTTTAATGAGAGTTTTTAAAAGTTTAAATAGCTCTGGCAAAGAGCAGCACACGGGTGAGGGTCCAGGCCTTTTCCCAGAAGCCTCCTCACTGGCCCCTCAGACGGCACCTGATCCCACACCCCTTCCCAGACCTGGACGCCAGCGGCCATTCCTCAGGGAGGGAGGTTTAGGAGATGAGAGACCCTGTCCCTCAGTTCCTGCCATTGCTTCCGTGTCCGAGGGCTTTGCGAGTGCGACTGGGCCCCTTCCCGCGACTCCTCTATGTCCCAACACCCTCATTTCACACAGGCATCTCCTGCACCCTGGCCCCCTCTGGTTCCAGCAGTTTCCTCTGTGGCCCTCCTCTCACAGGGGACCCTCAGACTTGACCCCAGTCCTGCTGGCGCCTGCTCTGGGGAGACCACCGTCCCAGCTCCCCGCTGCCCCACTCTTCTGCACCTGACTATAGAGGACAGTGTCGCTGTGGCCACCCCCACGCATGGCCGCCCCCGGCTCCAGGAAGGCCAGGCCTCGGGGCTTGGGGGCCAAGAGCGGTCTGGTCCGCGGAGGGGGCACGGCGTAGTCATCGGTGTTGGAGTTGTAGGGCAGCTCATAACCCTCCTCCTTCAGCCGTGCCTGGCACCACCATGCGTCCCGAGGCTCCTGGGGCAGGTCATAGAGGCTGCGCGCAGGGGCCGGGGCCAGGCCCTCGGGCTCATCGTAGATGGGGTCCTCCTTGGGGTCTTCCAGACTGGTCTTCAGCAGCTGCTGCTGCACGTGGCCATACAGGTCCCAGTAGAGACATGGCTTCTTCACCTGAGAGCCGTCCCCCGCCTGGGCAGCGGTGCTGTCCAAGGGGTCTGAGTACAGGCAGTCCTGGTCAGGGGCCTGAGGAACACGCAGGGAGTCCAGTGGTTCTGCATACAGGACCGGGAGTCCACCCAGGAGCTTCGGGGGGCCGCGAGGGGATGCCGGCTTGCCCTCGGCCGCCTCTCCATCCCGGGAGTCTGTTCTCAGGAGCTCGGGGCCCTGGCCAGCCTTGGCCTGAGCCTTCTGCTCGTGGATGGCAGCCTCCACGGCCTGGAAGATGTCATTGCCCTGCATAGTCTGGAAGGTGAAGGTCCCGGGGCCAGAAGGGCAGCGGCGGCCAGCCTCAAAGGAGAACATGACCTGTGCAGGGTGGGAGCGAGCATCAGAGGTGAGTGCCCAGCCGAGCTAGCCAGGAGAGGGTGAGTCCCACAGAGCATGGGGCCCCTCCCCATCGTCCTGTCCACAGCTGGGAACCAGTCACAGGGTGGGCAGAAGGGGGTCACAGAGCAGAGGACTCTCCCCACCATCCTGTCCTGTCCACAGGGGGGAACCGGTCACAGAGTGGACAGAAGGGGCTCACAGAGCACAGGGCCCCTTCCCACCATCCTGTCCTGCCCACAGCAGGGAACCAGTCACTGGGTGGATAGTAGGGGGTCCCACAGAGCAAAGCTCCCCTCCTCGCCCACAACTGTGGAGCGGCCATAACGCCTCCCTCACAGCCCACACACCTTGTCGCGGCCATAACGCCGCAGCAGAGTGTAGGGCCAGGACAGGAGGGGCTCCAGGCCCTGGCCCTGCGTCCCCGCGGTCAGCAACGTCAGGCCCTCGGCCTCTGCTCTCAGCACGTACGAGCCGTGCAGCGAGCACCGCTCAGAGGCCTCTGTCCGCTGCACTGTGACCCAAAATTGGGCTCCTGCAATGGGCGTGGTGTGAGCGGGCGGAGGGGCCGGACGCTGTCCAGGTGCTGTCCAGGTGCTGTCCAGGCACCCGCCTGGAAGCTTGTGTCCTCCCCACAGGTCCAGGAGCCCTCCAAGCCCTCCCTACCCCACACGACCTTAGGGAGGGCCTGACCTCCCCAGGGGGCCCTCCCTCCCAGCCGGATTTGGGGTGCGCCCTTCTAGGCCTTGGAGGGCCCTACCCTCCCAGGCAGGGCTATACAGCGAGTTCTCCAGCATCTCCAGAGCAGAGAGTTTGGGTGGGTCCTCAGCCGGTGCGAGGGTCCAGCTGCCTTTCTGTCATAAAGAGAGCGCGTGAAGAGGCCGGCACAGCGTGGATCCCAGGGTGGTGATCGGGCAGTGCCCCCCCTGCCCCGCTCACCCCTCGCCGACCCATCACCGGAAAGGCATTTCGGCAGAGCGCCTGCACCCAGGCGGCGCTGGACTGCGCATCGGCGGCCAGCAGGTAGGAGCGCTGCGCCGTGTCCAGGCGGAAGGCGGCGGCCCCGGGCTCGGGCAGGTGCTCCACGACCACCGGGGCCACGCTCACGCACTCGGCCAGGCGGATCACCTTGCAGTCCAGGCGCCGCGAGCCTCCGCGGCCGCCGCCCGCACCCTTGTGCTCGAAGAACTCGAGGCGCGCCACGCCGTGCGCGCTGGCGGGGTGCAGCGCGGCCCAGGTCTTCCTCCACCGCTGCGGACAGCGCGGCGTGGGGGTACGTGAGGACAAGGCAGGACACGCGCGCTTCCCCGACCCGCCGCCAGGACGCCGCTCCCGCCCCCTGAAACACCCGGGGCGCATGCCGAGGTCCCCGCTGCTTCCCGGGGATGTGCAAAAGAAACTCCGTCAAACCGCCCATTGCTCTCCCTCCCGAGCCACACGGCCGCCTCCCGCCGCCCAGGCCCCGAGGCAGCCCCGTCGCAGGGGCTCGGAGCCCGGGAGGGGGGCCCTACCTTGGTCCCGAAGCGCTGGCTCTGCAGGAAGAGCGGCCCCTCCATCTCCGCCCCGTCTACAGCCCCGTCCATGGCCCCCAGCGTCCCTTCTGCGCTTCCTGGCCTGAAGGGTGGGCGGCGCTGCGGGCGGGCTGGAGGCGGGGACACTGGCCGGGTCCCTGCCTCTAGCCCTGGGGGACGGGCAGCGGGGCAGGAAACGGGGTCCCACGTTGGCACAGCAGCCTCCTACCCCAGGACCCAACCTGTGCGCGTGCGGCGCGCACTCAGCGGGGAGTACTTGACTCCGGCCTGGGGCGGGGGGCGGAAGGGACCTCATACGCCCGGCGTGACTTCAGAGCGGGCCATGACATCACCCCGAAAGTGGCTGCGCGCCGCCTGGGGCGCTGGAGCAACGCATGGGCCCGTGGGGCCTCTGTCTGCCGACCGGGCCCGCCCCCTGGCCTCCGGGGGCCGGACTGTTTACCCCATGGCCTGCTGGCGCAGGAGAGGACTGGCCGGGGGTGCTGGCCGGCTTCCTGGAACCCCGAGTTGCGCCCTCCCGCCGCCACGGGGCGCCCCGGCTGTAGGCGGCCCGGGCCTCCGGCGTGTCCAGCGCCGGGACCGCAGCTGCCCGGCCTCCAGCCTGCAGGAGAAGAAAGCGCCATTGAGCGTGGGGCAGAGGGAGGGGGGACGACGAGACTGGCCGGAGGATCCCGAGGAGGCGGGGTGTGGGAGGGCCCGAGGGGCGAGGAGGGGCGCTGGGCGCCCCTGCCCAGGCACTTTTTTTTTTAAATCCTAGCACTGGTCTCCGCCGGACCTTGCGCCCGGGCAACTCAGGGCCGCTCCGCAAAGGTAGGGGGTCCCGCTTCTCAGGGAGGAAGGGAATTAGAATAGAGAGGAAGGAGGCGGGAAAGGGCGAGGTCAAGGAAAGCCGCAAGGCTGAGGGCTTGTCAGAAGACGTGAGGAAGAAGACAGGGTGGCCGAGTGTGCAGGGCGTCCCAGACAGCGCCGCTGGGAAGGCCCTGGGCCCCGCGCCCTGAGCCCAAGTACCCTGGGAACAAAGATAGCTTGTTGGGGTTTTTGGTCTGGGTTCGGGGACGGCTTGTTCCAGGGTCAGTCTTGTCAGACCCATGGGCTTCTATGCTCCGCACACTGGCCTCAGGGTACTCGGTGACAGAAGGGCCATGTTAGCAGGAGCCTCAACACGCCAGCGTTCCAGGGTCTCTTGATCCTCCCTGCATCTGAGAGCTTGGGCTGGGAAGGACGTGCTGTGGTCTTTCTGGTGGTCTCCTGACCACCCTCCCTCCTGAAGTCCTGAACTCTGGGGTCCCAGCTTTAGGAGGTCCAAGGGTCTCTGCACAAGTCAGTCCAGCTATTGGTCCATCTCTCCCATGGCAGCCTGGGGCCATTAGGACCCCCCATCCTGCTCCAGCCTCCACTAGACCTGCCCCCCTCACCTGCAGCCTTTCGCTCCCACCCACCCCCTGGTCCTCTGTGTCTGGCCCTCTCCTGTCACCTCCTGCCATGCTCACTGGCCTCTCCCCTCTGTGGTCTCTGAGTCTCCCCTCGCTCCCACACCTGGCCTTGTTCTGACAGCCTGTCTGGCCAAGTCTCCCTCTCTGGCTGCCTCTTGCTGGGTCTGCGGGGCCCTTCATCTCTCTGCTGTCAGGACTCTGCATCTCAGGGTCTAATCACTGTGTATGGACATCTGTATCTGTCAGACTGGAGCGTGGGGTATTGGATGTGACAGGGACAACAGCTGATTGCCAGGCTTTTGCTGTCTGTAGAATGAAGGAGCAGTCCTCGGCTGCCGCCCCTCCTCTCTTTTCTTATGTGGGAGTTTGCCTCTTTGACTTGTGTCTTCACTCTCCTCTGATGCTCCCTTTCTCCCTGATGGTTCTCTGTTGACGCCACTCACTCCCTGGGCCTCACTCGCTCTCAATCTCTTTCACATGCCCTCTGGCCCGGGCATCAGGCCTTCCCTGCCATGCAGCCTGTCGGTGTCTGGGGACGCAGCCCCGGGGGCTTACTGCTGGGCCTGCTGTGGAGCTTGTGCCTGGGGTCTCCGTCCCCACCCCCGAGCCCTGAGAAGAAGGACGGGAGCCAGGGCCTGCGGTTCCGGTTGGCTGGCTTTCCCAGGAAGCACTATGAGGGCCGCGTGGAGATCCAGCGAGCCGGCGAGTGGGGCACCATCTGCGACGACGACTTCACGCTCCAGGCAGCCCACATCCTGTGCCGGGAACTGGGCTTCACCGAGGCCACAGGCTGGACCCACAGCGCCAAGTACGGCGCTGGGACAGGTGAGCCAACCTAGGTAGTCTGATCACCTAAGTTCAGGTGACAGCACAGCAGGAATGTCTCAGCTACAGGGCTACAGCATAGCCAGTGTCCACTCGTGGTGATCCCCGCAGCCAGGTCACTCCCCTGAACTGTGTGACTTTAGTCTAATCTGTTGTTATATTCTGAGTCTCAGGTGACCCAAGGACAGAAATGGTTACGACTCGAGTCCAGCCTGGTCTACAGGAGGCTGCTGTCGAGTGCCACCCAGTGGGAGCACTCACAGCTGACCCTCCAGTGGGTTTCCAGAGGCTGTAATTGCACGGGAGATTCCCATCTTTCTCTAGCAGTGGGACTGGTGGGTTTGAAGCTTGGGCCTTCGGGTTGGCAGTGCAACTCCCATCACTAGGCCACCTGAGCTCCCTTCTAGGAGGAGGAGGAGGCCTTCAAGAACTCATAGATGGTGCCTGAGTGTCGCTAAGCCAGAGGGATCACAGATACTGCAGCCAGCAGTAAACGAGTTCCAGGTCAGAGCTGAGACAGATGTGTGGTGGTGGCGGTGGTGGTGGTGGTGGTGGTGATTGGGTGCGGTGGAGTCAGCTCCTACTCACAGTGACCCTAGAACCACAGATCTGAGCATTGCCCACCCTGTCTCTCCCCTGTCTCTAAGTACTTGAACCCACTGTTACAGTCCCCGTGTCCGTCCGCCTCGTAAGGGCTTCCTCTTCCTTTTCCAGCATGATGTCCTTTTCCAAGGGACAGAGAGCACATATCAGAACTGAATAAAACAGAGTGTAATACCTAAAACAAACCTGCACATGGGGGGAGAGGGGTTCAAGAGCAATTCCAACAGGCCCGAGAGTGACTGAACTGTATGGGGACACAGTAGGATTGATGGAGAGAAGTTGGTACCACCTATAGTTTGTCTGTCACTTCTCGTTGTCTGTGTTACTTGGGGAACAAATGCCGAGTTATACGTAACATTTTTTATATATACATAACATATTTTTAAGGTTCACTGTCGTCGTGTTGTTGCTGTTGTCAAGTGCCATCAAGTCACCCATGACTCACAGTGATCCTATGAACAGCATGTCTGGACCCTGTCCTACCCCACGCCATCCTCACCGTTGAGCGCGCTGTAACAGTCGCTGTGCCAGGCCGTCTCTGTGAGGGTCTTCCTCTCTCTCTGACTCCCCACCTTTCCCGGTGCAGTGTCTATTTCCGAGGACTGACCCCTCCTGACAGCCCCATCCTTGTCTCTGAGGGGCACTCTGACTGCCCACCCTCCCGGACAGACTTGTTCACCCTGGTGGCTGTTGAGTGCTCTTCTCCAAAGCCTCTAGAAAAATGGAAATGCTTTCAGAGAAAAGCTAACCAGATGTCAAATATTCAGATGCCAAATTTTAAGGAGGAATAGCTAGAGAAACTGGATATGTTTGCTCTGCAAAGAAAAAGCCTTAGAAATTACATTACAGTTGTCTTTAAATATAGTAAAGACAGCCATGTGACTGAGGAATTTTTCTAGACGGCATCAAAGGACTGAATCAGACCCAATGGGAAGAGGCAGACAAGGATGTTTGGTGGTTATAAGGGTCTGGGAGAGGCAGGTTTAAGGAGACCCAGGGAGTAAGAACCATGAAATGCCTGAGGGATGAATCAGACTTGATGGGGAAGAAGCAGACAGGGATGTTTGATGAGTGTGAGGGTCTGGGAGAGGCAGCTTTAAGCTGCACACAGAGTGAGTGTCATGGAATGCCTGAGCGATCCCTGAACATTGGCCAGGACAGAAGGCCTTGAGGTGGTACTCAACTCTGCCAAGACGTTGGTGGTACTCAGTGGGGTTCAGGCTGAGAGAGCAGGACAGCATGATCCAGGTCTTTGCAATTTCTTACATCAGAAAGCTGGACAGTGACTAGGAAGGATAGAAGGAAAATTGATGCCTTTGATTGAATATACCATGGACTGCTAGGAGGACAAACAGGTTCGACCTAGAGAGGGCGAAACCAGGCTGCTCCTTGGAGGCAAGGATTCTGAAGCTTCGTCTGACAGACATTGGACATGTTGCTAGGAGGGACCAGTCTTTGGAGAGGGACGTCATGCTTGGGAGGGTGGAGGGACAGTGCAGGAGAGGAAGACCCTCAATGAGATGGATTGATTCAGTCAGTGGGGTAATGGGGGTAGCTGTTTCAGAGACAATAAGGTTGGCTTAGGGTAGAGCAAGTTTCAGGGTCACTATGAGTCACAAACAACTCGATGGTACAAAACAACCATTTTATGCTGGTTTGCTTACAAACTTCGTATACATTGTTTTTCACACTGGACCTTTCCCATTTCCTTTACCCACCTCTCACTCTAACCATCAAATTGTGCGACCCTGTGATTATCCCAAGCTCGCCTCACCCCTCTGTTTCTACCCTCCCCCCATTGGATCCGCATACCTGTTTTACTATCTTTGTATTTCAACAATAATGGTCTTATACAGTATTTGTCTTTTTTTAATTTTATTATTATTTTGTGTGTCTGTGTACCGTCAAATCAGATCTGACTGGTACAGGAGGAGATTGTCCCTCCTTTCCCGGCAGAGCATCTGGTAGATTCGAACCATGCGCCTCTGGGATTGCAGTGCAGCTTCTTGCCACTAGGCCACCAGAGCTCCCCCAGTATTTGTTTTTATGCTACTGAGTTAGCTCAGTTAGCATAATGCTCTCCAGTCCCTCCCAAGTTTGTAGTAATTTTTTAATCATTGTTTCTACACTGTACATAGTATTCCATCATGTGGATGTATCATAATTTCTCACTCCATTTGATTGTGTTTGGTCATTTGGGCTCTTTCCACGTTCTTGTGATGGTGAATGATGCTGCTATTAACATTGGTGCAAATCTCCGTTTGTGTCTCATTTCTCATTTTCTGAGGGTAGATTCCAAGCAGTGGAATAGCTGGGTCATATGGAATTTCTCTGTTCAGCTTTTTGAGGACACACCAAACTGCCTTCCCAAGTGGTTGCACCATTTTACAGTCCTCCCAACAGTGTATGAGAGTTCCTGTCTCTCCACATCCTCACCAACATTTATTACTTGCTGTTCTGTAAAACTGTGCCACTGCCTCTGGGTGAGATGGCATCTGATCGTGGTTTTGATTTGCATCGCTCTTCTTGCCAGTGATGTTGAGCATTTCCTCATGTGTCTGTAATGCAAACCAATTTTAAAAACAGTGATAATGTTTTCTCAGCAGCACTGTCTCGAGATGATCATATAAGTACAAAGCCTGGTAAAGTGTCCGCTGCACACACAGGGTTCATTATGACCACTGCTGAAGGGATGTGCACTGACCAGAAGCTCTGGGGCCCTTGTCAATAGGGAGTTCCACTCCTAGCCACCCCTCTGTGGCTGTTCGAGCCCCCCAGCGGCCTCTCCTCATTTACGGCAGAGGCCCACAGGGAGCCGGACACTGGGGCTGTCAGAGGAGTTGAGTTAAATTGAAGCTAAGGAACCGGTCAAAATGGCAGAGTTGCGTCCTGCTTTCATTAACACCCCGGACCAACTCCTCGGGCTCCCACCACCGATCCTACGCCCTTTCTCCTGTCTCCCTCCTGGAGACCTGTCCCTCCCCACCGTCATCATCCAGAAAATGAGCTCCCCGCACGTGAAGCCGCAGTGCTCAGCCCTCCCGCCAGTCCCACCGCTCCCCATCCTGTCTCCAGCCCTCTGTCCTTGTGCCCCCCACCCCAGGTCGCATCTGGCTGGACAACCTGAGCTGCCGTGGGACAGAGCAGAGTGTGACTGAGTGCACCTCCCGGGGCTGGGGGAACAGCGACTGTACCCACGACGAGGACGCGGGGGTCATCTGCAAGGACCAGCGCCTGCCTGGCTTCTCAGACTCCAACGTCATTGAGGTCTGTGTGCACAGCCATGCATGGGCGCACACGCACGCGTGCATGCTCCCGCACCAGCCCCACGTGCCCAGAGGAACAATGCAGGCTGGCAGGAGGCTTGAAGGGCAGAGAGGGTCAGCTGACGCAAGTACAGTGAGGTCCGAGTTCAGCATGAACTTCCAAGTTCAGCTCGGCCAGTGCCTCTCCACCCTTGTCCCGGCCCCTGGACACCCTGTCCCCTCCGCTGGCCTGGACACCTCACTGGTTTCTCTTCTCCTACCATAAAGGCCACTTCCTCTACGAGGTGCCCCCACTGTGCTCCTGCAGTGGGGGAGACCTGGCCGGGCCGGGAGTTTCCCAGCCTGCCGAGCTCCCTCAGCTGGGCATGGCCTCCCCTCTCAGGGCTTCTGTGCTCTCCAGGCTCCGAGGGTGGGTTCCCCGGGAGCAGGCGCTGCTCGCCCTCTCCTCCTTCCCCCAGCTGAAGCAGCTGGGTCCCCTCCCAGGATGGCCAGAGTGCAGGAAATGGGGGTGAACCCAAGGCCCTGGCTGTGTCCCCTCCAGGTGGAGCAGCAGCTGCAGGTGGAGGAGGTGCGACTTCGACCCGCGGTGGGAAGGGGCAGAAGACCCCTGCCCGTGATGGAGGGGCTGGTGGAGGTCCGCCTTCCCGAGGGCTGGTCACAAGTGTGCGACAGAGGCTGGAGCGTCCACAACAGCCGTGTGGTCTGCGGGATGCTGGGCTTCCCCGGTGAGAAGAGGGTCAACACAGCCTTCTACAGGTGAGGGGCAGCGGGCAGGCGGATGGGGACTCAGGGTGCCTGCTGAGGAGCAAGGCAAAGGGACCACGAGAGAGAGCCGGTGTATAGGGGCCTCTGGGGCCATGCCTGGTGGTCTCGTGGAACTCCCACCGGGGATCGGAAACAGGATCCTTAAGGTTTCTTTGTGAATGAACGGTCACCTCAGGGCAAGTAGCCGTGACCGTGACTTCCTCAGTGAGCAAGCAGGCTGATTCCTCAGAACCACGCCCGCTCCACAGAAGTCCCCCCTGGGCTCTTCCATGGTGGCGCCTGGATGTGGCCAGCACCTGGCAGGGAGCCCAGGAACTGCGGGGTGCTGTCAGGCTAGACCCTGCCTTGGGCCACTCCCTGTGGTCAGAGGGAGTAAGAGCCTGCCACACCCTCAGTCCAGGCCACCCTCCAGGACTGAGCTGTCCACTCTCCCTGGGAGATTATCCTGGAATGACCGAGGCACCCGCCCCTCAACCCCTGCACGGGTCTCTGGAACACACCCCATTTTGCAGATAAGGAATTCTGGGTGAGTGGTTCTATGCTGTGGCGTCCTGCTTCCCTGCTGCATCTAACCTGGTCATCTTGAGCCACAGAGAGCCTAAGGACACACACCTACTTGAAAATCTTACCCATCATCCTGTTTTCTGGCTAAAAATGCTTCCTTTCCTCAACTCTTTCCTGGCTAGGCTTGTGTGGCAGAGAAAGGCCCTTGGCATCTCAGTGAGGTCTGCTGGGCACACTCTGCCCCTCGTGGTCTCCACAGCAGATGTTCTGCTTTGATGGCTTCTGCATCACCCTTCTGTTGAGAAGGCACAAACCAGCTCCTCTCAAGTCTCTGACCTCCGACAACCAGCTGAAGTCCTATCTTCTTCCTGATACTTGCTTTGTTGAACTTAAATATGTTGAGTTTGTATTACCTTCTTGGTAATCTCCTTTTTGAGCATAAATATGTTCACTTGCTATGCATCTAAGAGCTGGACAATGAATAAGGATGACAGAAAAAGAATTGATGCCTTGGAGCTGTGGTGTTGGGAGCAGAGCACTGAACATCCCATGGACGGCCAAGAGAATGAACAGACATGTCTTGGAGAGGGTGCAGCCTGAGTGCTCGCTGGAGGCAGGAATGATGAGACTTCGCCTCACATACTTTGGGCATATTGCTAGGAGGGGCTATTCCTTGAGGGACATGATGCTGGGAAGGGTGGAGGGTCGGCGGAGGAGAGGAAGGCCCTCAACCAGGTAGAATGACATGTTGACTTCTGCAATGGGCTCTTGTGTGTCAGGAAATGTGAGTCGCCCGCTCCTTCTTTCAAGCCTGATGAGTAAGTCCTTTTCCAGGGACTGTTTGTTCTGTTGGCCATCCATGTTCGGTATTCTTTGGCTCAAAGGCATCAGTTCTTCAGTCCTCTTTATTCATCGTCTAGCTTTCACGTGCAGAAAACAGTTGAAAACCCTAGGGCATGGGGCAGGTGCACCTGAGTCTTTGAACTGACAGTTTGCTCTTTAGCACTTTAACAACAGATTTACCCAGTGCAATACTTCATTTGATTTCATTTTTTAGTGCAGCTTCCATGGTGGTGGTGGTGGTGGTGGTGTTAAGTGCCGTCGAGTCGCAGGCGACTCATAGCAAAGGAGAGTCCTCAACGCCTGGGTGTCTTTCATCCTCTCTTCAGGTTCATAGGGTTTCCAGAGGCAAGCTACTACGGAAGTAGATGCCACTCCTGCTTCCAAGCTTGTTTTAATCAGGGGCAGCTCCCATAGGTATTGGAAATAATATATATATTTTTCTTTTTTTTAATTGTAAAAAACATGAATGAGGATCCAAGGGGGGTAACGGGTGGGAGCAGAAGGGTGAGGATGGGCAGGGATGAAATCATAGGGTTGTACGATTTGGTGGGTGAAGGGAGTGGGTGAAGGAAATGAGAAAGATCCAGTGGGAACCAGAAAAGACAGGGTAATAGTAGACATAGTCTAATGGTGATTAATTTTTTTTTACAAAGAAATTGTTTTTTTTTTTTCATTTGTGGGTTTCCCACTTGGGAATAGGGGCACAGACTCTCTGGCGGCTTCATGCTGAACAGGGGCATTGAGATGAAGGGGAGGGGGAGCCCACTTTAACACTTTACTGGTGGTCTTGACTTGAAGCTGCATGCCTTCTTGTTCAGTTAGAAGATATTTTCATGATGTTTTCTGCTGTCTGGACTGCAAGGTGTTTGCCTGGGTAAATCCACTGGGAGTGGGTGGCTGGCTGAACTTTGAGGCTCCGTCTACCCTCACTTTCTTAGCTGGCAGTTATATTTCCCTTTTGTCTCTGGAACCAGGCTCAGGGTTCAGGTTCTGGAACAGGACTCAGTGTTCAGGTTACCTATAGCAAAGGGCGCAAACCTAGAGAGAACAAACTTGTGAGTAACAAAGAGAAGGGCTTAGGAGGTGTTATTACAGGTGCACTGGAGAGGGAGATGGAGGAAAGTGGCTGAGATAAAATTCCTCATACACATCAGGCTGCTCTCCCCAGCGACCTGACAGCACTCTCCAAGAGTGGACGGCTCTCCTCAGGGGCCAGTCGGCACTGCCCCTCTCCTCCCCAGAGTTCTCCAGAAGTCTGGACCTGGCGCCTGCTGGAGACCACGGCCCAGGACGGCACTTCTGGCTCTAGCACTGCCATCATTGCCCCTTTTCTCTTTGCCAAGTGGCCCAATTGTAACTCAAAGTAGGTATTATTACTTTATTCACAGCCATTCTCCAACCTTCGTATTAATAATTCTGTCAAAACTCAAGGCAGTTTGAGCTTATTTTATTGAAACCCTTTCCATCTCTAAGGTCATAATTTCTTCCACATCCCACAAGATTTCTATTTAGTTACTTGTTCCAGGCTGAGGAATCCTTGTTTGGGGAAACCATTCCAACCCTCCAGTCTTGGCTACACTTGCCCATATTTCTGTGCCTTGACCCCAAGATGCATCTGAAAGTTCTTTCAGCCTGAAAGGAAGATACTTTGTTGCCTGAGAGACACAGGCTGGCTTGGCAGTTGTGTGGGTCTTTACTGTCATTTGCGGTGGGGCTGTATTTCTCTATTAAGTCTTTGCTGTTGTGTACTCTCGAGTCGGACCCGACCCATAGCTGACTCTCCAGTGGATTTTCAGAGGCAGTTAATCACACAGGGAGGGAACCAGAGGTGTTCACCTTCTGTACATAAACTGAGGCAGAGCCAAGTCAGTCTGCTCATGGACTCGCTGTCAGGCCCGAGAAGGAGAGCTTCTTGGCCTAAGTCAGCCCTTGAGTTGGCCCCATGCGGTAAGAGGGAGGCGGCCAACAGCAGCTCGTGTGTGTGGACGAGTGGGGAGGAGTAGAGGGGAGCCCAGGTTTGGATGTGTCTTGTTTAAGGCACTGAGATGACATGGTGATTGGAGCTGAGACGCTAGGGTTCAGTTACATAGCGTTCCAAGTCATGAATCTGGACAACATCACCACAGGAAAATGTAAACAAACCAGACAAACCTATAGAAAAGAGGTGAATGGAATGAAGCTTGGAGAACTTAGCTAATTCAGAGAATACGAGAAAGACGCTCGCTCTTGAACTCATTGCCATCAAGTCAGAACAGACTCAGAGCCGACCCTGAGACTGTGAGTTACAGGAGGAGATTTACTCTATTGAGGCAAATAGTGGATTCAGCAGGTGCCCCCTTGTAGGGAAGAGAAGGGTTAAAAATCTTCCCGAGTGAACCAACACCCAGCATCAGGATGAACAAAGCAAAGATTACCGTTGTGGAGGACTTCCTTTTCCCTGGATCCACAATCAGAGCTCTTGGAATCAACAATGAAGTGATCAAATGATGCCTCGCTGTGAGCAGATTTGCCTCAAGGAGCCTCTTTAAAGTGCTGCGAAGCCAAACGGGCTTTGAGGACAGAGCTCCTGGTCTTCTCGGTAGCTTCATCGACTTGGGAAGTTGGACAGGTGCCTTTAGAGTGGGGTGCTGGCAGAGAATATTGAAGATACCAGGGATTGCCAAAAGAACAAACAGATGCATCTTAGAAGCAGCACGGAAGTCTCCGTAGCAGTAAGCATGCTGAGACTTCGTCTCCTGTGATTTGGGCATGTTGCTGGGGGCCCAGTCACTGGGGAAAGACCTACTTCTGGGTGGTCTTGGTGGTTGTCGCTGTGAGTCACAGCGACCCATGAACGAACTGATTGATCTTGCCCTGTCCTGTGCCACCATCTGATACCCCAAGCCCACTGCCTCAGCTGCTGCGCCATTCTACCTGACTGATGGTCTCCCCTCTTTCTCTGACCCTCCACCTTTCCAAGCAGGAGCCCCTTTTCAAGGACTGGTGGTGACGTCGAGGGGTCAGCGACAAAGAGGAAAGCTTTGTCCTGGAGTGAAAACCCGCACTCTGCAAAAGTCAAATGAGATCCATTGAAAATCCAAAGACGATCTGAATCGGAGATCCCTCCAGATTCACAGGATGACGACGGCCCTCTCCCCAAGAACTCCAGAAAGGTGGTTACATCGTGCGAGCAGGTTGCAAAACTTGTAACTGGCCAGAAGACCGTGAGAGGGAAGAAAGGCGGGTTATCTGGACATATGCATCCAGCCGCGACAGGAGCTATCACATAAATGGGAGTACGTGATTGAGTTTATCCCAAGGTCCTAAGACAACAGGAAGAACAGTTATTCTAGTGATGGAGTCGTAAATTTCACGCCACACTGTTAACAGAAGGTCAGCAGTTCAAACCCACTCATGGAATGAAGGACAGGACAGGCCAAGCCCGCAGAGGGTCACCCCGAGTCAGAAGTGACTAGACAGCAGTGAGCTCTTCCTCAGACATACGTATTTGCTAGAGTTAGAGAACACTCTGTCTTACCTTTTTTAAGCCACATATCAAGACCCTGTGAGCGGCTTCTCCTCCCTGGGGTCACGGCTCGTGGGCCATCAGGTTGAAAGGAATGACATGGCAGGTAGCTTTTACAAACCCAGCATGGACTCCAGACTCACAGCAGTCCTTTCAGATGGCCTCAGAGCTCCACTGTAGACTGTCTGGCGCATGACTTCTATGCCTGCGAGCTCTGGAAGCTCTGGGATGACCCTCTGGTTGGTCAAATCCAGCAGCAGCTCCAGAGGAGAAAGAAGGGTGGTCTACAGCCTCAGAAACCCAGTGGAGGATCAGCCATGAGTCAGTTCCAGCTCCGTGGCAACGAGTGAATTTTATCTATACACATTCAAGGCACCTCTCCTTGAGACTCACAGCCCAGCGGGTTGACCTAGTGGCTGGAGCAGCGAGTCTAAGCAGAGATGGTAAAGATGGCATGTCGAGCCAGTGTGCCATGAAGCTGTACTTGGGCCACTGTGGGTCGGAGCCAATGAAGGAATAACATGGAATCATAACAGGGAAGGGGGCACGGGAATAGCCAGGGAGGAAGCCAGGAGAGCCCAGGAGCCGAGGAAGTGCTACGGGATGGACAGTGAACAGAGCTGGCTAGTGGGCAGGAGCCGCACTGCCAGTCTGAAGGTGTGTGGTTCGAATCCACCAGCTGCTCCATTAGGAGAAAGATGGCCAGTCTCCTCCTATGTGATTTACTGCTTCTGAAAACCTGCTGGAGGATCAGCTAAGCGTCAGTTCTGACTCATCAGTACACAACAACATCAACAGTCGGTGATGGGCGGGCTTAGCAACACAGACGTCATTGCGGACGCCTGCGGAGATGATCAGAGCAAGATCTAGCAGGAGGACAAGAATCTGCTTTCCACTGAGATGTGCAAGAAAAACTGGAATGGATAAATAAGGCCAGTGGGGGAGCACTTTCCACGCCATATTTGGCCTTTGTCTTATAGAGAGTCAAATTCAGGCACATATATATGTGGAAAAGGGATTAAATGATGCAGAGTTTCAGAAGTTCACCTGATAGTGTTGGTTAGGCAATGTGGAATCCAGATCTGTGTTTAGTTTGAAGTTTGTTCTAAAAACGAAGCTGGTAAAGAGAGGAGCAGCAATGGGCTGCCCAGGAGAGGAATGAACGGCCGGGAGGCGATTGAAGAGAAGAAACTTGACAGCTTAACTCACTACCGTGGAGTCGGAGAGGACTTGGCGCCGACCTGCCAGCAGGTTTTCAGAGACAGTGAATCACACAGGAGGAGACGGCCCACCTTTCTCCCAAGGAGCGGCAGCTAGGTGAGCACTTCTGTGGATGAAGAAACAAAGAGCCCCTCAGGCTTGAAATGAAACTATCTCAATGCTCGGAGAAGACATGCTTCTAACTTGACGGTAACTCTGCCTTCTTCTGGGCTGCTCCCTGGAGATCCACACGGTCCCCAGGCCCCACCGCTGAAGGAAAATGCCAGGTGTTTGGCTGTGATTGTGTAAGAGGAGTGTGGGGAAAACTTCCCCCCTGTCTTGTAAGATGGAAGACCCCAGACTCAGTCCTGTCTGAGGAAAGGGTCCCAGACTTACTACAGACAATAGAAATGAGGGTCATAGTGGATGTTTTGGCAAAAAAAGCCAACTAAATACTTATTTTGGAAGCAGCTAGGGCAGGAAATACCAGAGAGCTTCAACCAGTGTTTTAAAAGGAGATAAAAAGATAGGGTTTCTTGTTGTTGTTCATTCTAGTCTATCTACACACAGTATATACTATCTCCAGATCTTATGCCATAAGAGGAAACAGCAGAGCAAGAACATGTGCTAGTCAAGAACGATTAAGATGATTACAGGAGATCCCATAAATGTCTAAGATGACACAGAGATGAGACGTCTCTCCTCCATAAAAAGTTGACCAAGACAAAGAGGGGCTGTAATTAAAGTCTTCAGGATCACGGGAGACTGAGAGGAGAGGCACCTGCGGCCCCGAGAACCGCCTTTAGGCACCCTCTTCAAATAGGTCAATTATTTAGGCCAATTAAAAAGGAGGCTTTAGAATTTCTGTGCCTGGAAGTAATTCTGGGAGCTGAGCTGAGCCTGTGAAGCACCGAAGCGTGTGGGGCTGGAATTGGGGCTGGACGAGATGAGCGCTGTCCTGTCAAGCAGACTGACCTCGTGCTCCCTCCTCAAACCAAGGACACTTTCTCCAGTAGCCAGCCTCTGTCCCCAGCCTGGGACTGCTGGCCTCAGACCTGGAAAAGGCCGGAAACCAGAGTGCATTCAAGAGATCCTCTCCGCTTCTCTGGTCATCCTAAGGCTCGCTCTGTCCAGGTCTGTCAGCCTAGCCCTGCCCCTGCCCTTCCCTTCACCTGCCCTCCCACAGTTTATTGGTGGTGGTATGTGCCCTACTTGGAACCAACTCATAGCTGTCCCTCCCACAGGATTTTAGAGGCAGTCAGTCACACAGGATGAGACTGTCTAGCTTTCTCCCACAGAACACCTGGTGGACTTGAAGCACAGTTCAAGTTGCCTTCTGTTGATAGCACAGCTCCTTTCCACTAGGCTCCCAGTACTTCCTGAAGTTTGAGTCCCCGCCTCATTCCTGGGCCCAGTTTGAGAAGTTAGGTGCACCTGTTTCAGGCCACACTCTTGTCACTTACTTGCTAATGCAGCTGAGAGCTGGACAGTTAATACCAATGACAGCAGAAGAATTGGTGCCTTTGAGCTGTGGCACTGGAGAAGAGCACTGAGCATCCCATGGACGGCCAGGAAAACGAATAGCTATGTCTTGGGGAGGGTGCGGCCACAGTGCTCCTTGCAGGCAAGGATGGCAAAGGTGCGTCTAACACTTCAGGCACGTTGCTAGGAGGGGCTATTCCCTGGAGAGGGACATCTATTCCTTGGAAAGGGACATCATGCTTGGAAACGGGGAGGGAAGGCAGGCAAGAAGACAACCGTCAGCCAAGTGGACTGACAGAGGGCAGCAGTGGGATCGAGTGTGTCGGAGACAGTAAGGTGGCACCGGAGGGGACAGGGTTCACATCTGTTGTCTGTGGGATCGCAGCGACGCAGCACCTAACGACAACAGTTCTTTGGCGCGGCCGTGATCCGTATCCCTCCTTAGCCGGCTCTTAGACAGTCCTGGCACAGGGACCCTGAAGGCAGGGGACTTGGAGAGCCTGAGCTCTGCCCTCTGTGAAGGATGCTGTGAAGGCATCTTAGCCCTCGTCCCAGCCCTTCCCACATGGTGCAGGCTGATCCTGATTGCTGTTGTCTCGCCCTCACAGAAAGTTGAGGAGACGAGCCGCCCAGGCCTTGGTCCGACGCCCTAAGCCCCTTGGAAGGTAATGGGGCCGAAGCCCCGGGGCCTCCTGCCCACCCCTGTGGGCCAGGAGGTGGATGGATGGATGGCAGCAAATCCACGTCCATCCCAGACCCCAGCCTGATGGACTAGAGGGGTGAAGGGGAGGGGGGCTGGGACTGGAGACGTCCCCTCAGCTTTGGTCTGGGGAAGCTCAAAGAGGAAAGCATGTGGGAATGGCGGAGGAGGGCCTAACCTTTCCATTTGCACACATAGCTCCGATCTCACCTCAGCACCTGCATTCTCCCTCCCTCCCCAGCTTCTCCCCTCCTCCTAGTCCCCCTTTGCCCTCTCCCTGCCCGCTCCTCACCCTCCGTCCACCTGAATGGACCTAACTGGGTTTCTGGTCTCCGGCATCAAATCCGGAGAGCAGGGTGGTGGTGTTGTCCTCGGCTTTGTCCCGTCCCACCCGGCGCATGAAGGGCTCCCCAAGGCGCAGAACCTCCACCCTTCCTGGGCCACCTGCCTTGACACGACCTCCACCAACCTCTTTCTGCTTTTTTCAGACCAGCCACCAAGTTTAAGGTCAAAGCCAAACCCCGAGCAGGCAGGGTGCCGAGGAAGAGGTAAACTGAGTTCAAGGGGGGTGGAGAGAGGATGGATCAGCCAAGGAGTGCAGTTGGGAAATTGGGGTGCACTCAGAGAGGGGACCAAGAGAAAACTGTTTGTCAAAAGAGTTAATCAAGCAGTAAATGACCTATCAAAAAAGAAGTCAGTTGACCTTGCTGTTGGTTTCTGGAGAGCTATGCAGTTGCCTGAGGTTTTAACATCTCAATGGCGTCCATCCGTTGACCCCTCAGTGGTCCTGGGTCTTCCCTGTCACTCCTGAGTGAATCCTAGGGGCACTCTGCCTGCCCCCAGGAGCTTCAGTTGCCTCGGGTCATTCCTGTCCTGCAGAGATGGTGAGGAGGCGGAGGATGGGCCGGCCTTCAGGTGTGCCGTTCCCAGGGTCTCTAGGAGTTACAGACAACTTGATGGCACCCGGCAGCATCCAGTGCATCCAGTGCCTAAGGCCACAGAGCCGTGATGCCTGTGAGCTGCGGTGCTGGAGAAGAGCGCTGGCTAGCCCATGGAGGAAAGAACACACGGACAAAGTGCAGCCAGAGTGCTCCTCAGATCTGAGGGCGGCACAGTGTGGCCTTGTGTAGTTTGGACATGTTGTTAGGTGCCGCTACTCCTTGGAGAGGAACTTCATGCTGGGAAAAGGGAAGGGTCCGTGAAAGAGAAGGAAGAGCCTCAACAAGGTGGGTTGACACAAGTAACTGCAGCCGTGGGCTCAAGTGTGTCCAAGACGATGCGGACGGCACAGGATCGGACAGGGCATTAGCCCCGTTGTCCATAGGGTCATGCGTCACCCTCGGTGGAGCTCTCACCAACAGCATGCGTTTGCCTGAGACGGACCTTCAAGAGTGCTTTTGGGAACCTCGCGGCCAGCGGCAGAATCCTGCGTCCCTGCCTCCATTTAGAGTTACTCTCAATATTCTGTAACTGTCCCCCGGGTTCCTACAAAACTGAAGAAACAAAACTTCAGAACTGACATGGACACACCTTCCAACCCCAGTGGTTGCATCTAGCATAGCTTCAGAGGACAGAGTTTCCCTGATCACATCTTTGTGAGTGACGTGTTCTGTTCTGTTCTGTTGTCCCACCTCTCCTGAGCAAATTCCAGGGCCACCTAGGGGTCCCTGTGTCCAGCATTCCATAGTCCTCTCTGGTGATGTCAGAGGAGGGTACTGTTTGAGATTGTTCTTTTAGCAAACTTTGAGCTTACAGTTATCTTTGCCCAGCATGGTCTTACCCTGGCCTTCCCCATCCCACATTCTATGCTGTGATTTTTACTTTGCTAGTTGTTGGGGAAGAGAAGGGCAGATTTTAGAAGATACACAGCTTTTTCCTTTGATGGTTTCTTGGGCTTTCATCCAACAAGACTTGGTGAGAGTTCTTGATCTTTATCTTCAGAACCCATTTCTTCTGAGCATCTCCAGAGGCGTTCTGAACAAGCTCCAGGCTTCCCTTGTCTGTTCTGTTTCTGAACTTCTTTCTCCTTCTCGCTATGTCTTCCCGGCCAGTGGCTTCACTCCCTCATAGTCCTTCCTTCCTCCAGCACCAAGTGAGGGCACCACAGTGCAGTGGTTCTCCCACCATGTCTGCCTCAGAGGCCCCCACGCCAACACCAGGCCTCCTGCCTGCCCGTCTGGGTGGAACCAGCCAGCCTCCTGGGAGGACTGGTTCTCTCGTCCAGCACTCTAGGTAGAGGAGTCCTCCCATGCCCACACATCAGTACGTCCTTCACTCCTCCAGCAACAGGAAGGAAGGAGCCTCATTCCCACAATCAGTTCTCTGCGGTTCCCAGGCTTCAGCTTCTCCACCATAATGTGGCTTAGGGAACACGGCCTCAGTACGTGTCAAGGGCAGAAGCACAGACACCCTTAGTAAGAGACCTCAGCTCAGGCCCCACAGCTCGGGGCCTGCAGCTTCACCACCCGGCTGCCGTGTCTGCCCTCCTGCTCTGGCCATGTGCTTCGTCCAGCTCTCAGATACCTTTGTGCCTCTTCATTCCTGAAACTCCAGGCCTTTCTGTGTCTACTTGGGCTGGTCCCCCATCACTGCCCATCCAGGCCTTCTGTCCATTTTCTGGGCTGATTTCCCATCACTGCCCATTCAGCCTCACTGTGTCCACTCTCTGGGAAGGTCCCCATCACTGCTCATCCAGATCTTGCTGTGTCCACTCTGGGCTGGTCCCCCACCACTGCCCATCCAGGCCTGTGTCCACTCTGGGCTGGTCCCTGACCTGGAGGATCCTCTGAGCTCAGAGAGATCGTTTCTGTGCTGGACCTGCTCTCTCCTTGGTCCTGACTCACCCCACTGTGTCTGTCTCACCGTAACTGAGGGGTCACTGGCTGCTGGGTTCCTGTCTGGGAGCCCCTCCCTTCTGGCCACCTCATCCTGCCTTAGCCTCAACCCTGTCAGGACAAACAGCTGGAAACCATTTGGGAGGAGGTTTTGTCAGGGAACCAAGACCAGCCGCCCTTCACGTCCAGTTAGTTCGGCTGCCCAGCGTCCCAGCATCCTCCTGCCGGCCCGTCGGCTCTTTGAGCACAGAACTTGGCCATCTCCTTTGTCTCTCTGGAGGCAAACTCAGAAAAGAGGGGAGGACACACGGTCCTGAGAGGTTGGGGGAGGCACAGCGGGTGGGGGGTTGGGGATGGAGAAGCTGGAGCATCATCTCACCCTGATGTCCCCTCTTGTCCCCCAGGTTGCTGGCCCAGAGGCAGCAGCATGCTTTCGGCTTGCATGGGGTGACCTGCGTGGGCACAGAGGCCCACCTCTCCCTATGCTCCCTGGAGTTCTATCATGCCAACGACACCATCAGGTGCCCTGCAGGTGCCCCCGTCGTGGTGAGCTGTGTGCCAGGTCCCCTGTATGCTGTGCCCAGTGGCCACAAGAAACACCAACAGCTGAAGCCTTCTGGGGAGGTGAGGTGACCTGCCCACATGGGTGGGCATCCAGCACAGCCTGACTCTGACGGCAGGGAGGGCCCTTCCTGGGGGTGCACACAGACCCCAGACCTCTGGGTGGGGACCTCCAGCACAGGGGAGACTTCCTGGGTGGGCTGCAGACCCCAGATCTCTTGAGTGGGGACCACCCAGCACAGCCCTGTCAGAATTCATAGGGAGCCTTCCCAGGTTGGCTGAAGACTCAGGCCTCGCTCTCACCCCCACCAAGTCCCTTCAGTGCCCACGTGCCCTCCTGGGCACCCTTCAGTCTCCTTTCCCCCTGCAGGCCCGTGTGCGGCTCAAAGGCGGGGCCCACCCTGGGGAGGGCCGAGTGGAAGTCCTGAAGGCGGGCACCTGGGGCACCGTGTGTGACCGCAAGTGGGACGTGCAGGCGGCCAGCGTGGTGTGTCGGGAGCTGGGCTTCGGGAGCGCCCGGGAGGCACTGAGTGGAGCCCGGATGGGGCAGGGTGAGGGCCTGAGGGGGCAGGGGAGGTGTGCATTCCTGGGGTGCAGTTACACCTCCCTGATCCATGAGGCAGGGTGAGGGGTGAGCAGGGAGGAAGTGTGTGTTCCTAGGGTGCAGTTACTGCTCCCTGATCTCTGAGTGGAGTCCACAGGGGGCCGGGGCCAAGGGGTGGGGGCGGCAGAGTCGGCCGGAGGCGTGTTCTGGGGAGGGAGGTTCAAACACCTTTGGGGCCCCCCCCCCTGTGATGGTGCTGAGGTTCCCCTCCGTGATGGGTGACCGCTCCCTGGTCGCTGACCCCCCAGGCATGGGGGCCATCCACCTGAGCGAGGTGCGGTGCTCGGGGCAGGAGCCCTCCCTCTGGAAGTGCTCCTACAAGAACATCACGGCCGAGGACTGTTCCCACAGCCAGGATGCCGCTGTCCGCTGCAATCTGCCCTCCACAGGTGTGGAGGCCAAGGTCAGCCCAGTGCCCTGGGGTCGGGTCTGGCCATTTACCCGCACCAGCACGCAGCTCCCCTGAGCCCCCTCCGGGCCTGTCCGAGCCTCTGAATCCCTGTAGACCCCAGTCTGCCCCAAAAGCTCCCCAGTGCCTCATGTCACCACAGATCCGGCTCAGTGGGGGCCGCAGCCGGTACGAGGGGCGATTGGAAGTGCAAACCGGAGGACCTGGGTCCCCTCGATGGGGGCTCATCTGCGGGGACGACTGGGGGACACTGGAAGCCATGGTAGCCTGCAGACAGCTGGGCCTGGGCTATGCCAACCACGGTCTACAGGTGAGGAGCCAGGAAATACCAAGGGGGGCCTGTGTGGGGTGGGTAGGTGTGGGGATGATGCCTGAGTGGGAACCCCTGGTGGGCGGGGCGGATGGGTACAGGGGTGACCCCAGGGCAGGTCAGGGAGAAATACCCTGAGAGGCAAGAGGGAAGCCTAGGGGGCTTCCAGGCCCCTCAAGTGGAACACCTGCCTGTCCTCAGGAGACCTGGTACTGGGACTCAGGGAATGTGACCGAGGTGGTGATGAGTGGTGTGCGCTGCACAGGGACAGAGCTGTCCCTGGACCAGTGTGTCCACCACGGCACCCACGTGACCTGCAAGAGGCCCGAGCCCCGCTTCACAGCTGGGGTCATCTGCTCTGAGAGTGAGTGTGGGCCGGGTGGTCGGCTCCCCTGTGGGTGGTGGCTGACCTTCCTCATGGGACAGGCAGTGGCCAAGCTTCCCTGTGGGGCAGGTGGTGGCTCACCTTACCTGTGGGGTGGGTGGTGGCCAACCTTCCCCAGGGGGCGGGCATGGCCGACCTTCCCCATGGGCAGTGACTGACCTTCCCCTGGGGCAGGCGGTGGCTGACCTTCCCCTGTGGGCAGTGGCCGACCTCCCCCGCGGGCAGCCCCGCCAGGAGCCCAGCTAACACCTTGCTCCCGGGGCAGCGGCCTCTGACCTGCTGCTGCACTCGGCCCTGGTGCAGGAGACGGCCTACATCGAGGACCGGCCGCTCCACATGCTCTACTGCGCAGCCGAGGAGAACTGCCTGGCCAGCTCCGCCCGGGCCGCCAACTGGCCCTACGGCCACCGGCGCCTGCTGCGCTTCTCCTCACAGATCCACAACCTGGGCCGGGCCGACTTCAGGCCCAAGGCCGGCCGCCACTCCTGGGTGTGGCACGAGTGCCATGGGTGAGAGGGCAGAGGTCACGTGGGCAGCCGGGGCGGGGCGGGGGGGCCTGGCGGGGCGGGGGGGCCTGCTGCGGGCGGGGAGGGACATGTTTGCACCCTGTGTCCCCACAGGCATTACCACAGCATGGACATCTTCACGCACTATGATATCCTGACCCCCAATGGCACCAAGGTGGCCGAAGGCCACAAAGCCAGTTTCTGTCTTGAGGACACAGAATGTCAGGAGGGTGAGTGGGGCCTGGAGAGGCCGGTGTGTCCACCACATAGTCCTGGTGTTTGGAGACAGCAGTGTGTCCACCCCGCAGTCCCAGTGCCCAGAAAGGGTGGCGTGGCCACCTCATGGTCTTGGTGCCCATAGAGGGTGGCATGTCCACCCTATGGTCCTGGTGTCCATAGAGGGTGACATGTCCACCTCATGGTCTCAGTGCCCGGAGAGGCCAGCATATCCACCCTACAGTCTCAGTGCCTAGACAAGTGTTTCCTCCCCTCGGCCTCCCCCTCCTCTGATGCACAGCATCCCCTCCAGATGTGTCCAAGAGGTACGAGTGTGCTAATTTTGGGGAGCAGGGCATCACCGTGGGCTGCTGGGACCTCTATCGGCACGACATTGACTGCCAGTGGATCGACATCACAGACGTAAAGCCTGGGAACTACATCCTGCAGGTGCGGCACTGGGGGGACGTGGGGAGGGACGTGGGGGACATGGGGAGGGACACTGGGAGGGACATGATTAGACACATGGGGAGATATGGGGGGACATGGGAGAGAACATGGGGGGACACGGGAAGGGACACAGGAGAACATGAGGGGATATGAGCGGACATGGGAGGGTTAATGGGGATACAGGGAGGGATGTTGGGGGACATAGGGGAAACCTGGGGGGGCATGGGGGACACTGAGGAACACAACCGAGGACCCAAGGACCGAAGCTGGGGACATGGCCTTCCACCACCGCAGGTGGTTATCAACCCCAACTATGAAGTGGCTGAGAGCGACTTCACCAATAACGCCATGAAGTGCAACTGCAAATACGATGGCCACCGCATCTGGGTGCACAACTGCCACATCGGTATGAGGGGCAGCGGGTGGCCTGGCCCCTCCCACAGCGGCGCCCCCCTGCCGCCGCCCCAGTGCCTCCCACATCTGTTCACTCTGCAGGTGACGCCTTCAGCGAAGAAGCAAACAGGATATTTGAGCGCTACCCTGGTCAGACCAACAACCAGGTCATCTGACGGACCAGCACCCTCCCCTGACGGCCACCACAGCCCCTCACGGCGGTCCGAGGCTGCATCAGCTCAGGAGCTCACAGAGGACCGCTGCCGCTGTGGGCCCACTGCACCCCGGCAGGTCACCGCCCTCCTTCCCGGCTGGGGTGAGGTCTGCGGCCCAGGCCCGCACGGAGCCCAGCTGGGGACTAGCTGCCCAGAACGCCAGACGGCAGTGCTGCTCACGGTGAACGGCGATGTGAACGGTCAGGCCGGCCGCGGCATCCCCCCTCGGTTCTCGGGGACACTGCCTTACCTCCAGCACCTTCCCTTACGTCGACTATAACATGTTGCTCGATATAATTTTATTTTATATAAAAAGTGGCTTTGTGGGTCTTCAGAACCCGAGACTTGGTTCTGGCAGCTGGAGGGGCCCGCCCCCCTGGTCCATCTCACTGTCGGGCATTTGGGGTGCCCTGGCTCGGGAGGCGGGAGGAAGTCAGAGCAGGAATGTCCACTCTTGCTGATGAGGTCACTCTGTGACTTCAGGGGTCACGTACAAGGTCAGGGTCTCTGGCCCCCGACGGATCCGCACCGCCAGCTGGGTCTGGGTGCGGACTGCCTCGTACACGTCTTCAGCGTTCTGGACCAGCTGATCACCGATGGCCAGGATCACGTCACCAGGCCGGAGGCCAGCCCTGGGAGCAAGGAGGAAGAGGGCACCTCACTGTCCCCGTCCCTCACTGCACTGTCCCCTCACCAGGCCAGAGGCCAGCCCTGAGAGCAAGGAGGAAGAGGAGGGAGAGGGTGTCACCTGCTGTCACCCTGCACAACTGCCTCACTATCCCCATTCCCCCATGCACTGTCCCTCACCAGGCCAGAGGCCGGCCCTGGGAGCAAGGAGGAAGAGGGCACCTCACTGTTCCTATCCCCCCATGCACTGTCCCCTCACCTGGCCAGAGGCCAGCCCTGGGAGGAAGAAGAAATAGAGAAGGGAGAGGTGCGGCCTCCAATAACCTTACACAGGTACCTCAATGCCCCCCAAGTCCTTCTGCCATGTCCCCCATGTGACCTGTCCTCACAGGGGAGCCCAGACCAGCTTTGTGGATGAGCACACCTCATTGTCCACCATGTCCCCCACATGATGTGCCCTCACCGATGGGCGGGGGAGCCCAGGATGACTTTGTGGATGAGCACGCCGTGCTGAACGTCTGGAAAGCTGGGTTCTCGCAGCTGGAGTTCAGCAAGGATGCTGGAAGGATAAAGGCACCATTAACTGTGCCCAGACACTCTTCCATCCCAAGCCCACCCTAAGTCACCTACACCTGAAAAGTCCACGGGTACAGCAGACACCCACAACTGTCTGACTGCGCCTTCTAGGAGGTAGAAGTGGGACACGTGCACAGCACCTGCTGTTAAGTCAGCGGCACAGATGGCACGTGTCTGTGCCAGGAGCAGCTCAGGGACAGGAGGACCGACTGTCGGGATACTAGGGTGTCTCATGACATAAACGAGCATGAGAACGAGAGGAAATCAAGCTGGCTGCACAGAGACCATGCAGGAAGTGACAGGTGCAACGTTGGCAGGGCCAAGAGCAAACTCATCTGTGAACTTGGGATCAGACATTGAAGACTTTAATTCAGGGCAGGAACAAGACCAGATCAATCTAACTGTAGGCGAACAGCAGGAAGTGAGGTGGGAGACATTAAGGGACACAGCTGTCCTGGTGGCCTCGGAGGTCAGTCAACTTAGAGGCGGGATGACAGCACAACTGTGCTGCTCATACCTGGGGGTCAACGTCAGCATCATCACCCCGATGTACCGGCGCTGGGTCCCCCCAACTCCAAACCAAGAACCTACAGTAGAGAAAAGACGGTAGCAGAGAGAGCCTCATGGGGACACCCACCTCCCTCTCCTAGCACCTGCCAGTCTGTGCCCCAACTCTACTTGGGGAACCCCCCACCCCGCTCAAGTGGGGCTCACTCTTCTTTTCGCCTCGATGCAGAAACTCTCGCAGTCGGTCCGAAGGGATGGCGAAGGAGATCCCGGCCGTGACCTTCATGGTGTTCACCCCGATCACCTCCCCGTCCTGCAGGGATACAGGCTCCTGTCCCCTACCCCAAACAGAGTAGGGGGCGGAGGGCACCAAGGCGCTTCAGGGAGACCTGCCTAGACCAAGACGCTCAGGGACCCCACGCACCCTAGACATGGGTGCTGCTGACCTTCCACGCTGACCTGGCACAGGGATCCTTGAAGGGCGCGCCACTCACCAAGTTAACCAGGGGGCCTCCTGAGTTTCCGAACTGTGGGGCCAGAAGCACAGGGAGAGGACACTGTCTCCACACATCCGCGTGCACAGCGGCCCGCGCCCCGCGCGCCCCGGTACCCACGTCTATGGCCGCATCCGTCTGGATGTACTCCACGTTGGTCTGCGGCAAGCCCAGGTCCCTAGCCGGCCGCTGCGCCGAGCTGACGATGCCAGACGTGATGGTGTTCTGCAGCGCGAAAGGGCTTCCCATGGCGACCACGAACTCCCCTTGGCGGACATCGGCTGAGCGCCCCAGGGGCAGCGTGGGCAGCGGCTCCTGAGCGGAGGCACGACAGCCAGTCAGCGGGGCCCGCGCAGGGGTGCGCTCCGCGCAGGGGTCCGCTCCGCCCGCCCTCGCCACCCGCGCACCACCTCGGTCTGAATCCGTAGGGTGGCGATGTCGGCCACGGGGTCCACCGCGGTCACCATGGCCTCATATGTGTCGCCGCTGGGTAGCCGCACGCGGACGTGGCGCCGGTCGGCCACTACGTGCGCATTGGTTACGATTAGCCCATCGGAGGCCACCACGAACCCGGAGCCATTAGAGATCGGGACCTCGCGGCTGGAGAAAGGGTGCCTTGGGGGGGGGGGGGGGCGGGACAGCCCAGCCGAGAGGACCCGCCGGTGCGCCCACCCTCCGGCCCCCGGGACACCCAGGAGACCCCACCGTTACCGGCCTAGGATCTCGATATAGACCACGGCAGGTGCCGTCTTCTCCACCACATCCGCGATGAAGTTGTACTGGCTGCGCGGAGAGGCGGGCGGAGAGGAGACGGCGGCGTGGACGGCCGGACAGCCCCGACCCCAGGCCCACAGCCAGAGCGCAGCGCCCCCGGCACCCAGTGCAGCGGCCAGCCACACGCGCGCACGGCCCCCGGGGGGCTCCGGGGACCCCGACGGCAGCACGCGGACCCGGGGATCCGGGGACCCCGACGGCAGCACGCAGAACCGGGGCTCCGGGACCCCCGCGCGCAAGTGGTGGACAGGAGCGCCGGGGGTCCCATACGTCCGCCGGGACCGAGGGTCAGAAGACCCTGACGTCAGCGAGGCCTGGAGGTCAGGGGTCACCGGGGGCGCCTGCCCCGAGCGAACGCTCCCCACGGCCCGCCACTCCCGGAGGCGCCAGCCCACGGCCCGCCCCGCCCTCAACGCAGCCATGAGCTCCGCCGGGGCTGCGCCCTCGCCCGCCAGCTCCCAGGCGGCGCCCCAGCCGGAGCACGACCGCGCGCGCGGCACGCCGGGACCTGAAGTCCTCGGGCGGGGCACGCCGGGACCCGGGCTGCATGCCGGGAGTTGTAGTCCCCGCGGGCCGGCCGCAAGGCATGCCGGGGCCGCTCGCCCTTCCGGGGCGCTGCCGGGGCGGGACCTTCCGCCTCCCCGGACGGCGACGTCGGCTTCCCGGCAGACCCCGCGGCGGGGAAGATGGCGGCGGCGGTGGCTCGGCTTCCCTGAGGTGGCGCGATGGAGTCTCCGCAGGCGCCGGGGCCCGAGCGGCTCTTCGACTCGCAGAG
>NW_006399761.1:505626-510253 GCF_000299155.1 Elephantulus edwardii
GGGGATCGGGGGGCCGGGGGACCAGAGAATGGGGGGGCCGGAGATCGGGGGGCCGGGAGTGACCCCTCCGTTCGCAGGCTGGTGGTGCGGACCGTGTGTGCGGTGCTGGGGCTCGTGGCCGGGATGGGGGGCTGGGGGACCAGGGGATCGGGTGGCCGGACCGGGACTGACCCCTCCGTCCGCAGGCTGGTGGTACGGACTGTGTGTGCGGTGCGCTCGTGGCCGGGGATGGGGGGGTCGGGGGCCGGGAGTGACCCTTCTGTCTGCAGGCTCGTGGTGCGGACCATGTGTGCAGTGCTGGGGCTCGTGGCCCGCCAGGAGGACGAAGGGCTGCGCGATGACCGCGTCCGGGTCCTTGTCGCCAACCACGTGACGCCCTTCGACCATAACATGGTCAGCCTGCTGACCAGCTGCAGCACCGTGAGTGGGGGGCTGGGGCCGCCTCTCCCCGCGCGACCCCCGCCTGCTCCGCCTCCGAGTCGCTGACCCCGCGCCCCCGCTGCCTTCTCCCTGCCTGCAGCCGCTGCTGGACGGTCCTCCCAGCTTCCTGTGCTGGTCCCGGGGCTTCCTGGAGGTGGACGGCCGGGGCCAGCTGGTGGAGTCGCTCAAGAGGTTCTGCGCGTCCACCCGGCTGCCCCCCACGCCCCTGCTGCTCTTCCCCGAGGAGGAGGCCACCAACGGCCGCGAGGGGCTGCTGCGCTTCAGGTGGGTACGCAGGTGCCCCCGTGGCAGGTTGGGGGAGGTGCCCCTGGACCAGGTGGATACACGGAGGTTCCCCCCCAGAGGTGGCCAGGTGGGTATATGGAGGTTCCCACGACAAAAGGTGGTAAAGTGGATGTACTGGGTGTTCCCATGAGAAAGCTGCTGAGTGGGTGCACACAGGTGTCCCCTGGGAAGGTAGTCATGCTGGGTTGCCCTGCGTTTCTCGGTGCTGTCAGCACCCGCTCTCGCCCCAGGCTCTTAGATGGGAAGTGTGATAGTTAAGACTAAGTAGGAGCTGCTGGTGGGCCCGGCTGGACTGTGTCTCCTCCCCTTTTCTCTAGTTCCTGGCCGTTTTCTATCCAGGACGTAGTGCAGCCGCTCACCCTGCGTGTCCAGAGGCCCCTGGTCTCTGTGGTGAGTCCAGTGGACAAGAGCGTCCTGAGGGGGTTGGAGGCCAGGTTTCCCTGCCCCTGGCTCAGGCCTTGTGTCTTGCCACTCCGCAGACGGTGTCCGATGCCTCCTGGGTGTCAGAACTGCTGTGGGCGCTGTTCGTGCCCTTCACGGTGTATCAAGTAAGGTACTAGCCAGCACCAGCTGTGGTGTGGGGGAGAAGCGCACCTCAAGGCCCTGCCCGCCCACTGCTCTCTCATTGGCACGGTTACACCCCAGGCCACACGCTCTGTTCACTCATTCCACCTTCATCGTCACTCCCCTGCAGAGGTCCTGGGAGCAGGGAGGGCACACCACCCTGTCCCTGGTCCCCAGCATGGCCCTGATTGTCTTTGTAGGTGGCTCCGCCCTGTCCATCGCCAGCTGGGGGAGGGAAATGAAGAGTTTGCTCTCCGGGTACAACAGGTGAGGGAGTACACAGGCAGGATGGAGGCATTTCCCTAAAAGAAGGAGAAGGGTTGGAGACGTCCAGTAGTGACCCCTTTGCTTTTTCAATCCTTCCCAGTTGGTGGCTAAGGAGCTGGGGCAGACGGGCACACGGCTCACCCCAGCAGACAAGGCAGAGCACATGAAGCGACAGAGACACCCCAGAACATCGCGTCCTCCGTCAGGTGCGTGCCCCGTGCACACTCTCCGGCACCCGTCCCCCGCCAGGTCGGCTCCCCCAGCTCTGCCCAGTGCTCACCGTGGCCCATTTTGTCCTCTGCAGCTCACGCACCTTTCTCTCCCTCCTCTGGCCTGGCTCCCGGCTCACAGCTCCTAACTCTGGCGCAGAGAGTCAAGGAGGTTCTGCCCCATGTGCCATTGAGCGTCATCCAAAGAGACCTTGGTACTGGGAGGGGGTCTCCCGTGGGAGAGGGGCCGTGAGGGGAACGGGGGCATGGACGCAGCTCCCTCTCACCCTTCTCCAGCCAGGACCGGCTGCGTGGACTTGACCATCACCAACCTGCTGGAGGGCGCTGTGGCCTTCATGCCTGAGGACATCACCGAGGGGACCCAGTCCCACTCCAGCACCTCCACCCCCAAGGTGAGGCCCAGAAAGTGAGCAGCGAAGCCCTTAGGCTGGCCTGCTTGGCCCTAAGACGCTGGCACGGTCTGTCGGAGCATGTGCTTGATGGGTGCTCAGTGACAGTGACTGGGCCCCTTCTGACATTGTGGTCACTCAGTTCCCCAGCTCCGGCCCAGCCACCCCTGCACCCACCACCCTCACATTTGCCAAGTCCTCCTGGGCGCGGCAGGAGAGCCTGCAGGAGCGCAAGCAGGCGCTCTACGAGTACGCAAGGAGGTGAGGAGGCACCGTGGGGAGAGGGCCAGAGGGCGGAGAGTCCCGCTGGAGGGGAGAGAGCCCAGCCAGAGGGGGGAGAGCCCGGCCGGAGGGGGGAGAGCCCGGCCGGAGGGGGGAGAGCCCGGCCGGAGGGGGGAGAGCCCGGCCGGAGGCGGGTGAGGGCCGCAGGGGCAGAACCCGGCTGGAGGTGGGAGAGCCTGGCTGGAGGGGCAGAGCGCAGCAGGCAGGCACAGAAGCTAGTGTCACTGTCACCACCACCACCACCCCCCCACCATCCGCAGGAGGTTCACAGAGAGGCAAGCGCGCCAGGCTGACTGAGCTCAGAGGACTGGAGACACCCAGAGCCGCAGGACGGGGTCGGGCCCCCCACCTCCACAGACCACATGAGGTGGTGGAGGGGGTAGGGCCCCCAGTGTCTCATTAAATTCAGGGTTTTCATTCAATGTCTCTGTGGCTTCTTTGGTCCGTTCCTTGGTTGGGGAGGTGGTGTCAGGGGCTTTCTGAGCCCGCAGGGGTGGACGGGACCGAAGTGTCCACAGTCTCCCTTGGCCAAGACGATGAGTCATGCTGTGGACGGTAACTGGACTGAAAAGCCAGCAGCTGGCTTCTCGCCAGGAGTGATGGACTACAGGTTCCAGGATCCTCTGCTCCAGCTGGCCACGTCAGGTGTGAGCTCGCACATGCTCAGTGGCCATGAGCCGTTCAGGTGGGGCCATCGTCCAGCAGGTGGGGCGAGGATTTACCTTTGTACCTTCTGTCAGGAAGGTGCACTGGTGGCCTCGGACCCGACCATCCTAACGCGTCTCGGCTGCGGGCAGGTTTGAACTGGGGAAGCCCTCTCAGCCTGTGATAGCCACAGGTCTGGCTCCGGGGCCCTGGGGACAGTCCTCTCTGGAGGCCCCTCACCTTGAGAAGGGAGCTCTGGTGGTGCAGTGGTTAAGCACTCAGCTCCTAACTGAATAACCCGACGGGCGGCAGGTGGAGTCTTCTGCCGCTGTGCAGGAGAAGACTCTGGGTTTAGAAATCTTGCAGCGATGGTTCTACAATGTTCTGTCAGGTGGCTGTGTCTACTTGATGGTGGCAAGTTTGCATCTGGGGTTCCCACTTGGGAACTGAAGTCCCCCGACCCCAGTCCCACAGCATCGTCACTGGGGGTACAGGCCAGGCCAGGCCAATGGGCTGACCAGGAGGTGCCCCTCACCCACAGCAAGGCCTGACCAGCCGCCCTGCCCTGCAGGTCCTCTCCCACCATGGCCTGGCAGCCCCCAGGGCTGGCAGAAGCATCCAGCGGGGGCCCCAGGGAAGACGAGCTGGCCGTGAACCCCTTTGATGGGCTCCCCTTCTCCTCCCGCTACTATGAGCTGCTTAAGAGGCGCCGCGCCTTGCCTGTGTGGGGGGCCCGCTTTTCCTTCCTGGAGCAGCTGGAGAGCTGTCCCCATGGGGTGCTGCTGGTGTCCGGGGGGCCAGGAGCTGGCAAGAGCACACAGGTGGGGGTCTACCGGACAGGGGACCGGCAACAGCGCCCAGATGGGGGGTCTGTGAGCAGGTGGAGGTGGTGAAGGGTCAGAGGGGGTCAGCTCCAGCAACAGCACCCAGGTGGAGGTCTGCCGGACACAGGGACCGGGGGAGGGCCAGCTCCTGCAAGAGTGCCCAGGTGGGGGGGTCTGTGAGTGGAGGGAGGGAAGCTGGTGGGCCAGGCCTGATAGCAGCACCCAGGTGGGGGTCTGCAAGCAGACGGAGGGGGCTGAGGAGCTGCCTTCCCTGGGTGAGGGCACTAGGTGGTGTGAAATGTTGGGGTCCGATGGACAGAGGGGGCTGGGCTCACCCTCGTGGCTGGCTGAAGGCCCCCATCCCTTCGACTTCCTGTCCTTCAACCCCAGATCCCTCAGTGGTGTGCCGAGTTCACGCTGGCCAGGGGGCTCCAGGAGGGCCGGGTCACGGTCAGCCAGCCCTCCCCGCTGGCGGCCCTGAGCCTGGCTCTGCGGGTGGCTGACGAGATGGACTTGACCCTGGGTCACGAGGTCGGCTACAGCATCCCCCAGGAGGACTGCACCGGACCGGACACGCTGCTCAGGTGGGGGCTTCAGAAGGCCGAGCTGACGAGAACCCCTCACCCAACCACTTCCCTGAGACCCCTCGGCCCAGCCCACCCCCCTCGGCCCAGTCCAAGCCTCGGCCCTGACCACCCCC
>NW_006399761.1:510364-532483 GCF_000299155.1 Elephantulus edwardii
CAGCCCACCCCCCTCGGCCCTGACCACCCCTCTCGGGTCAGCCCACCCCCTCAAGCCAGCCCACTCCCTCAGTCCAGGGTGGAGCAACTTTTGGGTACATCCTTGTTAACTCCACCCAGGGACTGGCGAGGCCCCGGGCATGGAATCGTGAACAATGTCCTCGGTGGGCAGTGGGGTCCTGCTTATGGATCCTCAGACAGAAGTCAGCCCCCGGGCTTCGTCTGAAAACCTGGGTCCCTCAGAGAAGCTGCTGGCCGGTGTCCACACTGACTGCCCTGCCCACTGCCCCCATCACCAGGTTCTGCTGGGACAATCTGCTCCTGCGAGAGGTGGCCTCCACCCGGGACACGGGAGCCTGGGGTGTGCTGGTGGTGGACGAGGCCCAGGAGCGGACGGTGGCCTCGGACGCACTCCAGGGCCTGCTGCGAGGGGCCAAGCTAGGGGATCTCCCAGGGGACACCAGAGTGGTGGTGGTCACCGACCCCGCCCTGGAACCCAAGCTCCGAGCCTTCTGGGGCAATCCCCCCGTGGTGCACGTGCCTGGACCACATCACTGGGGCCCGGCTGTGGTCTACCGGGAGACGGTCCCTGCCGACCGCGTGGCAGCCGCCTGCCAGGCTGTGCTCAAGCTGTGCCGGGAACAGAGCCCGGGGGACGTGCTCGTGTACCTGCCCAGCGAGGAGGTAAAGATGAGACCACAAAGCGGGGACCCCGGGGGCCGTGGGGTCAGCAGTGCAGTTGTGCCCGGCTCACTGCCAGCTCCCACAGGCTCCTCTGGGTCTCGGGAAAATTCAAGGACCTTGCGGTGAAGATACCTACTTGGTTCTTGCTTCCTTCTAATGAAGAGATCTGTGTTTCAGTGGCTTGGGGTGCTATAGGGTGGGAAACAGCCCAGAGCTGACCGCAGTGGGAAACCACACAGGAGGAGACTCTTCCTTCTGTGGGGCAGCTGGGGGATCTGAACCGCGTGCCTTCGGGTTGGCAATGCAGCCCTTTTACACGAGGCCACAAGCTTCCGTATAGTGCAGTGAGCCTGGAAGTGAGTGACATTCCTCCTCTTTGGGTGGGTACACTTGTTGGGCTTGGTAGAAGGGTGCTAACAGATCCATTTCCCAGGGGACCTGTGGCCCAGATCAGTGACCGCCCTCACACCGCCCCACTCCTCAGGAAATTTTCCTGTGCTGTGACTCCTTGTCCAGGGAGCTGGCATCTCTGGACACCCTCGTGCTTCCCCCTCGGTTGCTGCCCCTTCACCCCAGCCACGGTGGAGCAGTCCAGGCTGTGTACGAGGATGCAGCCCCGGGGGCCCGCCGGATCGTGGTGACCCACTGGCTGGCTGACTTCTCCTTCTCCCTCCCTTCCATCCGGCATGTCATTGACGCGGGACTGGAGCTCCGGAGTGTGAGTGAGGGGGATGGTGGGGAGAGGAAGTAGAACCCACCCAGTGGCTGCCCTGACTTTGGCTGGGGGCGGTCGACAGGTTTACAACCCCCAGATCCGAGCTGAATCCCAAGTGTTGAGGCCCATCAGCAAGTGCCAGGCAGAGGCGAGACGTCTGCGGGCGGCAGGATGCCCCCCAGGTAAGTGCAGACCATTCTAGAGCGCACACCCGGAAAGGGCCTGGGGAGGAGCCCAGGGTGCTAGATTCTCCTGGACCTTCATCTCACAGGGTCCTGCGTTCGCCTGTACCCTGAGTCCTTCCTGGACTCAGACGCGCCCCCCACACCGCGACCCCGGGTGTGTGAGGAGAACCTCAGCCAGCTGGTGCTGCTTCTCAAGAGAAGGCAGATCGCAGAGCCGGGCGAGTGGCACTTCCTGGACCAGCCAGGTGAGCACCGGTCACAGTGCCCCGCACCCCGGTGCCCTCTCCGTGTCGTGTCGGCCACACCCCCTGGGAACTCATGGTCCCCGTCTCCTCGCCAGCGCCGGATGCACTGATGCAGGCCCTGGAGGACCTGGATTACCTGGCTGCCCTAGATGATGATGGGGACCTGTCAGACCTGGGCATCATCCTGTCCGAGTTCCCCCTGGCCCCCGAGCTGGCCAAGGCCCTGCTGGCCTCCTGCGAGTTTGGCTGTGTGGATGAAATGCTGACCGTGGCCGCTATGCTCAGCGGTATAAACCCGTGTCCGCGGCTTTGGACCCCATAACCCCTTGTTCCCACTGCTCCGTCTCCAGCCTCTTCTGTCCAGTGTGCTCCTCTCCCCTGCTTTCCACCGTCGGGGAACCCCACACTCTAAGCACCCCACTGACCACCTTAATGCCAAACCCAGTAGACATGCTGCCTTAGATTTCACGAACTTCTGACACTGGGGTGCTGAGCAGTGTCTCCCTTAAAAGCCACCCCCTCCTGGTTTTCACCTGCCCATGGCGTTCCCTCACCCTCTTCTGGCTCTCCTGCATCAAGGGTGCCTTCTATCCTGACCCCTCCACTCGCCCGGGTTCCTGAACACTCCCCACATGTGTCAGCAGCCCTCCTCTGGAAGGCCACCTCCACACTCCACACTCCACACTCCCAGGCCTGCGTCTCTCCCACGATGCCGCCACCTTCTGCCTCTTGGATTTGCACACTTGATGCCTGACTTGTACCAGCACAGTCCACACTACCTCAGAGCAGTCCACACTCTCGTAAATCTCCCCCTCACCCCAAAGGTTCTCCTCCCTTCAGAGTTCAGAGAACTCCTGTCGCTCCCTGGCCTCAGCCTGTTCCTTCAGGCGCCTGATTTTCCGTTTTAATTCTCCCCCTCGTCACACTTGCTGCTGCCAGTCTGAGGACCTTGTTGCCGCTCAGCGGGGTCCCTCAAGGCGCTTCCCAGCTTTCTGAAACATGCAGTTACTGAAGAACGCTTCCTCCAGCAGCTGTCCTTGACCTTCAAGGCAGAGACAAGCCGCTTTGACAGCCCAGCGGGCCTGCACGGGCCTTGCAGGGATCTGACCCAGACTCCCCAGCTCTCCCTCCTGCCGCTCTGCCCCAGGCAGCTCTGGTGGCTAAGTGGTAAGGAGTTGCACTGCCAACCCAAAGCAGGGGGTTCGAATCCATCCGCTGCTCTGTGGGAAGATGGGCAATCTGACAACAGCCAGCCTCTGAAAACCCACCAGGGCGTCAGCTGTGGGTTGGTTCCGACTCCACTGTGCACGGCACCACCGCTCTGCCTCACAGGCCGTTCCTCCACGCACCCCGAGCGGCTGCAGCTCCAAGACTGCAACACGATACTCGCTCTGTGCAGTGCTGCTCTGCATTCTAGAATGTTCTCTCTGCCCCCTCCCTCACCACTGCGCTAGGTCATCCTCGCACTCCACACAGCCGCCAAGGGCCCCCTGCTTTCCCTCCCTCCCACCTAGTCACAGCCTGGATTAGGGATCCTCAGCTTTGTTTCTGAAGTCCCAAACATACACACCTACTCCGCTTACCTAATGTCATGCTGGGCAGGTGGAGAGGCAGAGGAAGAGAGGGAGACACTTAAGGAGATGGATGGACACTGTATCCGCTGGCCTGGAGCATATCAGAGCCGGGGAGGTTACAGGGGGACTCAATGCCGCGGAACAGCAGTCCATTTACCGCTCACCTGCTACCTCTCCCTGCAGCTTCTACCAGCAGAGGGTCCTTTTATTGGTCCTGGGTGGGTAATAAACTGCACAGCTTCCAGCAGTGTGTCTAAAACCCCCATGGCGATGCCTGGACTGCCCCCTAGAGCTCCTCCTTCCCCAAAGCCTGCCCTGTCCAGCGTGACTGGCCGCAGCACCCCCTCCTTTCTGCTTCCAGCTGCTGCGGGCTTTACACGTCCCCCGCTCTGTGCAGAGGAGGCCTCGCTGCGCCGCGCGCTGGAGCACGCTGACGGCGACCACAGCTCCCTGATCCAAGTGTATGAGGCCTTCATACAGAGTGAGTGGCTCGCTGCGGCCTCTGGCCCAGGAAGTCCAGGTTCCCCAGCTGGGAAGCGGGGTGCACCTAGCTACGGATCCCTGAACCAAGGAGGAGCTTGTGGTTGAGGGCTGGGTTCCTTCCCAGATTCGGGAACTTGAACCTTGCTGGTCCCATGCTAGGTGGGCAGGACGAGGCGTGGTGCCAGGCGCGTGGCCTCAGCTGGGCAGCGCTGTGCCAAGCCCATAAGCTGCGGGCCGAGCTCCTGGAACTCATGCAGCGGATTGAACTGCCCTTGTCCCGGCCAGCCTTTGGCTCCGAGCAGAACCGCAGGGACCTGCAGAAAGCACTGCTGTCTGGGTACTTCCTCCAGGTGAGGACGAGGACCTGGAAGGACAGAGACCCTCCTCTCTCCTGCCAGGAGACGGCCTGTTGATGGCCTCTGCAGGTGGGATCCAAGCAGGTCCTCCGAAGGAGCCTTTGAAATCGGGAGACACAGCGAGGTCGAGGGTTGCACAGAGCGATGAGCATGGCTATGACTGAGAGGGTCTCCAAGACCCTTCACCGCTGAGTCAGACTCCCAGCTGAGCCTCCGGAGGGTCTTCAGAGGCTGTGACTCACAGGAGACGAGGGCCTGCCTTTTCTCCAGTGACCAATTGGTGGGTTCAGGCCCCAGAGAGGTGCACAGCTCTCCGTGGACTCCAGTTTAGGGACCAATGACGCTGGAGCAGCTGCTTTAACTCCCTAGCACCCCGATGGTTCTGAGGAGCTCGCAGCCCCGCTTCTGTGCGTTCCAGCATGAGCCTCTCCCCCTCACGTCCTTGTTCTTTTCCACGAGGTGGCCCAAGACACGGATGGCACTGGGAATTACCTGCTCCTGACCCACAAGCACGTGGCCCAGCTGTCCCCATCCTGCTGCTACAGAAGCCGCAGGGCCCCGGCCAGGCCCCCCGCCTGGGTGCTGTACCACAGCTTCTCCATCTCCACAGACAACTGCCTGTCCATTGTTTCCGAGATCCAGCCGAGGATGTGAGTTCCAGGGCGACCCAACACTCCCTGCTTGGGAGTTCCAGGGGCGGGGTCTTGTGGTTTGTGGGAGCGTGGAGAGCCAGCCCGTGAGAAAAGACATATGAGCTAAGGGCGACTCTCTGGCAGGCTGGTGGAGTTGGCACCCCCATACTTCCTGAGCAACTTACCCCCCAGTGAGAGCAGAGACCTCCTGAACCAGCTGAGGGAGGAAATGGCAGAGCCGTCACCACAGACAGAGCCCCCCGCCCCGCAGAAAATCGGGGATCCCTGCGTCCTGCAGTGAGCTGCCTCAGGAGTGGGGGGCCCGACCTCATCACACGAGACCCTCCTCTGGGCTAGAAGACCGAAGATTAGGGTCCCAAGAAAAGGTGGGCTCGGAGTGGAAGACTGGATGGAGCTCCACCCCCAGCGGGCCCCTCCCCCCAGCGGGCCCCTATTTATTTGAGAAGCCGGGACACGTTCCCTCCCAGCTGGAGCCAGACCTGTCCTTGTGCTCCATAAAAGACTTTCCCGTGACACCAGGTCTGGTTGGCTTCCGCGGCACTGTAAACACCACCATGAGGCAGAGACTACACGGAATCAGAGGCCCAGGCCTAGCCCTCCAGTCCCCCCAGGCTCAGCCCTCCACCTTCTGCTCGGTCCCCCTCTGATGAAGCCTTCCCGTGCTGAACCACATGGCTGCCACGGGCACCAAACACAAGTGCTTCACCCACACATGGTCATATTGCTTGCCTCCCTGTCCCCTAGCACACTGCCTCCAGCGGGTGCCGTCCCAATGGGCCCAGGGTTTTTGTCTTCACACAACTTAAACCCTGCTGCCTTTCAAGCCCGGGCGCAGCGGCCCATCCTCTAACTCCCAGCTTCCCAACAACAAACTCGGCAGCAGCCCATGACCTGAGAGAGCTTTGAAGTCCTAGCAGCTTCACAAACATCCCACTGTCCTTCCCTCCAGCCAGGCACCCCGTGTCCCCCTTCCCTGGGACCATGAGGACCCCGCACTTTACAGAGAAGGGGTAGAATTTGCTCATTCTCCTCAGCCTCCACCCAGGACCCCATCAGCCCTTGGGTTCTGTCTCTGCCCTGGACAGATGTCAGCTGACCTCCAGAAAAGGAGGCTTCAGATCTCCCCGGGCTTATTCCGCCTCTGGGAGAGTTTGCCTTTCCACCCCAGAGACACTGAACTGCCCGCTCATCGCTCATCGTGTTGAGCACGCAGATTCGGGGGCTATGTGCCTGGGGCTGTCATGGCAGCCATCAGTGAAGCCCGAGTCAGGGTGACCCTGTGAACGGCAGGTCTAACACCCTCCCTATGCCGGCCCGTCCGTCCCCCTCGCGTCTGACACGGTACAGGCAGTATGTCAGTCCATCTCTCCCGCCTTTCCCAGCGTGATGTCTTTTTCTATGGACACGCCCCTCCAGCCATCAAGCCCCCAGAATGTGAGAGTTTCCCCATCCTTGCCGCTAAGGGGCACCCGGGTGGCTGTCCTTCTGTCTGCTGTGCAGACCGCTGTTCGGTGTCGCCAAGTGTAGACAGTGCTGTCTGGGGGAGGGCTTGAACCACAGTGAACTGCTCTGAAGCTTTTGCATCAAAATGTTTTTCCAGACGTCTTTCCTTCCAGGGCTAGGAGGTCATTTACCCACAGACTTCACCGCACTTCAGTTTCCCCAATTTCTCCATCTCATACACACACACACACGCGCGCGCGCGCCACTGTCCTCCTGTTCCTCCATCCACATTGTTAACCCTGGAATTCTTCTGACACTTCTTGGCTCCATCACGTCCAAACGATACACCCCGTTCTCGCCCTGGATTATCCACGGGACGTGGGATAACTGCCCACTGCTGCTTCTCTCGGGGAGGGGACCCGAGACAGCTCCATCTCCCTAGGTTCACTTTCCGGTTCGCGCACAGATACCCCCCGGCCTACCTCCCAGGGCGTGGAGGGTCACGTGGGAAGACACAGCACGCTGACCACACACGACACCACGAGGAGGCGGTTTTGTCACGGGTCGGAATCCTCTGCGGTTGTTGGACAGTTGAGGGATGCGGTTCCGGTGTGGACAGCGTTCTGGTCCCTGACAGATTCTCAAGCTCCAGCGAGGCCCCCCCTTCACAGCTTTCTCATAGATCCAGCGGAGGGGACCCGGTGCCCCCACACCACACGGCCTCCGGGCCACCACTCCAGGTCCATCCGCGGTCCACCGACGCGCCCCAAGTCCGGGGTCTAGAGAGCAGCGCCCATTGGCCATCCCGTCCTCCTCCGAGTGCTTCATTGGCTACCAGCCTGCAGGTCCCGCCCACTCGGTGCAGAGTCCAAGCGGACACTGGCGTGAGAAAGTGCGGCAAAGGCCTCGTCTGGGTAGAGTGGCCGCGTCCACCTGCGGTGCCTGGTGGCCACACCCCAGGGGCAGCTGCGTCCAGGCCGCGGCGCTCACACCACTGAGGCCAGTCCAGACACAGAGGCCACCTTGTTGTCCTCAGCCCAGGGCTGCAGGTTCTGGAGCGCAAAGAGCGACGAGTTGTGCAGACAGAGCGGGTCCGGGGGCAGCGGCGGCCGCAGGGGCCTGGGCAGCGCGTCCTGCTGCAGCCGTAAGAGCAGGCGACCTGCCCGGTGCCGCTCGGCCTCGCGCTCCTCCGCCGTCTGGCGCCTGGCGAGGGGCACAGAGGACGAGGATGAGGGGATCGGGACCCCCGCGGGGCGCGTCCCCCAGCCCACGGCCCTCGGGACCCTCCGGCCGCCCACCCGCCTCACCGCCACTTGGTGCGCCGGTTCTGGAACCACGTCTTGACCTGCGCGTCGGTCATGCGCAGCGCCTTGGCCAGGGCCGCGCGCTCGGCCGACGCCAGGTACTTCTGGCGCAGGAAACGGCGCTCCAACTCCAGCACTTGCGCGCGCGAGAAGGACGTGCGGGGCTTCTTCCGTTTGGGGGGCGTGCGGTTCTGGTAGGGGTGGCCGATGCGCCGGGCCCCGGAGAAGGGCGACAGAGCGGCTGCGGGGAGGACCAAGGACCAAGAAGAGAAGAGTGGGGCCCCAGGTGTCCCCGCCTCCAGCCCGGGTCAATGGGGTCCCGAACCACCTGGAAAGAACAGCTTCCCAGAGCGAGGCGGGGGACCGCCCAGACTTCCCCGCGGGCAGCGCCTGCCTCTTCTCCACCCCATCCCCGCCGCGACATCCCCAACGTGCGAGATGGGGGGACCCTCAGAATGAACTGGGTAGGGTGGAAACACATGCAAGGGAACGCGGACCGATGCGCGCACACCCACGGAGAGGCCGCCGTGCAGCGTGGCCAGGAGCCAGAGGGGCTAGGCAACCTCACCCGTGAGCCGGTCCTTGGCGAAGCGGCGGCCGCTGTCCATCCACGGGAAGGTGAGTCCAGCCAGGCCCCCGGCGCCGCCCAAGCCCGAGGGCCCCGCGGGCGCGGCGGCTGCAGACGGTGGCACGGGCAGCGGGCGGTGCGCCGGGACTCGGATCACACCCGGGCCCGCGCCGGAGCCCACGCCCGAGCCTCCGGGCAGCGGCGTCAGCGGGCCCGCCGGGCCATAGCCTGGAGCTCCGTGGAAGCCCCCTGAGAAGGCCGCGCTCTCCCCAGGAGCCGGGCCCCCTCGGCCGGGGCCCAGACCGCCCCCGGGAGGCTCAGGGCCGCTCAGGATCTGGTCAATGCCAAAGCTGATGGGCTCGTGGTGCGGGAGGTGGTGCGTGGCCAGCACGGCCGGCTCCATGGTCCGGGCAGGCAGGACCTCAAGGGCAGTGGCGGAGGGAGGGCGCCTGGGCAGCTCCCGGAGTCTGGCCTCAGGGCCCCGCAGGGCCGGCCAGCGGGGCGCACGGGGGCCCCAGGGTCAGCAGCATCCCTGGGACTGCGCTGTCCGGGGCGCGCGCAGGGCCGCTCATCCCGTGGGTGTGGGCAGGGCCCGGAGCGCCCTGGACGAGGATGGACGCGGGTCCTCGGTGGACAGGGTGGACCGGCTCCCGCCGCGCAGTGACTGAGGACCGGTGGGCCGTGAGGGGTGGGGGCGGGCAGGGGCGGGGCCGGCTGTTAAAGGGGAAGAGCCGCCTGTGCGCCCCAGGCCTGCGGGCTGGGGGCGGGGAGATGCGGGCCGCGGAACGGCTCCGCTGAGTCAGCGCGGTGCGCGCGGCCTGGTCCCCGCCGCCCTCTGCCTGAACCTGTTCCCACCGGCCTCCCGGGCAGGCGCCCCGGCCCCCGCCCCGCCGTCCGATGGACGCTGCCCGCGGAGCCCCGGATTCGTTGTGGGCCGCGCCCCGGTGCCCCAAGAGGCCCAATCTCGTTTTGTCTCCGGTGGTGACGGGAGGCGGCTGCGGACGCGCCGGCGAGCTGCAGGCCGAGCGGAGCACCGACAGGTGTGGGCGCGGCCCCGAGGCGCACGGCCTGCGACCTGCAGCGGGGGGAGGGAGAGGCGGCCCCGCGGCGCCAGTGACCCCGGCCCGGCCTCGCGCGGGGGCCCCCGCGCCCGTGCGCTGCTCTGGGAACCGGGGGCCTGGGGAGCCTTAGAACTTGGATTTCGCAAGATCGGAGCAGAGCGGACCGGCTCGACCTGGCCAGTTAGGAGAGGACAGGGACTGGGGTCTGGCCTCCGCCTCGGACGGTAGACGTAGGGGGCCTCCAGCCGCGGACGCCGCCCGGGGCGCCTGGAAGACCGGTTCTCAGTTATCGTGAGCCCCCACGCGCGCCCCGCCCAGGTGAGGGGGCAAATCGCCACAGTGACAGCGAGCCCGCACTTTGGTCTTGGGGTCCTGGCCTCCCTGCACCCCACTGATCCTCCGCCCACCCGAGCTCCAGAAACTGCCCCGACCGTGGGGGGAGGAGCGGGGAAGCGGCTCCTCCATGACCTTGTGACCCGGAGCTGACAGTGTGCGAACCCCCCTCGCCCCTCCTCCCAAGGATGGGACCCCCGCCGGCGCCGCGCCCTAGACCCGCCCCTGCCGCCGCCCGGCCCGGTGCAGGCCGCCCTAATCGGGTTAGCTGGGCAGCAATTGCATTACCTTCTCCGGCCCGGCCCGCCCCCGGGGGGGGCCCTGGCGCCTCCGAGCCGGTGAAGCCGGGCGCGGGGAGGGGCCATCCCGGGCCTGGTGGGCGCGAAAGAGCAGCGGGGGGCCCCGCGGACCGCCACGAGGACCCCGGCCCGCTGCATCCCCCCCGCCCAGCAACGCGAGGCTCTCCACGGGAGGGTGGGGCTCCCCTCCCGAACCGCCCTCGGGGTCCCCAGGGAAAGCCGCTGGCCCCACTTTCTCCCCAGCAGATGGGCCGGCAGCCTGGCGCCCGGGGCAGGGTGAGGGGTCCATCTCTCCTGGGAATGGGGAGTGCTCCTTGGGTGTCTGAGAAGGGCGATTAAGAGAGGGGAGTAGACCCCCCCTCCACTCCAAAGCCACTGGCCTCCCAGACCTCCCAAAGGAGGGTTAGCCCCCAGGTGGGGGACCCCGAGTTTGTGTGTGTGCTGGGAAGGCGGACGGTGTTAGGTGCCGGCAAAATGACTGACTCAGACCCCAACAGAATCAGTAACCTTCTCCACACTAAGTCACGGCCTCCTCCAGGCCAGGTCTTCCCGCTCTCCTCTGTCAGCTCACAGTCCCCCACAGCCAGGGTGTTATCTGGGGGAGGGGGGGGAAACAGGCAGCCGCCGCAGCCCCTCACTCAGCGGTGGACGGGATTCCCAGCGCCCTTCCTCCGCAGTAAAGGGGACACAAGGCCACGGAGGGGGGGACGGGGAGCAGGCAAATTAGGGGTCTCTGCTCTTTAGGCAAAACTCTGAGAGGCGGTCCTGGGAGGAGGTGAGGGACAATGGAAGCCTAGGACGCACAGAGAGGACACGTGTCTGGGGTCTGTAGCTCTGAAGCCCTTGCGCCCTACACTCCACTCTGGGCACAATGTGTGTCTGGTTCAGAGAATCATGGCCCGGTGGTTCCGCCCACGTCCAGTACTCTCCAGTGAGTCGCTGGCAGTCAGTGAAGGCGGCCCCACTCTGCCTGGCCAGCTTCTGGGGCTCAGCACCCAGGCACCCCCACCAGAGAATATCCAGATGAGCCCGTCAGGGAAACGGCTCATAGAACCACATCCTGAGGAGTCTAAACAACTATCCAATCAGTGACCCATGTCAGGGCGAAGAGAGCCGTCTGCAGGCCCAGTGCTAGGAGTCTCTGCTTGACTTGAGATACCAGGTTCTTGCTGGCCCCAGTTCCGACTGTCAGGTACACAGACCACCCTCAGGTGGGTGCAGGTCCTGGGGTGAGCACAGGTGTACCCCCGGTGGGCACACACACAGACCTGGGGTGAGCACACGTGTCCCCACGGTGGGCACAGAGACCTAGGATGAGCACAGGTGTGCCCGTGGCGGGCACACACATAGAAACCTGGGGTACACACAGACCCGTGGACCTGTCTGCTATCTCCTACCTGCATGTTGCCCCCACCTGTTTCTCACGCTGGCCCCCTTGTCTTCCTCCCGTGCTCCCCACCACCTGCCGACCTTGCCTCGCCCTCCTGTGTCATCATTTCTTTCCTCCCCTTACTTCTCCCCACACCCAGCTGTGTCACCAGCTCTGTCCTCTCCACAAAACCTTCTTGGAAAGAAACTCAGCTTCTCTTTCTCTTGATCAGATCACCCACACTCATTGGCTCTGTTCACTCAGCGTCTACTTTTGTTTGAACACACTGCCAGCCGGCTTTACTACACTGACCCTTGCACAGAGAACGCCACTGGCCAAGGTCAATGCTATGGCATAATTTACTTTATTGATCGCCCACCAGCTCTTTCCTTAATGCCGTTCAAGTCCACCATCTCCTCTGAGTCAGAAAGGTGGGCAGTGACTTACAGCCCCTGGACACGCACTGGGCGGGGGTCAGGTCATTGGCTTGGACTCAAGGCAGTGGGCTTGAGGGTTTTATTTGGTTTCTATGTGAAAGTTTACAAATCATACTGGCTTTTTAAATATGATCATTTCTAGAGATTTCCTACTAAAACAGAATTACAACTTCATTTGATCATTCCTAACTTGTATAGTATTAATTACAACATATAAATATCATTAATGACAGATACCCTGTACATTGCTCTGCCTTTGCCTTTTCTACTTATTTCTTTTAGCTGCCTTTCCCTCTGCCCCGACCCTGGTAACCATTCACAACTAAGTCTACCCATCAACAGTTGTGCTGCTGATCCTTTCTGCCGGTTCAGACCGACCAGCAGCTTTGATGGACGAACGCTCTGAGCCTTCTCCTGCTCTGTGCTTTACACCCTCGTGAGCCCAGTGGAGAGCTGCCTATTAACCGCTTCTGACTTGACAGAGTTTGTATTATGTAAACCCTTCCCATTTATAATACACCTCATGGCCATCCAGTCTGAACTGTCCCTAGCTGACCCTCCAGTGGGTGTTCAGAGGCTGTGAATTGCATGAATGTCCATCTCTCCCCTGCAGGTGGTAGGTTCGAACCACCAGAGGTACCAACTTTATGTTACCAGCATGGCCCTGCCCGCTGGGACATCAGAGCTCCAAAGTTTTTTCTAAGTTGCCAACTTTTTAAAAAAAATGTCCAATTTGATTTCCATCCCATTGTTTTATTTGCCATCTCTGGATTTTCACAGCCACGGATGTCTGTCTTTCTTGCATTGCCTTGGTTACTCCGTCTAAGCTGGAATGTTCTTCAGAGTCCAGCCTGCTATATCCCCTTAGACTCCAACAACCCCAAGGCTCTCTCCTCCTGTCCCCCTCGGACACCTGGGAGGCTCCACCCTGCTTTGGCACTTCTAGTGCATCCAGCCTATGTCCAGGTGCCCTGGCTTTTCTGTTGCTGCCTAAGTCCACGGGGCTGGGGGCCATCCTCCCTCCCCGGTGCTGGGTTCACCTTCTTAGCCAGAGCCCGAACCAAATCCCTCACTACTTCCTCCTCTAATGCTTCCTCTGAAATATTCCAGATGACAGCCCTCCCTTTCCATTTCTCTAAAGTCTTTGTCACCACCACTGCGAATCATTCATTTCCTCGTCCAGAAAACTTACCCAGAACGCTTGATGTGTTCCCAGCTTGCTGGAGATAAAGCAGTGAACACAAGATGGGGGGGGGAATCCTACCACTATAGAGCTTACATGCTAGTGAGGGAGAGACTTTTTTCCCTTTATTAATTTCAATGCACATCTATATTTTGGATTTCCATTCATTCATTGTTGCACTTTTCTCCTCGCCCACCCCCACCCCCAGTTCACTCTTCTCCTTGAAAAGTTTTGCTTTTCAAGTTTTCTTTTGGAAAAACTCCTTCATTGGTATACAATCCCCCCTGCACACCCCCACCCCACCCCAAAGTATACTCCACTCTGCAACCCTCATTCCAGACTCTTATGATAATCAGACTTTTTAAAAAAGCAAAGCAAAGTGTCATATGTATCATAATAAATGCTAAGATGGACACACATAACCAGGAAGGATAAAGAGAGGAGACTCAGGCAGTCAGGGAAAACCCCAGGGAAGCGGCATCTGGGTAAAAGCTTGGAGGAAGCAACGTTGTTTTGTGCTGTTGACTCAGAACTAACCGTCCAGTAAAGACTGCCCAACTTTCTCCCATGGAGCAGCTGGTGGATTTGAAACGCCTACCTCTGTGTGGCAGCACAAGAGGGAGCCACTTGGATACCTGAGCAGAAAGCAATCCCTGTAGGGAGCTAGCGGGACCAGGTCCACCTGCATCAACCGTGACTGCGGAACAACCGTGAGGGTGGACAGAAGGGGCCGCACAGGCTTGAAGACCACGCTGAGGAGGACTTGGCTTTTATTCTGATGGCAAAGAGGTGCTTACAGAGAAGCGGAGGAGCAGCCTGGTTTATTACTTGCCATTTCAGTAGCTTTCCTGAGGTGTAGCTGATAATACAAGACACTGTCCATCTTTAAAGGGTACCATGGCAATCCAGATCACAGATGCCTTAGCTCATCGCCTCGAAAACGTACCCTCGGCCCATTGTATGTTTTCACAGAACCGGGCTGACTTCACCATGCCGAGATCAGATTAAGAGAGGCAGTGGTGGGTGAAAAGGACTCGGAATCAAGACGGTGGAGACCAGGGGCAGTGAGAAGTGGCTGCTGTTGTCAGGGGCCAGCAAGTAGACTAGGACTCACAGTGACCCTGTAAGAACAGACCTGAACCCTGACCTGTCCTGGGCCACCTTCGCCACCTCGGCTGTTTGAGGCCATCGTTGCACCGTGTCAGCCCATCTGGCAGAGGGTCCTCCTCTCTGTCTCTGACCCTCTCCACCTTCCCCAACATGGTGTCTTTCTCCAAAGGCTAGCCCCCCCACCCTGACAAGATGCCCCGAGTGTATGAGACCAAGTTTTACCATCCTGTTTGCTAGGAACACCTTGTGGAGAAGTCATTAATAAATCATTATCCACCTAAACTTCCTGACTCTTCGTTCCAAGTCACTTTGATAACAAAATGCTCCTTGAATAAGGGAACCCTCTCCCTTCAGAAGGTGGCCAGCTCCCTATGGCCCTGAGCCCGAGTCCCCCCCCTTCAGCCCTTGCCTTGGCCTCCTTCCCATCGTCTCCTTCCTCCCTTTGACAAGCCCTTCCCTGTGTCCACCACACTCTTCACCGCTGCTCCAAACTGTACCCACAGAACACCCCACATCTCAAGTCACTGGGGGTGGCTCCCTTGTCTCGATTGCACTTGGTATAAATGATGTGGTTTGGTGCCATCCAGTCATCAACCGCTCCCAGCGAGCCTGGGAACCGCCGCTCTGAACCCTGTCTGTCCTGGCCGTCCTCACCACCTCTGGTACACTCCCGCCCACTGTTACAGCCGCTGCTTCCATGCATCTCGTTGAGGGCTTTCCTCTCTTTCCCTGACCCCTACACCTTGCAGCAGGATGTCCTTTTCCAAGCTCTGGCCCCTCCTGACCCATGACCGAGGTCTGTTTCACCGTCGTTGCCTCCAGGGAGCCCCCTGGCTGTATCTCTCCCCGCTGAACTTGACCTTGCCTTTGCAGGCAGTGGGCCAGGCGCCGGGACCCTCCCAGCAGGTGTCGCACGGGAGGCAGCAGGGCGCCGTCTCTCTCCCCTCCCGGGGAGATGCACGAGCCCCGTATGCCCGGCGGGAGGGGGTGGCCTGAGTGGGAGCCCCGCTGGCCATCAGCTGGCCGGGCAGCGTGGAGCTGGGCCCATGCTACCGCAGGCGGGCTGCTGGAGGCCGGCTGGTGCTCGGCCTCCCTCCTCCGCGGCATCTGCTCTGCATTAGTCTGTCCCAGGCCTCGGCAGGCGCCGGTGATTAAATCATCATCATTAAGCAGGGCCGGGCGGCGGGGGAGGCAGGGGGGCCAGGCTCGCTCCAGCGTCCCTGGGGGGCTCGCCCCCACTCGGCCACCCCTTGGGACCGACTCCGGCCAGGAGGCCGGGGCGACGCTGGCCCAGGGGCGCAGCCGCGCGGCGCCCGGCGGGCCGGGGATGGGGACGTCGTCCTGGGGGCCCGGGGACCCCCCGCGCCAGGGCGGCAGCGGCGGGAGGAGGCAGCCCGGCCTGTCCAGGGGCGCCCTGCAGCCGTCTGCAGGCTCGGAAAGTTCGTCCCGGGCCCGGGCGGCGTCTACTTTGACGCGTTCCACGGGAGGTGGGCGTGTTAGGACCCTCTGATCACCCCCCACCCGCCCTAACCCCGGCCTGGGGAGGGGGAGGGGCCTGCGGGGCTCAGGTGAGTGCACGGGGAGACAGGGGGCGTGGGCGGGGCCTCGCGGGCGGCCCGCCAATCCGCAAAGGCCCCGGCCCCCGTTGCCGGGAGACAAGTCCCGCCCCGCACACGGCACCGGAAGTGGCAGGCCGGGCTCCGCTTTTAAGATGGCGTCTCCTCAGGGGGGCCAGATTGCGATCGCGATGAGGCTGCGGAACCAGCTCCAGTCAGTGTACAAGATGGACCCGCTACGGAACGAGGTGCAGGGGCGGCGGGGTGACTGCCGCGGCCGGCTGGCGGCGCGAACCGAGGCCGGCTGGAGCACGGGCGGTGGCTGGCCGGGCGCCCAGTGCGCCTGCGCACAGAGGGGGTCCCGAGCGCGCCTGCGCGCTTCCCATCTGGCTGCCAAACTCCGGGTTAGCGCGCGTGCGCGCTGCGCCGCCCACGTCGCGGAGGCTCCCCCGGGAAGGGTCGGCGGTGCACGTGCAGGGTGCCCCCCGCGCGCGGACCCCGTGCGGCCCGAGGGGTGTCCGGCCCCGGCCGCGCGGCCCTCCCGATGGCCGTGGTCCAGGGATCTGAGCCGGGAAGGTGACAGAGGGCGTGTCCGCAGGAGGAGGTGCGCGTGAAGATCAAAGACCTGAACGAGCACATCGTCTGCTGCCTGTGCGCCGGCTACTTCGTGGACGCCACGACCATCACCGAGTGTCTCCATACGTGTGAGTGGCCGGGCCGCCCCCCTACCCCAGCCGCCCGCAAGCCGGCGGCCCCTGCGCGCCCCTCCCAGAGCCGAACTGGCGTCCAGCAGGGGCATCAGCGCCCGCCCTCCTCTCTCCCTGCAGTCTGCAAAAGTTGCATCGTGAAGTACCTGCAGACCAGCAAGTACTGCCCTATGTGTAACATCAAGATCCACGAGACACAGCCCCTGCTCAACCTCAAGTTGGACCGGGTCATGCAGGACATCGTGTACAAGCTGGTGCCTGGCCTGCAGGACAGTGAGTGGCCACTCGGATTCTGAGCGGGGGGCACAGATGGGGAGTGTCGAGGGGCTTTAGTGGGAACCCCGAGGGTGAAGGGATTGCTGGCCGTAGGGCAGAGGCCAGCGGAGTGCTGACACCACAGCGGAGGTTTGCCAGGGGAGGGAAAGTTCCTGGGTGCTCCGGAGGAGGGGTTCTGAACTGCCAAGGACAGTGTATGCTCCAGAAACCCAAGGCTGCCCCGTCTCATCCCAGCTCTCACTGCTTTACACACGCACACTTTCACACGTCCCATCATCCGTTCCTGGTGGCCTGGTAAGGAGTTGTGCTGCCAACCCAGGGGCACGCGGTTTGAACCCAGCAGCAGCTGCTTTTCTTGAGAAAGACGGGCAGTCTCCTCCCGTGCGATTCACTGCTTCTGAAACCCTGCAGAAGCGTCAGCTAGGAGTCGCTTCCAACTGGCCAGTGTCCAACAACACCATGTCATTCTTTACTAGGCGAAGAGAAACGGATTCGGGAGTTCTACCAGTCAAGGGGTTTGGACCGGGTCACCCAGCCCAGTGGGGAAGGTAAGGTCTTGGCTGTCGGAGAGCCAACAGAAGCCACCAGAATGGCATCTTCTGAAGAAAGTGGGGCGTGTTCCCTGCGCCCCTCCCGCGTCACTCCTTGTCTCTCGCAGAGCCAGCCCTCAGCAACCTTGGCCTGCCCTTCAGCAGCTTCGACCACTCGAAGGCCCACTACTACCGTTACGACGAGCAGCTGAGCCTGTGCCTGGAACGGCTGAGGTGAGTGGCCAGGCGGAGCAGGAAGGGAGGCCTGTGGCTCTGGGAGGGGAAAGGAGGGAATGCTGGGGGCCCCGAACAAACGTGTGTCTGTTTCCCCACAGTTCTGGCAAAGACAAGAATAAAAGTGTCCTGCAGGTGAGAAGGGCTGAGGGGGGCCTCCCGGGAGACTTACCTCCCCATAGCTCTCCCCTCACCCCCTCTGTTACCTTCTTCTGTCCCTTCCCCAACCCCAGAACAAATACGTCCGGTGTTCTGTGCGAGCGGAGGTCCGCCACCTCCGGAGGGTCCTGTGTCATCGCCTGATGCTCAGCCCCCAGCACGTGAGTGAGGCCACGGCAGTGGTTCTGATCTGCTGACTTTTTTCCTTTGGAATTAAAGGGAGCTAAGGGGAGATGAGTACCCTGTCCACACTCCGAGGGACAGTGTCACACGCTCTGCCCGGCCCCCTTCCTCGTAGGTGCAGCTGCTCTTCGACAACGAAGTCCTCCCCGACCACATGACCATGAAACAGATCTGGCTGTCCCGCTGGTTCGGCAAGGTGAGCCAGGCCGGGCGGAGGTGGGCCGGGGTGGCCTGCGGCAGGTGCGTGCCCACTGACCACGTCTCCTTGTTCTCTGTCTAGCCGTCTCCTTTGCTCTTACAGTACAGTGTAAAAGAGAAGAGGAGGTAGGGGCCAAGCCCCTGCTCCCCCACCCCCTCCCGCCCTCCCCAGATATTTATGTAAAATGAACTGTGGCTTTATTTTTTGAAATAAAAACTTTTAAAAAAAAAACAAAACCGCCCACCACCTTCCTTCCTCAGTGTCCCAGCACCACATCCTGCTTCCCTCACACTGAGGAACCAGGCCTCTCTACTCTGCATCATTGGCTGCTTACATGTTACCAAAGGGGAGAGTCTACAGGTGTGACCCTCTGAGGAGGAGCTCGCGGGAGCCAGGCACCCACCAGCTCTTGCAAGGGGAAGGGAGGGTTTCAGCCATCCTTGAATGCTTAGGGCCCACGTGAGGGTGTCCCACTCGGAACGGGGGAGACCACAGCACTCGAAGTGGACGTGGCTGCACAGATGACTGGGTGAGTGAAAGAAGTCTCAGCGTAGTTGGCGTCGGAAGCCTGGCTGGTCATGGCGGCCTCGGTGGGTTGTCTTGAGAGGCCGGGTGAAGCCAGGGCGAGGAGAGAGTGCCTGAGAGAGCAGGACCTCAAGAGGAGGGCAAGGCCAGTGTGCAGAGCGGCAGGAGAGGGCTTCAGGGTAACCCCGCCCTGACTCCCCAGCAGGTGCCGAGCTCAGGATGCGTTCACTGGACACCAGGAATGTACCTAGCTGACGTCTTCGTCTCACACGCTGGCCCTGTTAACAGGAAGGGCTAGTGCCCACTTCCTTAGAAAGCTGGCAATAGGAATACCATTTGATCGGGCAATTTCACTATGAGGTCTCTACCCCAAAGAAAGCAGAGCTGTGCCATGGACTTGCTGAGCGGCTCTGTCTGGCAGGAAAGTGTCGGGCGATGCGACAACCCTTATCCAAGAGGTAAGGGGAGAGGGGCTCATGGTCAGGTGTCCTGACTGGGGCTCATCCTCGTCCTGAGAAGTTTCTCGTCACATAAGCAACAAAATATGTTAACTGAGCTTCAAGATGTTTTCCGCTGTTTCTTATTTGGTGACCTACCCTGTTCCTATAACCACATCAGAAGGAAGTATCAGCGGGAGAATCAAGGTTTTGTCCCCAAACCGAGGGTTTGTTTTGTCCTGAGTACTTCTCTAGATGACATTGTTTTAACCCAGGCAGTTCCTGCCTTGGTCAACTTAACCCTACAAGACTGACTACAAACACCTGTACCCCGGCAGCAGTATTTACAGTAGTACAAGCTGGAAACAGCCCCCGGGTGTATCGGAGGGTGAATGGCTAAAGAAACAGGTACATGCTCACGACGGAGTAGTAGGATACACGGAAAAATAATCAGGAATAGCTGAAAACCTGCACAGACTCAAACAGATTGTCCTCAATCCCTGAGCCGGAGAAAGGACAATGACACAAATTGACATCAAGTCTGAACCGGCTTGCAGCCAACCCTCCGGCCAGTTCTCAGAGGCAGTTAATCATGCAGATGTGGAGGTGAACCTTTGAGTAGTCCCACAACCCCTTTCTCTCCAGGTTACCCTCAGGTTACTAACATTTAACAACTAAGGAAAGACCATCAGTCTTGAAAGGATGAGGAGAGGGTAGATACCACTAGGCGAGGTACATAAAGAGAAAAACAGTGTACAGTAAGTTTGAGTACACATTGCCAAAAGTGATCAATTATAATTAATGTCACAAAGTATGAGTGATTAGAAAACCAATGAGATTTATAGAAACCCACTAAAATATAAATGAACAGGAGGATCAGGCCCACAATGCTTGGGAAAGTAGAGAGGCATTCAAAGAGGAATTGACACCATAGCACCAGCCATGGCCCGGATCAGGCGAGGTTCCTTCTGTAGAGGCTGTTCTGGGCCTTTCTGACAGCGGGCAGCCATCAACCCACCCTGCCCAGCCAGCAGCAGCGAGCTTGTCACGAGCAGGGTTGCTGCTGAAGGGGACCGGGGGCCAGTGGCCAGGATTTAAAACATGCGCACAGCAGCGCTTTGGCTGTGGTGGGGCCAGCAGCCTGGGATGGGTACTGTGGTGGCCTAGGTCCCACCCTCTTCCTGATAGTCTTCGAGATAGCCTGAGATAACCCTAGTCTTCGGGAGCCGGGGACCCTGCTCCCTGTATTCTCCTCACCCCCTTGTCTTGGCCCAGCCACCACCCAGGACGCCAGCCCGCAGCCAGACCCTAAGTGGCTGCACCCATGGGGCGCCCCTCTGCACCTACACAGGTTTTACATGGATTTCAATCTCCTGCTTTAAGCACGTGGACACCCAGGGGAGTTTTGGGGGGAAGGGGAGGGGATGGGTGGGGGTGTGGAGAGTCTCTGAGTGAAAGATCATTTCTACGGAGGTAACTGGAGCAGAGATGTGGGGGCGAGGGGCGTGGAAACGTTCTGGGGACCTTTCCGCGTTCAGGACTCCAGGCCAAGCGCCCCCCCCCCATGCCCCGTGAGCTTGGGCTTCCACAAAGCCTTGTTGGCGAGCCCAGAAGTCTGAGGAGGTTTGGAGACAGAGGACCTGGAATCAGAGCAACGGAAGGTGCGCTGACGCTTGGATCCTTGGATCCTGGGGCGTCATAAGCAGAACAGCCAGCCGTGCTTCGTCTGCACCAGCGGGACCACAGAACTTACTGTCTGTCTGTCTGCAATGGGCCTTCTCCCGAGGTGGCTGGCACCACCGGCAGGTGCGCGCTCTGCAAGGCTTTCCCTGTTCCCTGTGTCGACACAGGGTGGGGGGCAGGTCCGCTCCGGACCTCGCCCTTCGCCCCAGGATCTGTCAGGTCTCCGCCCATTGTTGGCCAGGATTCCTCTGCGGAAATGAACGAGGCCCGCAGCTCTTCCTCCCTGGACGCTCTTCTCCATCAGGCCTACCTCTCCGGGAGGCAGCATGGTGGCCCGGGACTCACCAACGTTTGCTCCGACCTTGGTCCCCCTCTCGGTCCGGCCAGCGCCTCCGCGGTCTCTGGAGAAGGCAGAAAAGGGACTTCTCTGCAACAGTGTGTCTCAGGGCGTGTTCTCAGCCGCTACCCTATATGGCCGGGGACCCTGGACACTGGCTGCAAGCTGCGCAGGCATTTCCAGCGAGGACACAGGGCCAGCCGGGAAGTGCGCGCATACCCGATCAAAATGGGTTCGCAGTGCAGCCACAGAAACAGAAAGCAACGTAGGAGAGTGCTCCTGAGACGGCTGGACATGCACATCCGCCCCCGCCGTCCCCTACAGGTGAGGGACCAACATGACCCTGAGGTCACCGTCCGCCCCTGGGGGCCAGTTTGGGGGGGTCCCACACTGAATTCAGAGGGCTGAGTAGTGAGGAATCCCTAGGTAAGTCTTCCTGCGCTGCAAGGGGCCCTTGCCTGGCCCAGGAGCGGGTGCTCACCAGAGTCTGGGGTGGCCAAGGCTGGCTGGGGGCAGGTCGAGGAGGTGGAGAGAAGGGGGAGGCCTGAGGACGCACGGATACTGTAAGTGGAACGTTCAGAGTGGAATGCAGGCTCTGCAGGGGAGGACAGAGGATGGGAAATGTCTCAGGGTAATCTGAGGAGGTGGGTTCCCGGGGGGCTGACCCATGGAAGAGTCCATGCCCTCAGGATGGGTGAGGGGCTGTGGAGGAGACAGCTGAGTGCTCCCCCAAACCCAGACCCCAAATTTAATCTCTTAATCTCCCTCATTAATCACTCACTTTCTGGCTAGCCCCCTTCGGGATCTGGTTTCTCCTCAGCTCGAGTTCCAAGAGCTGGAAGCCCCCCTTTGTCTGGGCTAGACCCCTTCCCCCCTCTTCCCTTCCCTCCTCTGCCCCAGCATCTGGGGACCACCCAGCCCCCTTCCTGGAGCCTACCAGAGTGAGGGGGATGGAAAGACAAAGGCTTGTCTCCCACAGACACCTGGAAGCCCTCTAAGCGCTGACCAAGAGGCCACAGAGGACAGATGAGCACAGGCTGCAGTGACTGCTGGGTGACAGACCCAGGATACTTTACACTGAGATAGTGGGGGCTGGGAAGGCCGATCTCTCCCAAGCGAAGACTCTCTGATTAACAACCAATTAACCGGGCTCTGTAGCAGCGTCTCAGCTTTCTGCAGTGTCGGGGCTCATGAAGATCGTAGTGTACCAGCAGCCGGGATGAGGCAGGTGACAGTCCTGGAGACACACACACACACACACACACACACACACACACACACACACACACACA
>NW_006399761.1:532617-545729 GCF_000299155.1 Elephantulus edwardii
TTTTCTGTATGTACTAGCTTTGAAGGTCACTTGAGGGGCCCCAACCTAGCGGACTTAAGCCTCCCTTTTAGAGTGCCTTTTCTCCTCTGCCCCATGTGCGTCCCCCCAGTGCTGTGTGGGAGCCCACTCCCCAGCTGGAGGCTCCCCGTGCCCCAGGGAGACGGTGGACAAGGGGACTGTGCATGTATGATGGAACGTGACAGGATGGGGCTGGTGGGCGCTGGGGCTGGTCAGGAACATGGCTCTCCCCGTCAGAGCCTCTGGGGGTCACCTGCTGTCCACTCCTGGAGCTCAGCTCCTCTGCTGTGAGTCCACCTGGCTTGAGAGGATGGAGCACGTGAACTCTTGTTTCAGGGGCCTCCACTGTCTCCCCTCCAGCAGCAGTGATGCTTCCCCTTGGTCCACGGACGGGGAAGGGCTGTTCAACTGGGGTACAAGCCCAGGAACAGTGCAGAAAATGCACGGCAGGGTGAAGTGAGTGCCCCAGCCTCTGAGTTTGTATGTGGGTGGGCAAGCCTGGCCCTGAGGGCCGTGTTGGTGTGCCCTGGAGGCCATCAGGTCTGCTCCTCCCTCATGCCTCTGTGACCAGCTCCACCCGGCTCTCCTCATCGACATGTAGGCCTGATGCAGCTGGAACGCTGGTTCCTCACTGCTGCTGTTATTATGTGCCATCGTACCAACTACGACTCACAGGGATCCTACAAACAACAGATCTGAACCCCGCTCTAGCCTGCACCATCCCCACCACCCCTGATACGCTGAGCCCACAGTGCAGTCAGGCCTTCCTCTCTCACTCTGACACACACACACACACACACACACCCACCCAAGCGCCTCTCTCAGCATGATGTCTTTCTCCAAGGACTGACCCCTCCTGACATGTCCAACGTACTGAGCTTTGCCATCCTTGCCTCTCCGGACCACCCTGCCTGCACTCCACAGATAGGCAGGCCCACCGACAGTGAGAAGGTGAACAGGACGCCCTGGAGGAGGATACCTCTGACCCACAAAGCCTCCCGGACCCTGTGTCCTGCCTTCTCCGAGTTCTGACTTTTCAGATGCCCTGAACTGTGGTGGCTCAGAGCCACTGTCCAACCTGAGTTCCCCAGATGGGTTCACTCACCTGCCTTTATCCCCAAGCGCCAGGCCTCTGGCTGGAAGAGGGGTCCTCCCAAGTCTTTCCCTGCTGCACCCTGTACCCACTCTAATTAGTTCCAAGTACCAGGGCTATTGTTGAAGGGTGGGGTGGTGATGAGCGACAAGGTCAGGGGCCACGCGGACCTAGGGTAGGTCAGTGCAGCCTGGTCCTGTATGGCTGAAGGCCGGATGGGATCCTAGCAACACAGCTCTGATATGTCCATCTCCACCCCCACCGGGAACTTTGCAAATCCCTTGCCATTGGAGCCAGGGAGAATTTGACCACTGAAGAGTTTATGAGCTGCCTCACAGGTGGCGACACAATGAGCTGCAGGCACGAAGGGGCTGGGGCCCTCTGGGCAAGGGTCAGTGCGAGCGCCCCCGGGGAGCCCTGTCCTTCCAGCCTGGACCGGTGCTCACAGACTAGCGCAGACTCTCACGCCTCCGGGACACCTTCGCAGGCCCACTGCAGCTCCGGGTGGGGGTGGAGGGCGCAGGAGGAGGGGCACCAGGGACGCGGGCCCAGTGTGGGGGGCGGGTCCCAGGCGGGGGGCCCGGATCGGGAGCCGCACACCGGGCGCGGGCGGCCACGGAGTCCAGCGCAGTGGCCATGAGTTCCGCAGCTGAGCCCCGGACGCCCCGGACACCCTTCAGCATTGCAGACATCTTGGGCCCGCGCAAGGTCCCCCGGACACAGCCAGAGCCGGGTGCTGGCCGGGCGTCGCCGCTGTGTGCGCTGGAGGAGATGGCGAGCAAAATCTTCTGCAGACTCGACGGGCGCGCCCCTCAGTCCCCTGAAGGTACAGCGGCAGCTCTGAGCTGGCCCTCACCCATCCCCACCTCTCCAGGCTCTGAACTTGGTGCACCCGGGCCTGACGCCCGACTCGGCGTCAGCTCCTCAGTCTACTTGCGGGGCCTTGTCCCTGAGCTTCGTTGTGGTTGCTCCGGCACCACCATCGCTCCGGGAGGCCATCAGCGCTGTAGTGAAGGGCCAGCGCAGGGGCCGGGAGTCCTAGTTTTGTTCCCTGTAGGTGGGGCAATCGTGACCAAAGCCAAAGACAAAAGGTTCAAGCCTGGGGCGGCAGGCCAGATAGCCGGGGAGCTGCGCTCCAAGCGCTGGGGACCCGCTTCCAGCCTCTTCTGTGCCCGCTCGCTCCGCTCCAAGCGCTTCATCCCCGGGGGCGCAGGAACAGCTTGTCTTCGCGGTGCTCGGGGCCCGGGTCTCCCAATCAGCCCGTTCGCGCCCTTTTTCTCCCCACTGTCCCCCTTTCCGGCCAGAAGAGAGGTGCAGCGTCAATAACCAAGTGCCTGGGGTGGCAGAACCCTCAGGCACATGAGGGTTTTGTTTCCCTGTTACCCCCGGCGTACGGGGCCAGTACCTCTCTTCCTGCCTTACAGGCCGGCTCGGCTGGGGGCCCAGACCGCCAGATTCCGCTTTGGCCTCTTCTCATTCCCCGCCATCTGGAAGGTGCCCCGGGCCTGCTGCTTTAGGCCCCTAGTTCCTACCACCTGCCCTGTGCGCCGGGCCCTCCTCGGTCAGCCCCTGGGTGGCCGTGAGGGACGTTGGTCGTGGCTGTCCCAGCCCCTGGGAGCCGTCCACCTACGGCTCTCCCCCGGACCGCAGCCGCGCGCTTACCTCTCCTCTCCTCACAGGCCGCGCCCCCGGCACGCTGAGAGCGGGCGCCGCGGGGCGCAGACGGCGCCGGGCGCGCACGGCGTTCACGGCGCAGCAGGTGCGGGAGCTGGAACAGCGCTTCGGGCTGCAGAAGTACCTGGCGCCGGCCGAGCGGGACGGCCTGGCGGCGCGCCTGGGCCTGGCCAACGCGCAGGTCGTCACGTGGTTCCAGAACCGGCGCGCCAAGCTCAAGCGGGACGTGGAGGAGATGCGCGCGGACGTGGCCTCCTGGCGCGCGCTGCCCACGCGCACCGCGCGCCGCCTCCTGCTGCCCGGCGTGGCCCCGGACCCCCGCGCGGCCCCGCCAGACCCCGGGCCGCCCCTGTCGGACGAGGAGATCCAGGTGGACGATTGATTCCCGGGTGAGTGGGTGGGGCTCTCCCCAATTGGCAATCTAGACCCTGGCCTGCCCTGAGTGGGGAGAATAAAACCGGGACTCCCGCGGGCTGCTCCATCCTGACGCCTGGAGCCAGGAAAAGCAGAAGTGGCTGCTTGTTGAGAGAACGTTCAGTCGGACAAGGGGCCAAGCGCTCTCGGAACCCGGTGGTGTCCTTGACTTTCATACCCCCAACGCAGTGCTGTGCCATCTGTTTTGCGACGCAGCACTGCAGCGCAGGAGGTCCTGAGGTGGTTTCCAAGGCTGTGGTCGTTAAGGGAGCAGAGTGCCCCCCACAGATAGGCCCTGGCTGGGTTCCTGCCCACCCTCCACCAGCCGACCTGGCCGAGGTCTCAGCTAATGCTGCCGTCGTTATAATAACGTAGGTTGTTGCACTTGGCTACCACAAGGTCAGAACTAACAGCTGACCCTCCTTCCAGTGGGCTGTATAATCACACAGGAGGAGATCGCCCTTCCTTCATCAGAACAGCTGGTGGATGCGAACCTGGGAGTGGCAGCGCGGAACTCCCCGAGATGGAAGCAATGATGCTTGTTTTACAGAGAAAGAGCACAGAGGTGGGGCTTCTACTTCAGACACTAGACATAGGATGTACGAAATGCAGACTGGTGGTGGCCTGCGGCAACTTGCTCTGTTTGGTCACAAAGCTCTGGGTCTTTGGAATGCAGTTCCTGGGGTTCCTTACACCTGCCCCCTAGGCCATTCCGTGCTGCAGGGTTACACCTGGCTCTTTGTCCTGCATTGACAGGAGTCCAGACCCTTCTCCCTACCCAGACCCAACAGACCCTGAGCTGAAAGCTCGGCGAATGGCCCGCCCACCTCTCCTTGTGTGACAGCCTGCATCTGTGAACCTGGACCAGCAGCATGGAGGGAGGGTGGCCATGCCTGACCCACTGAGGTGGACCTGGGAGCAGCAACTTTGCAGGTGGAGACACCAGCCTAGCTCCAGGACAGACACGGAGACTCCTGTGTTCCCCTGCAGTATGCACAGGGGGATGGAGAAGCCCTGAGGACTGAAGGATGGTGTCTTCTGACACTTCTGAGAATCTTTGGAAGATCGAACTTAGGCAGGATCTGCTTCTCCTCTTTCTCTGTCAGTGTGTCTGTGCTCCTCAGACCCAGCCATCTGTCTGAGTGTCCCAAGCCAGATATCAAGGATGCTCTGGGAATAAGCCACTATGTTTAAGAATAAGCTAGTACAGCGAAGGCCTCAGTTACAGTGGGAAGCCCAGCTGTATAAGGCTGCAAGGCAGAGGGTAACCTGGGCCCAAACATTGAACCCGGTAAGAATGAATGACAGAAAGCTGAATGAGCCAGGTCAGGCCACTCAGCACAGCATGGTCGTCTGGTTCAGGAGCCCACGGGTGTGGTCCTGCTTCCCATAATGTTGACTGGAGTCCAGAGATCACGGAGAGAGAAGAAATGGCTGAAGGTAAGAAATGGGGCATAGTACAGTGGACTACAGCCTTCAATATGGATTGAAGCTCAACATCAGGAAGACAAAGAGTCTCACCAGTGGGCCGGTTGGCAGCATCATGATAGATGGTGACGAGATTGTGATTGTTGACAAATTCCGTTTGCTTGGCTCTACAGTCAAAACTCTTGGTATCAGTAGCCAGGAAATTAAAAGACAAATTGCATTGGAAAACTCTGCTATCAGAGACCTCTCCAAAATACTGAAGAGCAATGGTGTCACTCTGGAGACTCAGGTGCACCTGATACAGGCCATGGTCTTTGCAATTACTTGCTATGCATTAGAGAGCTGGACAATGACTAGGGGTGATAGAAGAAGAATCAATGCCTTTGAGCTTTGGTACTGGAGAAGAGTATTGAATGTACCATGGACTGCTAGGAGAACAAACAAGTTCATCCTGGAGAGGGTTAAGCCAGGTGGCTCCTTGGAGGTAAGGATTCTGAAGCTTCGTCTGACATACTTGGGACATGTTGCAAGGAGGGACCAGTCCTTGGAGAGGGACGTCATGCTTGGGAGTGTGGAGGGACAGCACAGAAGAGGAAGAACCTTGATGAGATGGATTGATTCAGTCACTGGGTTAATGGGGATGGGTGTGTCGGAGACAATGGAATTGACAAGGGATAGAGCAGGATTTAGGGTTGTTATACATAGGGTTGCTATGAGTCTTAAGCGACTTGACAGCACTTAATAATAACAACAGTGCAAACAGTGAGCTTGAGGAGTAAGGTGTGTCTGATTCAGGCCAGGGTCTTTCTGATCACTTTCTATGCCTCTGAGAGCTGGACAATGAATACGGATAACAGAAGAACTTACGTCTTTGAGCTGTGTGCTGAAGAAGAATACTGAACACCCCATGGAACAAGCCAGTATGTTCTGGAGAGAGTGTAGCCAGAGTGCTCTTTGGATGCAAGAACGATGGGGCATTCATTGTGAATCCAAGGAAATAAAGACTCCTTTTTTTTTTTGTAACTGAATGTTTACAGAGCCTTTGGATTTCCATTCATTCATTATTGCACACTTTCCTCCCTTTCCACCCCTCCCCCTCAATGCACTTTTCTCTTTGAAAAGTAAAAAAAAATAATTAAAATTCTTTCATTGTCATACAACACCCCCACCACTCCACTCCATCAAGCAGCTTTCATTCTGGACCCTTCAGTATTTTCTCCATTTAACATGATGTTGCTGATTGATCCCGTTGTGAGGGTTTCGGTTTGCCACGCCATGCAGGCTGGAGTCTTGGATCTTTATCAGTAAATGTGTCAAATTCTCCTCCTCTTTCACTAAGGCTGTGTCATCCACGTGGTGCATGCTATTAAGGAATCTTTGGCCAATGTTTGTGTTGAGTCCTTTTTAATATAGTGTAGCTTCTTGGATAATCTTCTTTAGCACATGAATTTAGGAAGTCTAGAGAAGAGCAATGATGTCAGTCTGGAGACTAAGGTGCGCCTGATACAGGCCATGCTCTTTGCAATTACTTGCTGTGCATCAGAGAGCTGGACAATGATGAGGGATGATAGAAGGAGAGTTAATGCCTTTGAGCTGTAGTGCTGGAGAAGATAATTGAATATACCATGGACAATTAGGAGAACAAACAAGTTTGTTGGTGAAGTTTGAGGCTGAAGCCAGGCTGCTCCTTGGAGGCAAGGATTCTGAAGCTTCATCTGACATACTCTGGACATGTTGCAAGGCGGGATCAGTTCTTGGAGAGGGATATCATGCTTGGGAGGGTGGAGGGACAGCACAGGAGAGGAAGACCCTCGATGAGATGGATTGATTCAGATACTGGGGTAATGGGTGAAGGTGTATCGGAGACAAGATTGGCAAGGGACAGAGCAGGGTTTAGGGCTGTTGTACATAGGGTCACTATGGGTCGCCGGCGACTCAACGGCACATAACACAACAATAATGAAAGGATACTAGCCCCTCCGCGTGTCTGTCTGCTGTCCACTTGTCTGTCTGCTGTCCACTTGTCTGTCTGCCGTCCACTTGTCTGTCTGCTGTACTCTGGTGGTTTGCATGTCACTGTGGAAGCGATGCAGTAGCTATCACAAATATCAGCAGGGTCACCCATGGTGGTCAAGTGTCACTGGAGCTTTCAGATGAAGAAAGGTTGGGAATGAACTAGTGGTCTGCTTCTGGGAGGAGCTGGCCCGTGAAAACCTTGCGGATGGCAGCAGACCTCTTATGACCCACAACCATTTCCTGTCTGGCCTGTCTCCCCACTTACACTCCACTCATACCCATCGTCATCGAGCTAGAACATAGAGCTGATCCCCCACCAGGCTTTCAGAGGCTGTAAATCCCACAGGAGGGGAGCTCACACCTTCCTCCCCTGCGGCAGCTGGTAGATTCACGCTGCTGAGAGAGAGGCGGCCTTTGGGTTAGCTCAGCACCTCCACAGGGAGTGTGTCACCAGAGTTAATATTGCTGTGAGCAACCTACGTACAGCAGCTCTGCAGCCTGCCCATTCCGAGCCAGTCTGTCTCTGACACACTTGCCCCGTAACCCCAGTCACTGTGTCTGTCCATTTCATCCAGGGTCTTCCTCTCCTGTGCTGTCCCAAGCATGATGTCCTTCTCTAAGGACTGGTCCCTCCTGGCCACGTGCCCAAAATACGTGAGACAGAGCTTCAAAATCCTTCCCTCCAAGGAGCAGCCTGGTTTCACCCTCTACAAGACAGACCTGTTTGTTTTCTTGGCAGTCTATGGTATGTTCAGCACTCTTCTCCAGCACCACAGCTCAAAGGCATCTATTCTTCTGTCATCCTTAGTCATTGTCCAGCTCTCCAATGCCTTGCAAGTAATTGTGAAGACCATGGTCTGAATGAGGTGCACCTTAGTCTCTAGACTGCCACTGTTGCTCTTCAGTACTCTGGAGAGGTCCCTGACTGCAGATTTTCTCAATGCAATTCACCTTTTGAGTTCCTGGCTCCTGGTACCAAGTGTGTTGACTGGGGAGCCAAGTAAACTAAAGCTGTTAAAAATTCCGATCTCTTCTCCGTGATGGTGCTGTCAATTGGCCAGTGGTGAGAATCTTTGTCTTCTTGATGCTGAGCTTCAATCCATCTTGAAGACTATAGTCTTTGAGGTTCTGCAGCAAGTGCTTCTGTCCTCCTTAGTTTCAGCAAGCAAGGTTGTGTCAAGTTAATATTAGCTGAGTTGGTTTTGTGTGGTTTTTTTTCACTGAATTACACCTGTATCTATACAATATTTTTTATTGTTGAGGGGGCATGTCTGCCTGTCCAATATATTGGTAAATGAAGTTGAAATAAAATTTGTTTTCCACATAATTACAGAATACGAGCCATAAGAATCTATAGGGATTTGAAATGCTCCCTATTTTAGTTGTTTCGTATTTTTTAATAAAAACGACAAAAACATGCCAGTTTGCTCAAACTAGTCATCTTTAGTATATGTTTCTGAGACCCAGAGCCAAACTCCAACTGTTAAACATACATAAGAAGTCATTTGGATTCACACCTATGTTTATTTCGGCTTTGTTCACAAGAGCAAAGAGTTGGAAACAACCCAGGTGCCCATCAACAAACGAATGGATAGAGAAGCTGTGGTATATTCATACAATGGAATACTATGCAGCACTGAAAAACAAGGAACTCATGAAATATTATACAAAATGGGTGACCCTGGAGGACATTATGCTGAGTGAAGTAGCTCAGTCACAAAAGGACAAATGCTGCATAGAGCCATTATTGTAAAACGGACGGGACTGACCTTGAGGTTGAGGGGATACTAAGAAAGAGGGGATAAATTATGTATACTGCATTGAAACAGATGAGGGAGAGAACTGTTTAAAAGGGATATATGATTAGGTATTGTCATGACAGGAGTCTAGAATGAGGAGGGATTGTATAACAATGAAAGAATTTTTCTTTTACTTTTCAAAGAGAAGAGTAAATTGGGGGGGAGGGAGTGAGCAGGGAGAAAAGTGCAACAATGAATGACTGGAAACCCTAAGTCTCTGTAAACTTTCATTAAAATTAAATTTTTTTAAAAAAGAGCGACGCTATCACAAAAAAAGAGAGGAAATAATTTGGTTCAATTAGCAATTGGAAAATAAAAATTCTTCCCACCATACAGCTCATATTTCTTATACTCCAGACAGACTCATATGTATTGTATAACTTCACTCACTTCAGATCATAGTAATTAAGCTTGATCAACCCGAAGGAATACACCTTGTACCCCTCAACATTAATATTTAAAGTATCAACAAGAAAGGGTCTTAGACCAACCTGTTTGGTGTCATTGAGTCCGCGAGGGCTCATGGTGACCTGTGAACAACACACCTGAGCGGGGACCTGTCCTGCACTGTCCTCATCATCTCTGACATACTGCAGCCTGTTGCTATGGTCACTGTGTCAGTCCATGTCACTGAGGGTCTTCTCTTTCTCTGGCTCCCCAGCTTTCTCAGCTTTCATGTCTTTTAGACGCACCTGGGATGAGCAAAGAGCTCGTCAGGTAATTCTAGTTACGAAGGTAGAGCTCACTCGAGTTCATTGTCTCTGAACTGTCACCCCACCCCACTTGTTGTTGTTATGTGCCCTCGAGTCGCTTGCGACTCATAGCGACCCTATGTACAACAGCTCTAAACTCAGCTCTGTCCTGTGCCAATCTCACTGTCTCCAACACACTCATCCCAATTGCCCCAGTCACCAAATCAATCCACCTCCCAGAGGGTCTTCCCCTCCTGTGCCTGCCCTCCACCCTCCCAAGCATGATGTCCTTCTCCAAGGACCAGTCCCTCCTTACAATATGACCAAAGTATGTCAGATAAAGCCTCAGAATCCTTGCCTCCAAGGAGCAGCCCGGTTTAACCCTCTCCAGGGTTAATCTGTTTGTTTTCTTAGCAGTCCATGGGACCCTCAATACTCTTCTCCAACACCAAAGCTCAAAGGCATCAATTCTCCTTCTATCCTTCCTGGTCATTGTCCAGCTCTCTGACTTGAGGTTTCAAGAATTCTAGGTCTGCACTGCTATGTTTTAAAAACAGTATTTTATTTCCTGTTTGCTGAAGGTTTAACAGCAAATAGTGTTGACAGTTTACATACACATTGTTCAGTGGTGGTGACAGTTTTGACCGTGTATTAACGTCTGCATTGTGTTCTGTTTCCAGCACCCTAGTTTCCCTGCCTCCCTGTCACTCATCTTTGCTGTAGAGTAATTGCTGACCTTATGGTCTTACATAGATTTTTTTTTCTCATGTGCTCAGGGATAATATCCTTTATTCCATGTGCCAATCTGTTAATTTCACTAAAATGTGCCTTTAAGGGATTGTTTCGGTTCACGTTCTAAAGAGTATCTCAGGGCAGTATCAGGAATGGTCAGAACGGTGCAGGCCAGGACAAGGCTCAGATCTGTTGTTTGTAGGGTCGCTAGGAGTCGTCACTTGATGGCACCTAATGAGGAGAGGGCAGTGCTCTCAGGAAAGTTCCCTGTCTCAACTGGCCCAATAAACGTGGACCATTTTGCTTATCCTACCCAGATCCGCCTGTTGTGCCAATGTTCAGGATGGTCAGTGGTGCCAGCTGGACACCATCTGGTTCACTGGTCTCAGGGCCAGCCCAGCCACCTCTTGGAATCCAGTCTTAGATGAACCTGTAAGCCTGTTCCACCAAAGTGACCTCCAGCCAGATATTTTCTGCTAACTCCTAAAGTGCTGGAAGGTGCCCTCGAGCTGACCAGCGCTCATAGCAAGTACATGCTCCACAGATTTGACCTGCATCCTACCCGATGCCGTCCTCACCCTCTCCGCTATTCAGTCACTGGGTCAGTCCGCCTTGTTGAGGGTCCTCTCTCTAACCCGCCTTTTCCAGCATGGTGCCTCCTGACAGCATGCCCACAGTCTGGGAGATGAAGTCTTACCATCCTCACCTCAGAGGGACACCCCGCGAGTACATCCTCCTCGAGGGACTTGCTTGTCCTGTAGGTGGCTGATGGGACATTTGGTACTCTTCTCTAACACCACCACTCACTCATTCTTGTCTGTCGTCTGTACTCATTATACAACTTCCTAGAATGATCTTCCTTTTTTACAGAGGATGGGGGAGAACCAGCCAGAGCTCTACTGGGAAGGAGGGAGGCAGCTGCCATGCACTCACCCGAGCACCTATGTTGAACCACCCCCTCTGGCCTCTGGGGAGCCCATCTAGTCCCCAAGCCCACGGCCCCTCCTGGCAAGAGGACACAGTGCCGGCCACTCTCAATTCTCTCCTGTGCTCTTACTAAGTACCTTCTCCTTCCATTCCCCAAATCGGTGTCACAATCCTTTTGCCTTTCAGCCACTTCTTCACCCACTTCTTACATAGTTAGATGACTATCCCACTAATAATGCTAATTCATTGAATATCTCTTTCTCTCTCTCATTGTCCTCAAGTCAGGACTCGCAGCAGACCCTCCAGAAGGTTGCAAATTGCATAGGAGGAGACGGTCCGCCTTTCTTTCAGGGAGGAGCTGGTGGATTCAAACCCCTTGCCTTGGTGTTGGCAACACAACTCCTTACCCACTGACCAGGAGAGCTCTTAGAACTATGAATAGTTCTCATTCATTAATGTAGTATTTCCTCTCCCATTCGGCTTACAGCTTTTTTCTCAATGGCTAGAACAGTGTTTGGTGCATAGTAGATGTTCAGATGTGTGTACTGAAGCAATGTACAAACAGAGATTGGTGAAGAGGCTGTTTTACCATAGACGCTGCCAAGTATGATGTTCTCATCTCGTGTGAGTTAGTGCGTTTGGACTTTCTCCTGTCTATGGTGGGAGCTGACCTGTGATCTGGGGAGTGAAAACAGAAATGACATAGTGTGGGATGAGGTGGTTAGGCAGGAGCCACGCATCAGCTCAGATCAAAGAGATCCTGGAGGAGGACGGCTCCTGCCCGGGAACAGCAAGGGAGTTGAGACGTTTCAGAAAAGACTGATGCCGGTCAAGACCGAGTGATTCTCAGATTTCTGGATTAATAAGTGTGTGCTTCCGACCAAAATCGAGATGAGAGGGGAAATAAAAGACTGTGTAACTGTAAATGAACTTCGGAATCTGTTGCTCTTCAGAGTTTTAAAGATGCCCGGGAAGCTAGTGGAACTGTAGCTCTTCAGTGCTCTGCATTTTCTTTTTTTTTCCTATATTTTATTAATTTTCATAAACATTTACAGAGATTTTGGGTTTCCATTCATTCATTGTTGCACTAAGTGCTCTGCATTTTCATCGTGTCCCTCCTCAAGCTCCTCTTCAAGGGCGCCCTGGAGCCGTGCTGGGAACCCAAAGGTTCAAATCCATCAGCAGCTTCTCAGGAGAAAGATGGGCAGTCTCCTCCTGAACGACTCACAGGCTCTGAAAACCCAACTGGAGGGCCAACCAGGAGAGCTGGGACTCGACTTTACCGCGTCTCCCTTTGTGTTTCCCCCTAAGAGCCTCCTTCCCGGTCCCCTGTAACCTCATTCCCGATCCTGTTCACTTTCAGACTGTTCCTGGACGCGGGATGCTCCTGGCCAGTGTTCCTCCGGGGCAGGATCTGAGGCCCCACTTGCCCCAGGTCCACCCACGATGCGAGGATGAGGAGGATGTGGAGGCATCAGAATCAGCAGGGCTGGGGAAAAGGAGGGGCTTTGCCTTAGAGTCGAATTCTTTGCAGAGTTGGGAGGGCAGCAGCGGACCCCTCCGCGGGGGAAACGTAGTCACAGCTGACACACTGTCCGGTTGTTTCCTGATGAGCCACTAGTGGATTCGAACTGCCACGGATGTCCTGATGCTTGTGATGCTTGCTCCTTTATACAGTCCGCCCCACAACCTTCGGAATCATCCATCACCAGATATGGTCAGCTGACACTTGAAAGTGAAAACCCCTGGTTTGCAGCTCCGACCGCCATATTTGTTACGGGCAGAAGGGGCGGGGCTGCGTGACCAGGCCTGCAACCATGTTTGTTAAGGGCAGAAGGCTCCCTCTAAAACAGAGACTCGAAAGTGAAAAACCCTGGATTGCAGCGTCAGGCGCCATATTAGTTACGGGCAGAAGGGACGGGGCCACGGGGCGGGCCAGTAGCCATGTTTATTAGGAGCAGAAGGCTCTGGTTACGGAACGCGAGAAGGTCCAGACCCCGGGCTGAAGCTCCCGGCAGGAGGTGGAGCGCAGCGGCCTCCGGCGGACTGGACGCGAAGTTGGTGGTCAGTTCCTGGCCCGCTGCAGATGGCCCAGGTCTCCCGCGCGGGTGGCCTGCTGCCTCCGCTCCCCAGCGCGCCGCCGCTGCGGGTGCCAGCCGGGGTCTCCGGGCAGGAGCCGCGGGAGGGCGCGCTGACCCGGGAGCTTGACGGCCGGCGGGGGCCGCTGGTGGCCGAAGTCGTCCCCTGGCCGGGCGGAGCTCCCGCAGGGCAGCGGCGCTGGGCTGGGCAGGAGCCCCCGGACCGCGGGTGGGAGGCGGC
>NW_006399761.1:545954-551612 GCF_000299155.1 Elephantulus edwardii
GCCTGCTCGGACTCGCCGCCCAGCGCCTGGACGCCGCCGTCGAGATGCAGCTCCGCGCGCTGGGCCGGGCGCCCGCCGGCCCGGCGCTACCTGCCCAGCTGTCCGAGCTACTGCTGGCGCTGCCCTCCTACCACCAGCTGCAGGGCAAGGCGCCCCGGGTCCCGGGGGCGGCGCGCCCCTTCCCCCCGGCCCGAGTGCTCCGCCTCCTGGCGGGAGAGCGGGGCTCCCGGGTGGCCGCGCAGCTGGACGTGGCCCTCCGGGGATCGGACCTGCGGGACCAGCTTCGCCGGCGATGCCAGGAGGAGCGGGAGCTGCTTCCGGGACTGTTGGGGCTGCTGGGGGGTGTGGCGGGCGCACCCATCAGTGGGCTGGGACTTGGAGGGGCCGGGGCCCTGTGGGGCCAGTACTGGACCCTGCTGTGGGCAGCCTGTGCTCAGAGTCTGGACTTGAGGCTGGGACCTTGGAGAGACCCGAGTGCGGCGGCGGCGCAGCTGAGCCAGGTGCTGGAGCAGGGTGAGCGATGGCCCTGGGCTGGCATTCGGAGCGGCTAGGGTCCGTCCTCACCCCCGGTCAGCTCCCTTCCCTCTCATCCTGTCTACAAAAGCGAGTCCTTTGGGTTTAGTGCCCCGGATCTCAGACTAGTGGCAGAGTGGTCAAAAGGCCACCCTCAGTCCAAACCCACCAGTGACTTCTGTCCTAAAGAGGAGGTAGTCTCCGTAGATTTACCGCCTCGGGAACCCGCTGGGGCGGTTCTACTCTGTCCTGTGGGGTCCCTGAGCCAGAACCGATTCTATAGCTAGGGGATTGGGTTTTCTCAGTTTGCCAGGCACAGTTTCGGCTAGCTGTCCTGTCTCTCCCCCAGCACCCTTGTCCTCGGGTGGACAGTTGGAGGGAAAGAGGCCCATTTTCAGGCTCCGGGTTCGTTTCCCCCACTAGCTTCCCTGCCGCAGGAGTGTGAGATGGAACTGGCTTCTTTGTGCCGCAGCCTCTCTCATCAGTCCCTCATCTGGAGCTGGGACCAAGGTGAGTAGGAGGTGACACTGGAGATGGCGTCCACTCCAGGCTGTCCGCCCCCTAGCAGACCGTGCCCTTCATCCCTAGGCTTCTGCCAGGTCTTGGGGTCAGCTCACAGGGACCAGAGCAGCCACCCGTCGTCCTGGGACGGTGGGGTCGGCTCCCACACTGCACAGCTGCTGCACCAGCTCTTGTCCTCTCTCCTGGACACCCTTCAGCAGCGCAGGCTGGGGCTGGTCCTCTGCAGGCCCCCAGGTGAGGTGGCAGGCGGGGCTGGGATGAAGGTGGTTAAGGATACCTCCTTTCTCTTTCCTTCCATCGTGAAGCCCCCCTCCCTGGCCCCTCAAGGACTGGCTTTCGCCCACTCCTCCTCAGGCCCTGCACCCCTTGCCCTGGGGCTCTGTACCCTTCAGACCACCCTGCTCTGGTTTTTGGGACGAGCTCAACAGTTCCTGGCAGCATGGGCCCCCGGCGCCTTCCTGTTCTTGATCCAGAAGGACTTGCCTGTGAGTGAGTGGGAAGGGGGGGTGGGGCTTGGGTGGGACCTCGTGGGGCTCAGGCCTGACTCCTGTTTGTGTCCAAAGCCTCTCCTGCAGGAGGTCCAAGCTCTGTCCAGCCTGGCTTCCGAGGGCAGCTTAGTGCTGGACGTGGAGGGTCAGCTAGTCCTGGAGATCCAGAAATTGACTGCACAGATCCAGGTAAAGGGCCTTGTGGGGGCTGACTGCACAGATCCAGGTGAGGGGCAGTGGTTTGTCCTGTACCCACCTCGGCCGACTGCTCAGATCCAGACTGTGGAGGAGCTGACAGTGGTCTGTCCTGTACCCACCGCAGTGCCCTGGGGCTCTGGACACCCATACTGAGCTCCTCTTGGTCCTCCATCAGCACTTCCTGGTTAGGGATTTCTGCCCTCATTCACTCTGTCTCCTTACACTCCCCGTGGCCCAGAGCAGCCTCCTTGTGGGTGAAGTGGATGGCGCTGGTTTAGAAGGTGGAAGGGCGGGACCCCACGGTGGTCCTGGGGTTAGTCACAGAAGTCCTGAGGGACACAGCTGCTTGGGCATTCTCTGGACCGGGGACTAACAGGAAGCAGGTGTGACAGAGCAGAGGTCCCCTCTGTGTATACAGGGGTCACACTGAGTGGGCTGGCATCAGATCGGGGTGGGTCCTGGATACCAGTCCGGGGAACTGGAGCTTCATCTCATGAGTGATGGGGGATCACTGTAAGAGCAGGAAATGTCCTGATGGCTATTTGATCCCGCTGCACTGGGGTTCTTGTCTGTCAGTGAAGTCCAGAGATCTTTCCATTCGCTTCTCTTCTCTCAACTTAACATCCATCATGCAGCCCTCTCTGTCATGCTCTTTTTAAAATTTTATATTGGTTTGCATACAGCTTGTCACATATGCAACACTGGATGTGTATGTCTCAGTTTTAAACACTGGATGTGTGTATATCTCAATTTTTATCCTATTAGTTTTCCTATAAGGAGCCTTAGTGGCGTAGTATGTTGTGTGTTGGGCTGCAACCCAAAAAGTCAGTGGTTCAAGCCCGCCTGTTGCTCAGGATGGGACGAAGAGTTTCCTGTAAATATTTACACCTTCAGAAACCTAGTGCAGAATTGCTGTGAGTAGGGACTGACCTGCCTACCTTCTGAACTGAGCTGTGGGGGCAGGGTCACCGTGAGATCATCGTTCATGGTCTTTTCTCAGTCCACAACCATTGGAAGACTGGCACCTCTCCTTTAAAAAGATGTAGGACCACAGAGTTACATAGCCCTCAGTTCTGGGTTGTAAGTTAAATATCACAGATTTAGAAAGGTTTCACAATTTGACAAGGCCCTAATAATATTCAAAACTCAAGATCTGTTTGCAACTCCTGTCTCCAAAGAAAATATGTATAAATTGTTGGATAGGGTACTCATTTGCTCTGCAATCTCTTCCCAGACCACAATTTAAAAACAAACATATGACAGAGTGTGACCCAAAAGTCTATAAATTATTACAGTGAAATAATCCTTTACAAAAAACCCCCCAAGCTCTGCCGTCCAGTCGGAACCGTTCATAGCTGGTCCTCCATGGGGTTTCTGAGGCTGTAAATCTCACAGGAGATTTCCCATCTTTCTAGAGCTCAGAATCCCTGGTGGATTCAAACCACCAGAGAGCCGTGGTCTTTGGGTTTGCAGCATAACTCCCTGTGGCCTAGGCTCCCAGAGCTCCCTCCTCATAATAACCCCCTTTTTCTTTTCTCCCTGCCCCACAGCTCTTGCCTGAAGAGTCGCTCAGCAGTTTTTCTCAAGAATGTCACAAACAAGCCTCTCAGGGATTTGAGCTGTACATGCCACTCGGTCGGTACTGGCGGCCTCATCTCTGCCCTGGTAACTAACTCATCGGCGTGCCCTGTCCCTCCATGGGCTGGCTTTTCCTCTCCTTCAGTGGGCACACCCTACCCTGGCCATCTCCTCCTCTTTGTCCCCTTTTGGGGTCCTGTGTACCCCCTACCTCTTCCCTTCTCTCATTGCAGAGCTGCCGAGCGTCCCCAGTGGGTATGCCGGGCTGGTGGTCCGCTCGGTGCTGGAGCCGGTGCTGCATGGGCTTCAGGGCCTGCCCCCCAGGGCCCAAGTACCTGCCTTGGGTCAGGCGCTGACTGCTGTCCTGGGCGCCTGGCTGGACCACATCCTCGCCCACAGGATCCGGTTCAGGTGGGTTGGGGTGCAGGGAGGCGTGTGGTTGGCAGAGAGAGGAGGGTGGGTGGTGACACTGTCCTGTGCCTCAGTCTGCAGGGAGCGCTGCAGCTCCGACAGGACTTCGCAGTGGTGCGGGCACTGCTGGAAGAGGACCAGTGGGGCCTGCCCGCTGACCTCCGCCAGTCTCTGCTCACGCTCAGCATCTTCCAGCAGCTGGACGGGGCCCTGCTGTGTCTCCTGCAGCAGCCCCTGCCCCCCCCACCAGGCCGCAGGAGGCCTCCGTGCTGCTGTGAGTACCCCAGTCCTGTCCCCAGAGCCCGGCTCCTGACCCCTCACCCTTCTGTCCCCGCCTGACCACTGCTCTTTCTGCAGCATGGCCTCACCCTGCTTTCCTTGGCGGCCCCTTCACCAGGTGCGTGTCACGACGTGCAGACCTTGGAACTGCCCAGCAACAGCCTCTACAGCCTGGAGAGCCTGGAGCCCCCACAGAGGCCCAGCGCAGCCCCCGGCCAGGCTGTGCAATCGTCGCTCAGCGCGCTGTGGGGGGCAGGCCCCAGCCCCGAGGCCTACCTGGTGGGGAACCAGCAAGCCTGGCTGGCCCTGAGGCAGCACCAGCACTCTCACTGGCACCTACGTTTCCTTTCCTGCCTGAGGACCAGTCCTGACCAGTAAGGAGCAGCGGGCCAGGAAGTCAGGAGCCCCAGCATCATCTGAAGCAGCTTGGGAATGTAGAACTGTGTAACAGGACTGGGGCCAGGGCTCAGAAAGGCACCCCTGAGGGAGGAGGTGGGAGAATTGGAACCGTGAGCCCAGAATCCACGGTCACACCTGAGGAAGGAGGTGGGGAGAATCGGGACTGTGAGCCCAGAATCCAGAGTCACACGTGAGAAAGGAGGTGCAGGGCCTGGACCCACCAGCTGAGAATACGAGCTGACACCGAAACCTGGCGACCATAGCAAAGGGCCAGACTGCGGCAAGGAAGCCAGGGGCTCCAGCGGGTTAGTCCTAGATTCAGGGACAGGGACCGGCTGCACAGCGCTGCAAGTGGCCACCTGTTGTCTCTCCCTGTCCCCCCTCTGATGGCCTAGTGCTTTAATAAGCTGCACGCAGTCTCGGGGCCTGCTGTTCGAATCCATCGGCTGCTCCCGTGCAGTTTAATGCGGGGTCCTCGGTTCCGTCCAGTGGACCGGGAGGTCCTGCAGAGACGTCTCTCCCCGTGCAGTTTTACTGCAGGGTCCTCGGTTCCAGGACGTTTCCGTCCTGGAGTCCAGTGGACCGGGAGGTCCTGCAGAGACGTCTCTCCCGTGCAGTTTACTGCGGGGTCCTCGCCTCACCGTGTAAGCGCTGACCTCCGTGCGGTCAGCCCCGGTGGGCACCGGATCCCAGCTGTCCGAGTGACCTTCCACCGGGGGCACCGGGACCCCGAAGGGACAGGCCGCGGACGACCAGCGTGTTTCGGAGCCAAGTGCAAAGAAGTTTTGCACCAATTTTCATGATTTTTGTGTTTTTGACACGCGGACCACAGCGCCCCCTCTGGTTGATACTGGAGGGCTGGTGAGTCTCCCTTCCGCCCCCTCGGGCGGGACTTCCGGCGCGCCAGTCGCTTCCGGGGCGGAGGTTGCAATGGCGGCGGCCTTGGCGCGCATCGGGCTCCGGCCGGTGAAGGAGATTCGTGTTCAGTTCTGCCCATTCGAGGAGAACGTGGAGGCCACGAGGTGGGCGGGGACGATGACCTGGCGGGAGCGGGGCTCGCGGGGCGGGGCGAACCCCGACCTCCGCTCACGCAGCGCCTCCCGGGCCGCAGGGTCTTCCTCCAGGCGGTCAGCAGCGAGAGGGTCCGCGCTACCAACCTCAACTGCACGGTGATCGCGGACGTGCGGCACGACGGCTCGGAGCCCTGCGTGGACGTGCTGTTCGGTGGGTGGACGTGCGGTCCGGCGGGGGACGGGGGGTTCGGCGGGGG
>NW_006399761.1:552068-556759 GCF_000299155.1 Elephantulus edwardii
GTCACCGCCTGGTCATGCGCTCCTTCCACCTCACCGCCCAGGAGATGCTCAGGGTCTTCGCCTCCCACATCCGGGACCGCGCTGCCGCGTTGAGGGACAGTCCGGCCGCGGGGACCAGCCGCGGCTGAGCGGGAGAAGCCAGAGACCAGGACACCGCGTTAGGACAGCCTGACCTCGTCACCGGAGCACGGCCCACACCCCTGTGTCCCCCCGACCTGCACCCCTGAAAGCCCGCAGGCCAGCCAGCCTTCCATCGCTGGGGTCAGGGCCGCGGGTCAAGCCCACTTCACCTGCTGCCCAGCCCTCCTGCATCTGGCTTCTCCCTCAGCCCTGCCCTGACCCTCAGGGGGCCCCCGGCGCGACCCCCGTCCGTGGACAGCTCCGTAGAACTTGTTCCTTTATCATTTGTGTGTCCTGGTCCGGTCACTTCAAGGGTCCCCACTCTGGAGGCTACTTTACCTTTCCCCTTGTTTTCCTGGAGGGTCTCGCCTTACTGACGGCAAGTGACTCGTGCATTTTTGTTCGGTTTTCACCCCAAATCCAGTGCTGCAGGCTCGATTACTTAGTCTCCCCAACCGCACCGGTGTTCTTGTCCAGGTGGATTTGGGAGTGTTGCAGGCACATGTTTTTGTCTCATCTTGTTTCTTTTTGTTTGGTGGGTTTCTTTTTTTTACTTCGGAGAAGTCCTTGACAGCATGCTTTGATTGCTTTTGTTTCTTTCTTCAAATTGGTGTTTTATTTTCTTTTTTACACATTGTCCTTTTAAAGGCGCTTCACTTGCTTAGCCTCCTGGACATAAAGCTGCAGCATTCACTCTGTTCTCCCCTTTTCCCTGGTTATTAAATTAAGCATTTCAAAGCTCCTGGAATGTTTTCTCAATCCTGGTCACTCTCCTGTGTCATCGCTGTGTTCTCCCACCTGGTGTCTGTTCAGTCATTTCTGCTGCCACGTCCTCTTTCCAGGACACACGGCTGGCTTTCTCTTGCACTGCGATTCGTCTGAGGAAACAGGCTTTCAGCAGTGTTTGTCAGCCTGAATTACCACCAGTGTCAATATGAAAGCAGGTTTGGGAGGTAAGTCAGCTTTTAAAGAGTGGAATGGAATGAAAATACATTCGTGTTCACAGTCCAGGAAGTATTCTTTCAGGAAACTTGGCTTTATGAAACGGTATGTACATGTGTGTGGTGTGCTGTCAGCCTGATCCCATGATGACCTCTGTGACGGAGACCCATGGTCATCTCCTAACGGTCATCTTTATGGGAGCGTTTCGCCAGATATTTCCTCTTGGGGAGTTGCTGGTCCATAGAAGGCACTTTCCTTACCAGCCATGTACCTGACTGTTGTGACCTGGGATTCCTGTACCTCCCTGGTCCTGAGTTAATATTAAATGACTCCCATGGATTGTAAGGGAAAGTGATTTCGAGATCTTCAGAGAGTTTTTCCGGGCAGTCTGGGGTCTCCACACTTAGCCACTGTGTATTTTTGCCAGAGCGTTCCCTATGAACCCAATGACTGCCCCATTTCTGCACTGTTTCCCTGCTTTTAAGGGTGCTGTCTTCCCTTCTTAAAGGAGGAGTGCTAAGCAACAATACAAACTATTGGGCTACACTTATATAAAATGAGTAAAGTATGCATTGACTATGGTGAGACATAAAAACTAAGAAGACTATATAATTATATAAAAACTAAGAAGACTATATAATTATGTGCTAAAACGACAAACAAATCTACAGCTGAAATTACCGGTTTCCAATTAAGATTTCTAGGCAAGACATATTACAAAGATGAAAACTAGATGAATTAGAAAGATACAGAAATAAAACTATGGCCTATAAATTGTTTAGCTTAGCTATCACTAACAGCAAATACCTTGAAAACAGCCGTTGCACAGGCAGAGAATTCTTGAGAAAAGGGGAGTATCAGGAAAATAAGGGTCAATATTTTAAATATTTTACGTAGTAAGCAACCACATTCAGGATAGACTGTTTAAATTGCTTCCTGGACAATCTAATACGTAAAAACATTTTCATATTGTCTATATTATCATTGATATTTTTCCACAACAGTTAACACCAGCTATGAAGAAACAGCACCTAACAATATGTAAAATCAGTTCTGTGAGTAATTAACAAAATAATAATTGAGCACATGTATAGGGCTAAGGAGTCTATCTCATTGAATAATTTTCTAATAATTTGGTAATTTGTCTAGGTTCAAAATGGTATTAATAAAGACAATTTTTGTTGGTATGGCAAAAAAAGTGGTGCAGACAGTTAAGTGCTCAGATCAAGAGAAAGATTGGCAGTTCATGGTGATTGCCTTCTGGAAAAGCCGCAATGGAAATCAGTTTTGTTCTGGTCTGCATGAAAGCACCATGAGGCCAAGGAACCTGTTTTGTTTCCCAATCTATAAAGGACACCCTCCCCTTTAAAAGAGGAAAAATAGCAAGAGACAGGTTATCACCATCTGGACTTGAAATCCTACTTCTGCCCTTCATAACTGTTGTTTGAATTAACCTCTTCAGTTTGAAGGGTTTTAAAAATTTTTAATTCATTGCCGCACATTGTCTTTCATCTCCCTCCCCTAACCCCCTTTACAGTGCACCTATGGCTCCAATTCTAGGGTTTTAGGCATTTCCCCTTTTCTGCTTTGGTCTAGTGGTGAGAAGCTGTGCTGCATTCCCAAAGGCACTCAGTTCTAATCGTCCAGCTGCTCTGAGGGAGGTGAGGGGCAGCCTCCCCATTTACCTGGCGAGTCAGCCACGTGTCAGTTCTGACTCCATGGCACACAGCAGAACTGTTGAGAAAATATGTTGGTATTTGTAGAATGCCTATGATGTTGCTAGTTTTGTAGTTAAGTACAGTTAACTAAGAGCCCTATAGTTGAAAGAACACTATGTAAACGTCCTAGCTGCAGTATTTCCTGTTACCTTGGGCCTGTTATAAAAAGTCATCTGTAAGATGTGGGCTTATTCACCAGTGTTAACAGCACTGGTAACTGCCTCTGTCATGTCTTACACCGTGCCTGCTGCAGTGTGCAGCAAACGTGTTGAATTTGCAAATACCTCAAATCTACCTTTGTCTGCTACATGGTTGTGGATACAAAGATGTGTAGTAGAACTCGGCTTTACCCTAAGTACCGCGGTAAAGGTGGACTAGTTAAAATGATAGCAAGAGACCTATAGGTCCTGTCAGGTGATCCATGAATGTTTAAGGGCCACTAGTAAAAGGGCAGGAAGCCGTATGATAATGAAGCAAGCAGACCCGCAGGATAAAGTATTTGCTTTAGATGATGAGTTTGGATATGGCACCTGGAAAGCACACATTGATGTTGGCAGGGACGAATTCATAGCGGACTCTCCAGAAGGTTTCAAGACCGTAATTTTGCAGAAAGGAGATTGCCCATCTTTTCTACCATGCAGCTTCAGGTGCATTCAAGCCAACAGAGGCAATTTCCAGGAAATAACTAGAGGGAGTATTCGTAGTACAAGGGTCAAGAGTGGGAGTTGTTAATGGTAGGAAAAAACTTGTACTTTCTAAAAATGACTGGACTATTGATAAAAAAAATTGGGATTTCCACTATAATTATGAACCGCCATCAAGTGGAATGTAGACTTGTAGGTCTATTTGAAGTGTCCAGGACATAAGCGATCCTTTCCTTAAGCCCCGTTGGTGTTGACATGCTCCACCATTGAGGTCTTGTAAGGGTCTGCCTTACCGGAACTGTTACTGTACAGTTACAGCATCTCCAGGTAGTCACCTCCCTTGAGACTTACAGCCCCCGAAGACCCGCTGGAGGGTCAGCTTGAGTTGATCTAACAAGGTGGTAGGGAAGAGGTTGGAATAGGGATCGTTGAGACGCGTGGGGGAAGCGAGTGATGGGTGCATGCCTAGTGAAGCAGTCTAAGGTTCAGAACTGGGTCAGGCCAAGTTACAGGAACATTTCCTGCAGAACACCTGGGAGAGGGTCTCTAGCATAGGTAGTAGATGTCAGGTGCCGCACAATGGCAGGTGTCAGGCATCCACAGTGCACATACCGTAGTCATTATTAAAAGACCAAACTTGTTTTAAGAGAGTGGAGGCAGTCTTTGAGGCTGAGACCCACTGCCCTCCACAGATCTGTAATAAAGTGAATTTATGGATATTGCAAAAAAAAAAAAAAAGAGTGGTCTCTGACAGGGTGCCAAGGGACCATTGCCTATTTCCAAATCCATAGTTGCATATTTCCAAATCTGTGCCACCCTGCGGTCCTGACCACCCCTGACGTAGCTGTGTTTCATTCAAATGTTAAACTTTACACACGGGGGGAAATAGCCAAAGCTTAATGTGACATTGAATTTTTTTACGAGTTTATGAACCTCTGTGGGCGCAACACTATGGCAGCTTCGCCGTGCGGCGACCCGCGTCTGGTCACCATGGTAACCGCAGAGCGGCGGTCCCTGACGTGGAAGGGCGGGACTTTGCGGAAGCTGGACGTCATGACGTGCGAGGCGGGACTTCCGGGGGAGGCGGTAGCGGGTTGGCGGTGCAGCTGACAGCTTCGGGGGCTCGGGCTTGGCGCCCGAGCTGGGGTGCAGAGCCGAGCGGGGTTCAGCCGCCGCTGCGAACACCCGGCCATGGCTCGGGGTGACCGGCGGCGCCGCGCAGCGCCGGCGGAGGGGGTGCGGGCGGCCGAGCGGGCAGTTCGGGGCA
>NW_006399761.1:556859-571332 GCF_000299155.1 Elephantulus edwardii
GCGGCCCTGGCCGTCGTGGTCCTGGCGCTGGCCCTCGGCCTGTCCGGGCGCTGGCTGCTGGCGTGGCACCGTGCGCGGCGGGCGATCACGCTGCACCCCGCGCCGCCCGCGCTGCCCCCCAACTCCTCCAGCCCCACCGTGACCCCGGACCTCTTCTGGGGCACCTATCGCCCACACGTCTATTTCGGCATGAGGACCCGCAGCCCGCAGTCGCTTCTCACAGGTATCCGGGCCCGGGCGGGCGCAGGGCGAGGCTGGGGTTCCCAGGAACGGGGGTCTCCTCTCTCTGTGGCTCACGTGGCCGCTTCCCCCCCCCCCAGGACTGATGTGGACGCAGCAGGGCGGCGCCCCAGGGCCCCCGAAGCTCAGGCACACGTGTGAGCAGGGCGACGGCGTGGGTCCCTACGGCTGGGAGTTTCACGATGGTGTCTCCTCCGGGCGGCAGCGGATTCAGGACGGGGCCCTGCGGCTCACCACCGAGTTCGTCAAGAGGCCCGGGGGCCAGCACGGAGGGGACTGGAGCTGGAGAGTGACCGTGGAGCCTCAGGTCAGGGCCCAGGGCGCCTTTCTCTGCCCACACTCCTCCTGTCAAGTGACCAGTAAGTAGCAGCTGCTCAGAGGCAGGTGGCCCGCGGGGGCATCGCCACACGGCATTCCTGAACGCTGGTTTTCTGGTCTGTAAAATGGGGACGATAGCAACTTAGTGTCTAGGATTGTTGTAAAAATCACACGTAGAATTCTTAGGATGGTACCCAGCTCAGGTGCTGGGTTCTCCCCCAGAGACCCCGCTGAAAGGCTCTTTATTCCCCCTCACTGTGGCCTCGGCTCTGTCACACGGAGGTCTTCCCGTACTGCGCCTGCCTGGTACCTCTTGCAGATTTCCATACAAAGCTGTCAGCCTAATTACCTCTCTGTAATTTTTCCTCTTTTGGTCCTACAGGCTTCAGATACCTCCGCCTCCCCTTTGGTGTCTCTGTTCTTCTATGTGGTGACAGATGGCAGAGAAGTCCTGGTGCCGGAAGCTGGGGCCAAGGGGCAGCTGAAATTCATCAGTGGGCATACGAAGGAACTGGGTGACTTCCGCCTCAGTCTGCTCCCACCAACGGGCCCTGGGGACTCCAGCCCCAAGTATGGCAGGTGAGTGGGGAGTGTCAGTGGAAGTGGCGTGGGTCTCTGTCCTGCCCTGGATTGTATGTCCTTTCTCCCTCCTCCCTGACCAGGCCGGTGGCCCCTGCATAGCTGGGACCCTCCCACTCCACCTCCTGGTGCCTTCATCGATTTCCCCATAGAATAACTACCACTTCCTGAGTAACGTTTCCTGTCCATCTCTTCCTTTTCAAGCTACAATGTCTTCTGGTCCCCCAACCCAGGACTGCCACTGCTCACAGACCTGGTCCAGAGTCGCCTCAACAGCTGGTTCCATCACCGGCCCCCGGGGGCCAGCCCGGAACGCTATCTTGGCTTGCCAGGCTCCCTGAAGTGGGAGGACAGAGGCCCAAATGGACAAGGGCAGGGGCGAGGACAGTTCCTGATCCAGCAGGTCACTGCAAAAGCCCCCTTCTCTGTGGAGTTGGTGTTTGAGTCGGGCAGTGCCCAGGTTGGAAGAAGCCAGGCCCCGGAGCCACTAGCTGGCGACCGGCTGACGCAGGCCCTAGAGAGCCGGGCCGAGGCCTTCAGAGAACGCTTTGAGAAGACCTTCCGGCTACAGAAGAAGGGCCTGAGCCCAGAAGAACAGGCTCTGGGCCAGACTGCCCTCAGCGGCTTACTCGGTGGGATCGGCTACTTCTACGGACAGGGCTTGGTGCTGCCAGACATGGGCGCGGAGGGGTCTGAGCAGAAGGCTGACCCTGCTCTGTTCCCAGCTGCCCCCCTCTTCACAGCCGTGCCCTCCCGCTCCTTCTTCCCACGAGGCTTCCTCTGGGATGAAGGATTCCACCAACTTCTGGTCCAGCGCTGGGACCCCCAGCTCACTCGAGAGGCCTTAGGCCACTGGCTGGGGCTGCTCAATGCTGATGGCTGGATCGGGCGGGAGCAGGTGTTGGGGGACGAGGCCCGGGCCCGGGTGCCGCCGGAGTTCCTGGTGCAGCGGGCAGCGCATGCCAACCCCCCAACCCTGCTTCTGCCTGTGGCTCACATGCTGGGGCGCGGTGACCCCGCCGACCTGGCCTTCCTCCGCCAGGCCTTTCCCCGCCTGTATGCCTGGTTCTCCTGGCTTCGTCACAGCCAGGCAGGGCCTCTGCCACTGTCCTACCGCTGGCGGGGCCGCGATCCAGCCTTGCCAACCCTACTGAACCCCAAGACGCTGCCGTCGGGGCTGGACGACTACCCTCGGGCCTCCCACCCCTCGACTGCTGAGCGGCACCTGGATCTGCGATGCTGGGTGACCCTGGGGGCCCGGGTGCTGGCCCGGCTGGCGGAGCAGCTGGGGGAGACGGAGGCAGCTGCCGACCTGAGCCCACTGGCCGCGTCGCTGGAGGCCGAGGCAGGTCTAGACCAGCTGCACTGGGCCCCGGAGCTGCGTGTCTTTGCGGACTTTGGGAACCACACGAAAGCCGTGCGGCTGAGACCCCAGCCGCCGCAGGGCCTGGTGCGGGTGGTGGGCCGGCCGGAGCCCCGAGCGCAGTACGTGGACGCGCTGGGCTACGTGAGCCTCTTCCCCTTCCTGCTGCGGCTGCTGAGCCCCAGCTCCTCCCGCCTGGGGCCTCTGCTGGACGCGCTGGCCGACACTCGCCACCTCTGGAGCCCCTTTGGGCTGCGTTCCCTGGCGGCCTCCAGCTCCTTCTATGGCCAGCGCAACTCTGAGCATGACCCTCCTTACTGGAGGGGTGCAGTGTGGCTCAATGTCAACTACCTGGCCCTCGGGGCGCTCCAACATTACGGGCAGCAGGAGGGCCCCCAGCAGGCCCGGGCCGCCAAGCTTTACCGCGAGCTACGTGCCAACGTGGTGGGCAATGTGCGGCGGCAGTACCAGGCCACGGGCTTTCTGTGGGAGCAGTACAGTGACCGCGACGGGCGGGGCATGGGCTGCCGGCCTTTCCAGGGCTGGACCAGCCTGGTCCTGCTGATCATGGCTGAAGACTACTGACCGGAGGCCGGGAGGGAGGCCGGGTCCTCATGCCCTCGACTGGAGGGACAGGGCAGCTGGCCTCTGCCTCGACCTCCTCGGTGCCAATGCTTCAAATTCTCAGCTCAGGTGTAGACTTGCTGCCACCCCACAGCCCTGGGGTGGATGGGAATGTGAACTCAGAGTCTATTTTTCTAAATAAACTGAGAGGAAGGAAAAAAAAAAATGCCAGACGCTTGTGCCAGCTTTACCTCTCCCAGAGGTTCTGGCTGCCTTTTGCGTTTGGAACGTAGGAGAGGTGGGCACCTGCCCTCCAAACGCAGCTGGAGCAAGTCCGACCCAGGGAGCACCCAGTCCACACGCAGCTGGTTCACATCTCTTTAATGAGACCAAGGCTCCTGTGTGTGTCCTGGGGGAGTCAGCAGTCCCTACGCGCTCCCCTCTCCTGCCCCGCTTCGGGGGACAAGCCTCAGTGCAGTGAGTGGTTGGAAACGGGGGTGATTCCGGGTAAGCAAGTAGCCCGGCCACCCGCTGGAAGCTATGGGATGTCCCCTTCACTGGAAGCCAGCCCCACTGGAGACACGGGGAGTGTAGCGTCCAGGGGCAGGCCGCTGGGGGTGGCCGCTGCTCTGGCCTCTTTGAGTGGCTCGCTGTCACTGGGGTCGACACAGGGACCGAGCTCAATGCCCGAGTCACCGGTCAGGCGGCGAGAGCGGCAGGAGGGCGGCGTCGAGGCAGAGCTGGGTCCGGCCCCGGCCTCCCCCTCTGGGTGCCGGCTGTGTTGGTGGGAAGGGGCATCGCCCACGCTGGCGCTGCATCGAGGCGCAGAGGGGGTGGCCAGGGCCCAGGCCGGGGCCGCAGTGTAGGGAGGCGGCGGTGTACCAGGGCGGTGGACCACTTCCTCGTAGGCTGGGGGTTTGAAGGCGCTGAGCAGGCCTGCAGGGAGACAGCAGCAGAGCGGACGGGCTGAAGGCAGCAGGGACGGCGCCGTCCCTCAGCAGGGCACAGGGTACGCAGAGATGCCGGAGGGGTGTGCAGCCACTCACGAAGGTCCAGCAGTGACCCTGCAGGGACGGGGCCGGCCCCCTGGCATGCCCCATGGTAGGCCAGCAGGTTGATCTCCCGCTGCCGCTGCTGCTGCTGCAGCCGGAGCTTAGCTCGGCGGTGGCGGAAGGCACAACAGCAGCTGAAGAGGATGAGTACGGTCCAGAGCAGCCAGAACCCTATGGGAGGGAGGGTGTGTCAGGCCCCCCCCAGGCGGGCAGGGCCCCTGGGAGGGCGGCCGGGGGCCAGGGGACACCAGAGCCCAGGGACTCACACCAGAGCTCGTAGTAGTAGGTGCAGCAGCCGGTCTCCCCGCAGCAGTGGCCGCTGTCGCAGAGGTAGGGCTGGTTGTTGACCCCTGGACACAGCTCTCGAAGCTGGGAACAAGGAGGCACTTCACACCAGAGGTGGGCCCAGCCCAGGACACTGTCCACCCCAACCCCTACGTGCCCACACAGTTCGCCCCTTCCCCGCCACCCCCGTCCCGAAGCAGGTCTGGCCTGCAGAGCCCAGGGACAGATGCTCAGAGAGCCACCAAGCCTCAAGCTAGAGGACCAGCAGCAGGTGTGGACAAGAGGTGGACTTCAGCTCTCAGGTGTGATACGGCCCCACCCTCGAGGCCGGTGCCCCAGGTTAAGACATGGACTCAAGCAAGTGAGGTCACTCCCAAGGCCACGGGCCACGCCCGCGAGCTGGGTCCTGGCACCCCTGGGTCTCTGGGTCCCCAGGGTGGCGGCGGGCGGCTGAGCCCCAGAGCAGCGCTCCCAACCAGATGGGACTGATGTGGATGGTAAAGGATGGCATCCAGGGCGCGAGGCTGCCTCCCAGCTCTCCTCCAAATTGCTCCCTCAAGAGAAGACGCTGCTGGCCTCTGCTGTGACAATAGGCACACAGAAAAACATCACGAATAACTGTTGCAGGGCAGCGGGGCCTGCCTGCGCCTGCGGCCACCGGAGACTGCAAACTTGCACCGCGGAGCGGGTCTGCGAGGCGGCCGGCTGCGGCCACCTTGCAAAGTTTAGACAAAGCGCACAAGGGGCACCTCTGGGAGCTCCGCCGCCTCTCCGGCCCGAGTGCCGCCCCCGCCCCCAGAAGGCAGGGACGAGGAAAGGGGAGACGAATGTAAATGGCTGTCGCGATAGACTGGAGCTGCTGATACCTGCTGCGGCGGCGACCGAAGTGCCCCCCAGGCCTCCTCGCTGCCGTTCGCGCTGCTGGCACGAGCCATCCCTCCACTTACAGCCCCCTGACGACCACAGCCTCCTCTGCCGCCAGCCGCCCTGCCCCTGCCACCTCGGCCGCCACCACCATGGTCCCCGCCCGGCCCATCGCCGCGGCCGCCACCATCACTCCACGGACGGAGCGTCCATCCGGGAAGAGCTCTGCCAACTAGGACCCAGGTTGCTCGTCCCACCAATCAGCACCGCCCCTCGAGGAGCGGACCAATAGGAGCGGAGGAGGGGGTTTCTGACAGCAACCAATCAGGCGCAGCGCCTCAACCACTCTTCCAGACAACAAGAGGTCGCCCAGACAAAGGCTGGGAGGAGGTGCGACCACGGCCCCGACTGACAGCAACGACAGCCAATAGCGGGCAAGAGGGCAGGCCCCAGCGCCGCCCTCCAATGAGCGGCCGACGGGAAGGCCGAAGTTCCTGTTGATTGGCCCGGGTCGGGTCGAGGACTCCCAACGCCCGGTAGTCCCCGTTGGGTGCTGGCGGTGCCCAGGCCACAGGTGTCACCGTGAGCTGCGTGGGGGACTGGCCTGCGCGGAGCCCTGCACCCCGTGTCATACATGCCCAGGCGCCGGACCCAGCAGGCTGGGGGAAAGGACGTTTAATGACACTGACATCAGCAGGCGGGGTGGGGGTGCGGAGTCCAGGTGCGGCCCCAGGCCTACGTGGCCAGCAGCGGGGAGCTGGGGCCGTCGGGCGCGCCCAGGCGCATCTGCAGGTTGATGCGGTAGCACTGCAGGCTGCAGAGCGCGCGGCCCGTGCGGGAGCAGGCGTAGCAGCGCGGGTGCGGGCAGTCGGGCACGGAGCAGCGCGGGGGGGGGGCTCGCGGGGCAGGGGCAGGTGCACACGGCCACGGGCGCCGGCACCCAGGGGGGGAAGGACAGCGTGGCGCCCTGGGCCCCGCTGCTGTAGCGCACGGTGGGCGCCGGCGCCACCGCTCGCCCGCCTCGCCGTTCGCCCCGCGCCGCGCCGCGGCCCCCGCGCCCGCCCGGCGCTGCCGTCTTGGTGAGCCGCTCGATCGTCTGGTTCTTGTGCTCCTCCGCGCGCCGCGCCGCCTGCAGCCGCCGTTTCCGCGCGCGCTCCTCGCGCTTGAGCAGCATCTCCTCGGTGAGCGGGGGCGCAGGGCCGCCGGCCAGGGGCAGCGGCAGCACCGGTGACGGCTGGCTCCGGGCCTTCTGCAGCAGGGCGCGCTGGTGGGAGACAGACGGGGGTCAGCCGGGCGCAGGGAGACAGGGAGAGGAACACATTTGCCAGGTGCCTTGACCCTTCTGGGGGGGGGGGGAAGCAACTGCTCCACATCACCTGCCTGCCCTGCGCCCCAAAACTCAGGGTTCCTCCCAAATGCCACAGACCTTTTTCTTTTTCCAAAAAATCTCACTGTTGCCATCATATATGCTATCGAGCCTCACTGCGACCCTGAGAACAGCAGATCTGCACCCTGCCCTCCCTGCACCAGCCTCAGCACCTCCGATGTGCTTAAGCCCACTGTTAAGGTCACTGTGTCAGTCCACCTCATTGAGGGTCCTCCTCTCCCTCTCTGACCCTCCACTTTTCCCAGGATGATGTCCTTTTCCAAGGACTGGCCCCTTCTGTCAACACGCCCAGAGTCTGTGGGACCATGTTTCACCATCCTTGTCGCTAAGGAGCTCCTTGTTTGCACTTCCTCCAAGGTATACCGTCTCAACTGATGACATCATTTAGAAAATCGCTAAGGCCAAAACCTCAAGGTTGCCCTGGATTCCTCTTAAGTCCAAATAAATATCTACTTCCACAGTCTGACCAAGTGGATTGACACGGTGACTGCCGCCCAGAGGGGCTCGAAAGTGTCAGAAAGTATAATGATAGCACAGGATAGGCCAGGGTTCAGACATGTTGTTCACAGTGTCGCTAAGAGTCAGTCGTACTCAACAGCACATAATGACAACCACAGCCCTAATCCATCTCACCTGACCCATCGCCACGGTTGCCACATTGGTCCAAGTACCTGGTATTTCAACAGCGTCCTACTTGGTCTTAACCTCTCCATCAGAGATTCAAAAGAAGTCCTATTATGTCACATCTTTGCATACGATTCTTCAATGGCTTAGCCATACCTCTGCTTCTCCTTGGGCTTGCCATTCTGAGCCAAAGCACCCCTGGGTACAATGGAGCCCACCAGGGGGCCCGGACTGTGGAGACTGAACCATCTGCATAAGCACTGCTGGGTCCTGGCCACAATGTCTCAATCTATTTCATCCAACTTCCTCTGCTTTTGCTGACCCTCTACTTCCCCCAGCATTGTGTCCTCCTTGCCCTGAACCCCTCTGGGAACATGTCCAAAGTATCTGAGATAGTCTCATCATCTTCTAAGGAGCATTTTGGCTGCATTTCTCCCAGGACAGATGTTTATTCTTCTGATGGTCCTTGGGTCTCAGGGTCTTTGTGTCTGTTGCTTCTTCTGCCTGAAAAGCTCCTGTGGTCTTTGTAATGTCATTTTTCAGATTCTTTCCTTGTCCCCATATCTATGTTATCACCCTATTTTCATAATACATTTACACTCCTCATTTATCGCCATCAAGAGAGCACTGACTCATAGCTGACCCTCCAGCGGGTTTTCAGAGGCTGTAAATCACACAGGAGCTTGTTCCCCACAGAGCACCTGGTGGACTCAAACCACCTGCTTTTAAATTGGCAGAGCAACTCCTTATTCTTCACACTTATTTACTCCACTCACCACAGAAGGGAATCCCTGGGCGGTGCAAGCACTGGTGGTTCAAAGCCACCCAGACAGCTGCCTTAGAAAACAGGTCTGAAGATCTGCTTGTGAAAGGTCAGCTTTGAAAACCCCTATGGGGACAGTTCTGTGCCGCACACAGGGGTGATCCTGACCTGGAACTGATTCAGACAGCAGCAACAGCCCCCTGGAACACCAGGTCCGTGAGAACAGAAGTCATGTCTGCGTGCTGGTCCTTTCTCCACCATGTCGTGCCCACTGCCTGGGAAAGTGCCAGGACATGGAAACTTTACACTCTACCTCTGGGGCACAAATCCAGAATGGACCCACTCACCTGTCGGGCAGTAAGCAATCGCTCATTGATCTCTTTCTTCAGGTCCCCGTTGTCATCCAACTCGCCCTTCTCTAGGGCATCCAGCCACCTCTGTTCCTCCTCTTCCTCTTGACCTTCTAAGCTGCCGGACAGGTCCCGAAGTGGGGAGGGGGACAGATTACTGTCCTCATCTGGGGAGGTGAGTTGGAGTGATCAACGTGGGGGTTTATTGTGCTATGTTAGTACTGGTCATACTCAAGGTTCACACCTTCTCAGAGCCAACCCCTCCCCTTAAACAGGCGGGTTCAAAGAGGCGCCCACTTCTCCCCTGGTAGGGAGGGCCCTTCTCACCCAGCCAGGCACGGTACTGCTCCAAGGGCACTCCTTCCATGGGTTCCTCTTCATTATCCACCACCATAAGGGGAGAGGGTGAGCGAGGCCCCTCAGGTAACACAGTGAAGGTAGGCACGCTGCAGAGGAGGAAGCCCAACTTGTAACCCGAGGAGCATCTTCGCTGAAAGTCCCTCCTTTCTGGTGGCTTTATCCAGCCTGCCCCACACCCTCGTGAGTTCCTGCTCTCTTAACTTGGGCCCCGGTGCAAAGCTTTCATTCTGTCTCAGGATGCCCAACCAGCCTCTCCCACCTCTGCCCGCCACGCAGATGCCCCTGGACCTCACTTCTTGGTGCTCAGGACCTGCCCGCCCAGCTTGATCTTGAGCTTGAGCTGGGGTTTGGCAGGCGAAGGCTGCGCGGGTCCCGCGTCCTCTTCCTGATGATGTTTCTTCTTGTGCTTCTTCTTATGCTTCTTGTGTTTCTTCTTGTGCACGCCGTGGCCGTGGGCACCCGCCAGGCTCAGCTCCAGCGCTTCCCCTGCGGAAGGGGGTACTGTCATCGACTCTGGGGTTGGGGGACCCCAGGAAACCTACAGCTACGAGAGATGCCGCTCATCCCTGCGATCCCACCTGGGATCCTCAAAGCAACATCCCCTTCCCCATCCCACCTGTGGCTGGGTAACCTGGAAACGCAGACAATGGGGAGCCCTACGTTGCTCGGTCCCCCCGCGCTTACCCGGCTCAGGGGCCTCCATGACCCCGGGGGTGCTGCCGCGCCGCCACAGCTTGCTCATGGGATCCTGCAAGGAAGGGGGACCAGTCAGGTTCGGGGCGCTTGCAGACATGCCTTCCTGCCCGGCGGAAGCACTAGCTCCGCCAAAACACGGCCGGACACGCCTACTTCCGGAGCTCGGCAGCCATCTTTGTTGAGGGCGTGCGTTCCCGTCGAGAAAAATTCTCCCCGAGAAACAAGCATCATCGGAACAATGGTTCCGGAAAGCCCAGCGCGGGAGGCCCCGTTAGGATTATGCTCGAGCTGACCCAGCCCCCGCGGTTCCTTCCGTTCTGACTCCTCGCCACCCTCCTTTGGGGTTCTAATTTCGTATATCTCCACCGCAGGAAACTGCTCTCTTCTCTTGCCCGTTTCCTGCACATTTGCTGGATTTGAACCGCTAACCTTTAGGTTCGCAGTTCAGCAAATAACACACAGGGCCCTTGGGGTTTTCTCCTCCTGCTCCTTCTCCTCCTCTTCCTCCTCCTCCTCCTTCTCCTCGTCCCCTCCCCCTTCTCCTCCTCCTCCTCCTTTCCCCCCTCCTCCGTAATCAATGTTTATTTAAAAGGCAAGAGTCACAAAACAGAGGGAAAGACAGAAAAACTTCTTAACTCAGAGGAGACAGAGGAGACATGACCAATGAATGCAAGGCACCCTCTTGGATTAGAATTAATATTAATAGCGGGGAAAAAATCCTAGTGAATCCAGCTTGGGGTTTCCTTCAAAACCAAAAACCAAAGCCACCACGTGAGGTGACTTCTGACCCATGGCGACCCTCCATGGCTCTGAGGCTGTCTCTGGTTCTGGTGGATCAGAACTGTCAACCTTTTGGTTGCCAGGGGCTTGCCTTTGATAATACGTCCTTCTGTGCCTACTGACATTTTATAAAATAGGTGTATGCTTTCCCCAATTAAAACAGCAAAATGAAGGTGAATCTGTGTTGCTGGTGTATCAGACAGGAAAAACAGGATTCAAAATTGTGTTAACCACTTGAAGAGTCAATGTATTGTTATTAGGTGTCGTCAGGTCGACTGCAACCGATAGCAACCCTGGGAACAGATAGGGACCTAGGTGGGAAGCTTGTCCTATTTCTGCGCTATCCTCGTGATCTCGGATCTGTTCAAGGCCATTGTTACAGTCACTTTTTTCCCCCTCCCTGTTTTGTTGTTGTTGTTGTGTACCATTGAATTAGATCCGATGGCGCAGGAGGAGATTGTCCCTCCTTCTCCAGCAGAGCATCTGGTGGATTCCAATCATACACCTTCTAGATTGCAGCGCAGCTTCTTGCCACTAGGCCACCAGAGCGCCCTACTATCTTTTTTAAAAAAATAAAATAAAAATTTTCGGTTTGAATCCACCAGATGCTCTGCTGAAGAAGGAGGGACAATCTCCTCCTGTACCAGTCAGATCCAATTTCACGGTACACACACCACACACACACACACACACACACACACACACACACACACAAGATAAAATAAATAAAAAATAAAATTTTTATTTTATACTGGTTTACTTACCAAGTTCAGATAAATTGTTTTCACCACCAGATCATTTCTATTTTGTTTATGCACCCCTCCCTCTTCCCATAAAATTGTGTGACCCTGTAATTACCTCCCCACCCCTGGCCATCCTCATTCCTCTGCTTCTACCCTCCCCGGTTGGATCCTAATACATGTTTTACTAGTTATTTTTCTATTGCTACCACAATGGTCTTATACAGTATTTGTCCTTACAGGACAGAGTTAGTTCACTTAGCACAACACTTTCCAGTTCCTCCCAAGTTAGGTCATGATTTTCAAAATCATCGCTTCTGCATCCTGCGTAGTATTCCATTGTGTGAATGTACCATGGTTCGTCATCTTGTTGAGAGCTTTCAGCATCTATACGGAGAAAACCGAGGCATACATGCCATTGTTGTTGTTACATGCTGTCAAGTTGCCTGCAACTCATAGCAACCCTGTGTCCAACAGCTCTGAATGTGCTCTATCCTGAGCCAACTTTAGTGTCTCTGACACACCTACCTCATTACCCGAGTCACTGAGTCAATTGAGGATCTTCCTTTCTTTTTTTTAAGTAACTTTTTTCTTTTTATTTTATTAATTTTAGTCAAAGTTTACAGAGACTTTGGATTTCCATTCATTCATTGTTGCACTTTCTTCCCTGCCCACCCCTCCCCACAGTTTGTTTTTCTCTTTGAAAAGTAAGAAAAAAATATTTTATTGTTATACAGTCCTCCCCCCAGTCCACTCCACTAAGCAGATTTCATTCTGGACTCTTGTCATGATAATAATACCTAATCATATATTCTTCCCAAACAGTTCTCTCCCTCATCTGTTTCAATGCAGTGTACATTATTTATCCCCTCTTTTCTTAGTTTCCCTCCAACCCCCATGTCAGTCTTGTTTTACAACAGTGGCACTATGCAGTATTTGTCCTTTTGTGACCAAGATATTTCACTCAGCATAACGTCCTTCAGGGTCACTCATTTTGTATAATAATTCATGAGTTCCTTGTTTTTTAATGCAGCATAGGATTCCACTGTGTGAATATACCACAGCTTCTCTATGCATTCGTTTGTTGATGGGCACTTGGGTTGTTTCCAACTCTTTACTATTGTGAACAAAGCCACGATAAACATGGGTGTGCATATATCTGCTTGGGTGGCCGTTCTAGTTTCTTTAGGTTATATTCCCAGTAGTGGAATTGCTGGGCCAAATGGTATTTCTCTTTCCAACTTTTTGAGAAAGTGCCATACTGCCTTCCAGAGTGGTTGTACCATTTTACACTCCCATCAAGAGTAAATAATGGTTCAGTTTCTCTGCAACCTCGCCAGCATTTGTTATTTGCTGTTCTGTGAAATTTTGCTATTCTTACTGGGGTGAGAAGATATCTCATAGTTGTCTTGAGAGAATCTTCCTCTCTTGTGCTGTCCCTCCACCGTCCCAAGCATGATGTCCCTCACCAAGGTCTGGCCCCTTATTCATGGTGGCTGACTTAAGACAAGGGGAGTTTTGACTGTCTACATCTGTGATGCGCTTTTCTTATTGCCAGTATATACACATATTTTAAATTAAGGAAACAGCAGCTGCATGGACGTATATAGAAAATATATGCAGATGTGTGTATGATGAAGACAGCACTAATGAAAAAAGAAAGAACTAATTCCAGCGACAATTCAGGAGTACAAGTAACAAGTGTTAATAAGTGGTTATAGATGAGGATCAGGAAGTGGGCCAAAATAGTGTAATGATTAAGAGATTAAGATTAAGGGAAAGGACTTTGGAGTCAGACAAGCCTATGATCAAATCTCAGCTCCATCACTTATTAACAGCGCAACCTTGAACACTTTCTGGGATAGAGATGGAATAATAGCTACCTCACAGGGTTCTTCCAAGAAAAGTAAGCAAAGCAAGAATGGAAAATGCCTGGGATAGTTCCTGGCACCCTCACAAACGCCCAGTGAGCAAACAGTGACTGGACGGATAACTTCTAGGCTCCTGACCCAAGTTCTTAGGAGGAAAGAACAGTGGAGTGTATTTTGTTGTTTTGTTTTTTTAGTAAGAAAGAGACATAAGAGAAATAGGGGCACTCTGGTGGCCTAGTGGCAAGAGGCTGCATTGCAATCCTAAAGGTATGTGGTTTGAATCCACCAGATGCTCTGCTGGAGAAGGAAGGACAATCTCCTCCTGTACCAGTCAGATCCTATTTGATGGTACATGCACACACACACACACACACACACACACACACACACACACACAAATAATTAAAAAAAAGAAAAACAAGTAAGAGTGGATATTTGACCCAAGGGGAACTTGCAGAATCTGTGGAACCGAGAAGCCCTGGTGGTGCAGGGGGTCTAGGGTCTAGTATGGGAAGCCAAATTTCATACAGAATATGTGTAGTAAACCGAATGCTATTTCAGGATGTGAAGGAGGCGTGTACAAGCTGGAATTCACCCTGAAGCACTAAGGCAAGCCTTAACTGTTTACAGGGGATGGACACTAAGGCAATCTTTAAGCATTTACAGGATTCTTGCGTTGTATTTGCTAACCCCTCCCTCCTGAGTCAAGCATAACCTTTTCAATAGAAAGAGCTTATCTTCATTTGCATAGAATTTTCTTGATGATTTGCTTCCTGTCAATTTTCAATAAAGGCACAGGGAAGCTAAGGTTGGAGCTTCAGTTCCCTTCAGTTGTTTGGGAACTGTTCGCTTCCTGCTCCACCTCTGTTTTCTCCTACATTCTTGGTGTTCTGTCTCGTTATTAATACATGACCACTGACTGCTAAAGATTTCTAACGCTGGCAGCCTCGTGGGGCAGCTCTGCTCCGTCCTGTAGGGTCTCTGTGCCTGGGAACCTTCTCTGCAGGCAGGCAGTTGGGGTTTGTTTTGTTTATAGGGGAACTCAGCTAGACACAGAGAGGGATGGTGGATGGAAAAGCTGGGAGACTTCAGTGCTGGAAAGCGTGCATGCGACCGTCACCTGTGTCATAGTGGAGCTCCTGAGGGACGGGACACAGGAGTGAAGAGAAGGGCCTGCCCTGAACCTGCAGGTGGAGGGGCCAGGTAGGGCCCAGAGGTCAGGAGAATCAGGGCACTTCTCCTACCCTCCTGCAGAGAGCAGGCTGACCTGAGAGGAGATTCATGCTCTTTCGCTGCTCCTGGGAAGACGCTCCAGTGGGTTTTTGGAGGCAATACATTACATAGGAGGAGACTGCCCTTCTTTCTTCTAAGGAACACCCGGGGAATTCAAACCAGCAGTGAGGGCTGGCCTTTGGTTTGGAAGCTCAGCTCCCAGTACACCACGAGAGCTCCTGAGGGGTGGTGTTTGAGCGGGATGGAAGAGCTGTCCTCCCATCTCAGCAGGCATGACCAGAACTTGGGTGCAGATACTTGTTTGTAGATACTGCTGTTGACTCAATCGTGTTTCCTAACTATCCACGTTGAACCCCTGGCCCTCCCTTGAACCTGTGTGTGTGTGTGTGTGTGTGTGTGTGTGT
>NW_006399761.1:571451-578320 GCF_000299155.1 Elephantulus edwardii
TGTGTGTGTGTGTGTGTGTGTGTGTGTGTGTGTGTGTGTGATTCAATCTGGAAATAAGAGTTTCTCTCTTTTTTACATTGTAGCACGTGGTTGATCCTGAACCCAGTCGTTTCTGAATGAGGAAAGGGTGAGGGCAGGCACAGACAGACACACACACACAGGTGAGAAAGACAGACAAAAATGAGGAACGCGTGCAAGTCAAGGAGTCCTATAGAAGACAGGAGCTGAGGAATGAGGGGATGCTGAGAAGAAGGGGACCCACGGGAAGACATGTTTCACCTTTGGAACTTTGAGATAATATATATTCATTCTTCTCTGTTGAAGTTTTATTTGGTGGGCAATAAGATGGACAGACAGACTCAGAAACCCAACAGAAGGTCAGCGATTGGGAATCTATTCAACAGCAATGAGTCTGAATTTGGCCTTGAAAGCACTCGCTTTGAAGAGTGTGGTATTTGTGTTGTAAACATCTTACAGCTTATTTATTACATGTTTTCATCATCTCCTCCTCTCCTGCAGCCCCTGGCAGCTCTGTACGAAAGAGTCTGTTATTTCCATTTTGTAAATCAGGAAAATGAAGCTCTGAGGGGCCACCTGCCTTGACCAAAGCTGCACTAGGAATTAGTGGGGCCACCCCCAGCAGAGAGCCCCTCTCTGCAGGCCAGTGGCATTTCCTCCACATCCTGATGTCCATAGGGGAGGAAATGGCCACAGTCCAGTCAAGGGAGATGAGCTTTGTTATTTTATCCTGCTTTTAACGCTACTTTCTTGAGGGTTGGAGCTATTTGAACGTGTTTATGGGCAGAATGGAAGAAGTATGTCTTTGTGAAATCATTCATAGCCCTAGATTTTAAGGTCTACTTTGAAATAATGTCCAATTTATAAAAAAGGAATGAGTACAAAGAATTCTCTGAGAGCCTTAAATCTTATTCATCAATATATGCTATTCATTCTTTCTTATATCAGGGAAGCCCCTGAGTGACACAAGTAGTTTAAAGATTCAGTGTTAGGGTTGCTGGTTCAAACCCACCCTGAAGTGCCTTCAAGAGAGGCCTTGTGAACCGCTTGCAAATCCTTGGAATATCTGTGGTGTGCAGTTATCCTGTGCCCGTGAAGGGTCAGCGTGGGCCAGCTTCAATAGCATCTGGTTTGTCTGACTGTTTTCACAGACAAATGTTGTTATTGTGAGGTGTCATTCAGTTGCCACTACTCCAGTGACCCTGTGAGCAACAGGCCAGGACCTCGCCCGGCCCAGGGCCTCCTCACCGTCCCTGAAATGCTTGTGTTGAGGACCTTCCTCTCTTTCTCTGACTCTCCACCTTTCCCAGCTGGATGCCTGTTCCCAAGGCCTGGTCCTCATGCCCAGAAGATGTGAGACCAGGTTTCGCCCGCTTGCCTGTCAGAAGCACTCTGGTTGCACTGCCTCCAAGACCACGTGGCACCAATCACATGCTTTGGCTTGTGCAGCCATCCACACCCTCCTTTTCCAAATCGTTGCTCCATTGTTAACATAAATTCTCTTCACCTTTTAAGTTTATGACCTGACCTTCCCAGGGGATATTGTCAGTTTAGTTCCATATAGATCCTTCTTTTCCCACTGCCCCCTGATTATAGAGCAATTGTTTTGGAGGTTTAACAAGCTTCAGTGGCCCCAGGAAGATTGTATTCCGTGAAAATTTAAAATTCTGTTCTTCATTTTCCCTCTCTTTTGATGAGGATTCTTCTCTAAGGTCTTTGATCCAAACATTCAATAATGTGACCGGGGGCCACATCTGGTTCTTCTGGTCTCAGGACAAAGCAAGCAGTTGTTTCTGGAGGCAATTAGACATGCATTCCATTTCCTCCTCCTCCTACTTGAGGCTTCACTGCGGCATGACGGTCAGACTTGGTCTCCCATACTTTGGTCATGGTTGGTAGCAGGGAAAAGGCATCGTTCTGGGGAAAGTCAGAGGAAGAGCAGAAGACCCTTAATGAGATGGACTGACCTCCAGGGACTGGAACAGTGGGCTTGAGCATGTCCGAGACCTTGAGGATGATACAGGCCAGGTTGGGGTTCAGATCTGCTGCTCACGAGATCGCTGTGCGACCAAGGTCCACTTGCTGGCACGTAGCAACCACAGTAACACTTCTGATTCTCCCTTTTCCTCTGTTGCTCCAAAGTTGTTGTTGTTGTTAGGTGCTGTTGAGTCAGAACCAACTCACTGCTGACCCTCCAGCAGGTTTTCAGAGGCAGTCAATCACACGAGAGGAAATTGCCCATCCTTTCCCCACAGAGCAGATGGTGGATTCGAACCGTGTGCCTTAGGCTGGGCAGTACACTGAGAGTGAGCGTGGAGACCGGTTGCCTCACCTCGGGTGGCTGCTCAAGCTTTCAAGTCCTGCCGTACCACGCACCCTGCTAGGAGGTAGCGGAGACAGTCCTTCGAGCTGCCTCTGCTGCTGGCTGGAAGGAGTTCTTCCCCCTGGAAGTTTTTGCAACTGGAGAATGCTTGTTCCTGCCCAGCCTTATTTGGCTTGTGGTTGTAGTCCCTGGAGCCATTGTTCATTTAAGTTTTTTTAGGTTTCTTTTATCATCTTTTTCTCCACCCCCCCATTCATTCATTGCTGCACATTTTCCTCCCTGCCCACCCCTCCCCCAGTTCACTTTTCTCTTTGAAAAGAAAATAAATTAATTCATTGTTATACACCCCCCACCCCACCGCAATCCACTTGACTATGCAGCTCTTATTCTGGGCTCTTGCCATGCAAATAATACCTAATCACATACCCCTTTTAAACAGTTCTCTCCCTCATCTGTTTCAATGCAGTATACATTATTTATCCCTTATTTCTCAGTCTCCCCCAAACCCTGATGCCAGTTCTGTTTTACAACAGTGGCATTAGGCAGTGTTTTTCCTTTCGTGACTGAGATATTTCACTTAGCACAATGTTCTCCAGGTTCACCCATTTTGAATAATAGTGCATGAGTTCCTTGTTTTTCAATGCAGTGTAGTATTCCATTGTGTGAATATACCACAGCTTCTCTATCCATTAGTTTGTTGATGGGCACTTGGGTTGTTTCCAACTCTTTGCTATTGTGAACAAAGCCGCAATAAACATGGGTGTGCATATATCTACTTGGGTGGCAGTTATGGTCTCCTTAGGGTATATTCTCAATAGTGAATTTCTGGGTCAAATGGTATTTCTATTTCCAACTTCTGAGAAAGTGCCACACCGCCTTCCACAGTGGTTGCACCATTTTACACTCCCACCAACAGTGAATAAGGGTTCCAGTTTCTCCACAACCTTGCCAGCATTTGTTGTTTGCTGCTCCATTGAATTTAGCTATTTTTTAATTTTTATTTTATTATTTGTGTGTACCGTCAAATCAGATCTGACTGGTACAAGAGGAGATTGTCCCTCCTTCCCCGGCAGAGCATCTGGTGGATTCGAACTGTGCGCCTCAGGGATTGCAGTGCAGCTTCTTGCCACTAGGCGAATTTCGCTATTCTGACTGGGGTGAGATGATATCTCATAGTTGTTTTGATTTGCATCTCACTTAGAGCTAGGGATTTTTAACATTTGTTCATGTGTTTGCCATCTGAACGTCGTCTCTGGTGAAGTGTCTGTTCATATCCTGTGTCCATTTTACAATTGGATTGTTTACTTTTATCTTGTTGTGGTGCTGGACCACCTCTCAGAAAAAAAAAAAAAAGAGAAGAATAATAGAAAAAAAAAAACCCCAACCACTCACCTTCTAGCTCAAACCTCAAAACCAAACTCTCGGCCACTGAGTCAGTCCTGACTAAAGAGGGAGGTGGTGGTGTCGTGGGTGCCATTGACTCGGCTACGACTCACAGCGTCCCCGTGGACAGCAGGTCTGCACCTTGGCAGTTCATCACCCATCTTGACCGTCTCCAGCTCGCTTGATCCCACGGTTCCTGCCACCAAGTCAGTTTATCTATGGAGTGCCTTCCTCTCTGCCTCTTCTTCCTCTGCCTCTCCCAGCAGGATGTCAGTTTCCAAGCCCTGGCACCTCCTGATGGAGTAAAACTGTGCCACAGACTTTTCCAAGCCGTAACCTTTGCTGACACAAACTCCCGTGTGTCTCTCCCCATAGACTGGCTGGTGGGTTCAAACCAATGACCTTTAGCTCAGCCACTGATCGCCTAATGACTGCACCTGTAGGGCTCGTGGGTCACTGGGGTCTAACTGGACTGCACAAGTGGGCACAAGGCTTTCGCCTGGCTGGGTGACACACCGAACCTCCGCCCTTGGCCACAGAGGTTCAGTGCTTGGGCTGTGATGCTCTCAGTTAGTCCTGGCTGGACCCCAGATGTTTGGGAGCTGCCTCAGGAAAACAGCTTTTTGTCAGCTGAATTGATGCCTGGAAAGATGCAGACCCGGAGTTTCTGGCAGGAGTATTGCTACGTGGTGGAGCGAGCTGGAAGCCAGCATGAAGGGAAGTTGAGCCAGAAGATGGGGAAGACTGGACAGTGGGCAGTGTTTGTGTACCCAGGTCCAGGCTCATTGGAAGCCTGCCCGCTGGACTCCTCAAGTCCACGGCCAGTACATATTTCCTTTGGCTGAAGCCAAAAGTCGGATTTTCCAAAACAGCATGCAGTCATAGGCTACAGCAATTCTAACTGGGCTCTTGGAGGATGCAACTTGGGTTTTTTTCTGCCTGCTTTCTCTGACCAGCTAGGTGTGGGCCATGCCTTTCCCCAGTCTCCCCAGTAAAACCCTGAAAGGGCCCAGGAGAAAACTCACATTCCCAGAGTGAGGGAGCTCTGGTGGCCTAGTGCAGCTACGCTGCAATCCTGAAGGCCTGCGGTTCGAGGCCACCAGCTGCTCTGTGGGAGAAGGATGGGCAGTCTCCTCCTCTGCAATTATCTGCCTCTGAAAACCCACTGAAGAAGGGTCAGCTGTGGGTTGGTTCCGACTGATGGTAAATGCAGCCCGTTGAACAGATGGGGAAACAGGAGCTTTCGCCGTTCTTGGGCGCTCCAGTGGCCCGGTGGATAAGACGTCGTGCTGGAGCCCAAGAGATGCTGTGTAGGAGGGCGGTGGGCAAGCGCCTCCTGTATGATTTACTGCCTCTAAAAGCCCACCGCGGAGTCAGTTATGTCAGTGTTGACATCCAAGACAGTAAAGAGTGGAGAGAAACAGGTTGGAAGTCTGTGTTTAAACGTTGTGCGGGATTCTGAAGCAGATATGGGCGGATAGCACTGGCCTGGAGCCCGGGGGGGGGGGGGAGCCGGGCAGGGGAGTAGGGGGGCGTTGGAAGCTGGAGGGAGGTTGCCAGGGAGCCTGGTGGTCAAGTCCTCCCGGCTGATCTGCTCTGTAGAGATTCCAGCCTGGGAACCCCTGTGGGTAAAATATGAGTCAGACGTAAAGCCCACGCGTTGTTGTGCGCGGTCAGAACCGACTGCTGACCCTCAGGCGGGTTTTCAGAGACTAATCACACAGGAAGCGATTGCTCATTCTTCTCCCATGGAGCAGCTGGTGGATTGGAACCGCGCGCCTTTGGGATGGCAGCGCTGCTCCAGTCAGCCGGCCAGGTGGAGAGGGGTGATCGAGCGGGTTGAGAAGGCAAAGCTGAGGGTGAGAGTGGGCGCGCGCTCGGAGCCCAGCCGGAGCCAGGACGCGCAGTTCCGACTCGTGGCCACGGGTTTTTCCGCGCCCAAGGACATTGGGCCTGCCAGGTGGGGGCGGCTGGTGGGCGGGGCCTCGCGGGCCCTCCCCTGCCCAGGTGAGCCCGGCCGGAAGAGCCGCCGCGTCCCAGGGGTCCCTGCGTCCTGTCCCCGCGGCCCGGCTCCAGGGCTGAGCGCGCCCTCGGCGGTGCACAGGGGGCTCAGCGCCCCGCGGCCCAGGTGCCGTTTTCCGAGGGCGGGGTTTGGGGCCCGGAGCCGAGATTCCTGGCCCGGCCAGCGGGCGGGCGTCGAGGGACAGAAACAGACGAGACCAGGCAGAGCCGAGTGGCGCCGTGAGCTGCCAGCATGTTCTCCCGAAACCACCGGAGCCGAGTCACCGTGGCTCGCGGCTCCGCCCTGGAGATGGAGTTCAAACGCGGCCGCTTCCGACTCAGCCTCTTCAGCGACCCGCCCGAGGTGAGCGTGCGCCCTGCGCTCCAGCCCCGCGCCCCGCGCCCCGTGCGCCCTGCGCTCTACTCTACGAGTGCTGTGCGGGGCGCTTGTTATGCGCCGCCCAGACCCTCAGGCCTCTGCCAAGAACACCAATCTAGGCTCCCAAAATGTGCGGGACCCCAGCCCTATAGGCATCCCACTGTAAGAGGAAGTGGGCGTGCTGGGCGGGCCGGAGAGCGGGGGGGGGGGGGCCTTCCTGCCCCCAGACCCCTCCCCAAAACGATGCTACCGCCTGGAGCAGCTTCTTCTTGGCGCCTCGGGCCCTGGGCTGTGCTGGGGCGGAGGGTGGGGGGGGGAATTCCCTTTTAACTCTTAGGGGTTCTTTCCTTTCCCCAAACTTCCCGCCTCCTCCTCTAAGCGGACTCCACCCTCGACACGGAGAGGATCCCCTGGAACTGCCCTCAGAGGCTGGGGGGCGGGAGGTGGGTCCGGGTCGGCCGGAGGCCGAGTGCTTCCGAGCGTTTCCACGTGAGACCTCAGGGTCGGCCCCCCATGGCCGGGGACAGGCCGGGGTGGAAGGGGTTAAGGGAGGCACTTCTTCCCGCCCGGTCCCCTCCCGCCGGGATTCCAGGCCCCACTCCTGCCCTTCCCTCCGCCTGTCCCAAAACAAAGGCCCTTTCACGCGGTGCCCCTGCGTCCCGGGCCGTCTGTGGTCCCGAAGTCCCGGGCCGGGGGAGGAGACACTTGTCCGACCCCGTCTCGGGAGCGACTGCGCGGGTGGGCGCGGCGCAGCGGGAGTGCTCG
>NW_006399761.1:578420-583929 GCF_000299155.1 Elephantulus edwardii
GCAGGCGGGCCGCCACCCCGGTGACTCCGCGGGCGTGCAGGGGGGCAGGCCACAGCTGGCTGGGACCGGGGCTGGTTTCCTGTCTGGAAGGGAAGGGGCCCTCGGAGGGGAGTGGGGCAGCAGGCAGGCACACCCCTGACTTTCTCCCTCCCTCTCTCCCTCTCCTCCCTTCTGGAAAAGCGAGGTAACTGTGAGTCCCGGGCGGGGCGGGCGGACAGGGCCCCGAGTGGAAACCGGGAGAGTTAAAACCGGGCGGCGGGACTCACTCACTCCTGTGTCCCTTCGCCCTGCAAGTCTTCGCTTCTGTCCCTCTCCCTCCCAATCCACATACTAGGCCAGCGTCCCCTCTCCACGAGCGCCACCCTCCTGCACACCCGTGCGCTCCAGGGACCTGCCCAGGACGGCTCCCTGCCCCCCTGCAGCTGCGCCTGCCCCTCACGCCCTCTGCGCACACAGACACACTGTCCACCACTGGGCTGTGGGCGGGGGCTGAGGAGGGACCAGAGACGGGATGAAAGGGCCTCTTTCTTCCACAGCTGGGAAAACAGCTGCCACCCACGCCAGACTGGACACCCTGTGCCCAGAGCCCCCTCTACAGCTGGCCTGTCCGCTAGGGACCCCGCTGGCCCTCATCTCTTTCCTTTCCTCCCTTGCCTGGCTGCCTGCAGCACGCACTAGGCGAGAAGGTCGTCCCAGCCCTCAGCGGGGTCTCCCTGGAGCAGATAGGGACTCAGGCGGCCTGGGCTTCGGTCAAGACTGAGGGCACAGTGGGAAGAACAGTGGGGCGGCGCAGTGCTTGCCCCCGGCTCTGCAGGGGTCTGCGAGGGAAGGGACACTGGGGGCCCCGAGATGCAGGACCGGCTACGCATCCTGGAGGACCTGAACATGCTATACATTCGGCAGATGGCGCTCAGCCTGCAGGTAACGCCCCAGGACACGCCCCCACAGTCCACTTGCACCCCACGCGGGGCCTGTGCCCTGCGCACCCAGGCTCAGTTCCATTGATGAGAGCGTTGTGTTGAGAGGGAGAGGGTCTCTGTTCTGTTTTCGCAAGTTCCCAGGGTTCTTTTTAGGTATGACAGGAAGAGGGTTAATGGTGAGAGACGTTAGGGGCTAGGATGGAGTCTTGCAAGGTGCCAGCACCTGGAGCCGAAGGTGGCAGAGCTTCCGTGCGCTCCTTTATTCCTGCAGGGGTTTAATTATGGCACACTCACCGTGTGCAAGGAGCTCTGCTAGCCAGTGGGGTAGGGAGCTGCACTGCCATCCCAGAGGCAAGCGGTTCGAATCCACCAGAGCTGCTCTGGAGAAAGAAAACCCGCTAAAGGATCGAGTCCGAGTGGTTCTGACCATGCGTTGTCGGTTGTACACCTTTGAGTTGGGTTTCAGAGGTAGCAGAATTAGGTGGGAGGAAATTGTGGATCTTTCTCCATGGAGCAGTTGGTGGATTCAAACTACAGAGGTTTGGAATAGCAGCCCAGCTCCTTACCTCCAGGCCACCAGGGCTTCCTAAATAACCATGAGCAAAGCTCTATTCTAGACCCAGAGAATGCTTCAGTGGGCAGGACAGGAGCGGCGTTCTAGCGCGGAAGAGTCAACACGTGGAAAAACACACAAAGGAATAATCTCATATAGTGACGGGGTGGGGGTGGGTTGTCATCCAGAGGAGGGCAGTGTTAGTGCTGGAGCTCGGGGAAGGGCTCCCCGAGACTCTTCAAGCCCAGGGCAGAAGGAGGTAAGATGTGAGGGTCACAGGAGGAGCTTTCCAGACAGACGGTGGAGCAGGGGCTTGTGGGAAGGCAAGTGAATATAACCGGGACACAGTAGTAGCTGTGATTGAACGGGTGGACAGGAGTCAGACCGTACAGGACCTTAAGGGCCATGACAAGACACCTGCATTTTACTCTAACTATAACGTTGGCCCTGTTGGAAGGACTGATGGACGTGGAGAATTGGTGTGAGGGGGCACGACCAGGGAGGAGGTCATTATAGGGCCCTGAGGAGCAAACCTGGCTGTGTGGATGGCAGCGCCCGTGGAGAATGGGAGAGCTGGGTGGATTCTATAATGGGTCCATCTCTCAGGTCTTCTGTTGACTTGGACGTGAGGATCGGATCTGGGAAGGGCTCTAAGAGGATTCTGTGGTGTTAATGGGGAGATGGGGGGAAGCTGTGGAAGTTTCTGCCTGGATGATGCAGGGCTCCTTTGAAGAGAGATGCAGGACAGTAAAGTGTAGGGCCTCCCTGCTCTGCGCCCCTCCTCCGAGCTGCCCTCCTTAGCCTCTGTCCACACCACGCAGTGCCGGCCAGGCACTGCTCTCCTCACCAGCCATGGCCTCAGAGCAGGCGTCGCTGTGGCCTCACATGACTGGTTCCGGCTGTGCGCTTCACACATGAGCTGGATAAAGGCAGGACCTCTGTTCTGCCTTGGGGCTGCCCACTGCCTTCTCATTTACAGAGAAGTGCCCGTGGAGCCTGTGGGGCTCTGGCCATGGCTGGCATCCTGTGTCACCTGGCCCAGAGAGTGGCCATTGTTGGTGCTGGCTCACAGGGACCCTGTGTCCACACCAAACACGACTGGTCCAGCCCCATCCTCACAGCCCCCGCGGTACTCAGTCCATTGCTGGTCCGTCTTAGGGAGGGTCTCTCTCCTTCCTGCTGACCCTCCACTTAGTAACAGGTGTCCACCAGGAACCTCCCACAATGTGCTCTACCAAGAGTAGACAGCAGCTGATGTGAGGATACCTTGGGTGTCTCAGACTGTTAGGCACTTGTCTACTGGGTTTGAGCCCATCTTGGAAGAAAGGGTCTGGGATTTACCTCCAAGAAATCACAGCCTGGGAAACGCCATTGAAGGCCGTTCTGTTCCTTCCCGTCCGTGATCTGGAACTGACTTTATAACAACCAGGTTTCTTTAGTTACATGCTACCATTTAATTATTATTATTTTATTAATTTAATTTTATTATATTTTGTGTGTGTGCTGTCAAATCAGATCTGACTGGTACAGGAGGAGATTGCCCCTTCTTCTCCAGCAGAGCACCTGGTGGATTTGAACCGCACACTTCTGTTGCTATTTAATTCTTAATCAGTGAAAGGAAAAGAATGACAGCATGACGTCCCCTAGGTGTGTAGCCCACTTCCGGTGTCCCTACTGCCGAATGGCTCCTGGACGCTTGGACCAAGGCGTGTTTCCTCAGACAGAGCAGGTCCACGCGTTTGAGTGCTTGGATTCGGTGTCTCCCTCTCCCACCATCAATGTACTTTTTCTCCCCAGGCCCCCTGCCCAGCGTGGAGGGACTTGGTGTCCATGGGCTAGTGGTGCTGAGCCCTGTCCACCAGGCTCAGCATGTGTCCAGCACAGGTTTTCAGAGGAAGACACACACATGTTTCAGGAATGGACCAGTGAGGGAGCAAAGAGTACGTTTAAGAAGACAGTTTAAGGAGGCAACTTAAGTTGCCAAAAAAAGGGGGGGAAATGAGAGTGGAGAAAAAGTGGGTTTTAATTATGTACTGAGCTCTGATGGTGAAGTCAGAGGGCTTCGAGCTGATAATTAAAAGGCTGCGTGCACTTTGGCGGTTCAAATCCAACAGCAGCTCAATGTGTGAAAGACGGGCCTTTTCCTCTCATGAGATATACAGCCTCTTAAACACCCACTGGGATCTCTGTGTCACTTCTGAGGAGCACGGGAGTGGAGATGTGGTTAGGTAGGGATTAATTAATTACTCTTACTTATTTAATTTTCATATGAAACATGAGTGAAATGGAAACTTCTCTGGTTTACAAAGTGTTTAAAGGTCAAGTTCTCACAGCCAATCAAGTTCTTAAAGCAGCTCATGAGTTGGTTACCCTCAGTGGGCCCTGTGGGGATGCTGGACAGATGACCGGGTGGTGAGAAGCAGAGAGGAAGTCAGACAGGAGCGTGGGGCAGGCCCAGAGGGCTGTGTCCACCAGCTCCGGCCCCCCTGCCAGCCCCATAGGCCTCCCCCAGGCCACAGGCTGACCCTGACTTTTCTCAGGGAACTCAAGATAGATGCTTTGTGCTTGGGAATGAGGACCAGCATGTCCTGGGGGCTGGAAGGAGGCCACGCACCAGGCTCAAGGCCTGCTCCAGAATGCTGAGGCCCTTGGCCAGACCACTGGGAGCTGGGTTTTTAGGTACCTCTTGGCCCTTACCTCACCCCAAGCTGGTAGTGTACCCAGGTGCTGGTGGTTGCAATTTACCAGGGGAGTGCCAGCTAGGAGGTTCCCACTGGAAGGGTGAGTTCTAGGCGGTAGGGCCATAGGAAAGTGCATTTGGGGCTGGAGGACGCCTTCAGGCCCCCAACTTGCACATCCGTTCTGGACCTGGCAGCTTCTCTGGGCTGGGTCTCATCTGCTTTCTCAGGGGCTCAGGGGTCACCTTGAGGCCACCGCAAATGCCCAGGGACCTCCCCGCCCCCCACCCCGCCGAAGTGAGGGCGGAGCCCACGGTAGGCAGGCCCAGGCCTGCGCTCCTGAGTGTGCCAACACTGCCCCCTGCCCAGGACCCTGGCCATGCGGGTGGCCGCGGGGACCGCCTGCGCCCCGCTGCTGCTGCGCCCTGGCGGCTCTCGCGGCAGTTGGGAGCTGATGTCACCGGGCAGGCGGGCGGGGACGGGTGGCTGTGCGGGGCCGGTCCCTCCGCTCCCGGTGCGCGATGGATGGGGCTGGGGAAGAAGTCGTGAGTGCTGGGCTTGTAGCAAGGCAGTGCCAGGGGCCTGGGTACACCGCTATCCAAGGGTCCAGGGACACCGCTATCCGCTGCGGGGTGCTGGGGTGGGGGGTGGCGGGGAGCGCTCCGGCATAATTTATGCAGAGCCCGCGACCCTCGTGCATAATTTATGCAGACTTAGCCACCCCCACCCATGGGCCAGGCTGCTGTGTCTGGAGGGCTTCCTGGTGGAGGGGACTTCGGGGAAGGCAGGCAGGGAGAGTTGGGGGCGCTGGGCTGATGCGGCTGCAGTGGCCCAGGAGGGGAGCTGCAGGAGGCTGGACAAGGCTGTTGAATTTAGGGTGCTAAGGCTTTGGAAAAGATTGGAGCCACCAGAATGGGGGGAGGTGTAGGGAGAGCTGCCATGAGGGCGGAGACAGGTTGTATTTGGTGGTCTCCTTCTCCCTTCCTCAATCCAGGGCTTCCCCTCACCTGCTTCCAGATCCTGTTTCCAGAACCTTCCACCACCACCCCCCGCATCTCCAGGCTCTGGCTCCAGCCTCCTCCGAAGCCCTCGCTGGTGGTTGAGAAGGGAGCAGGGCTGTTCCCTGCACCCGTGACCTGGCCTTGTGAGGCAGCCAGTGGCCACATCCTTTGGCTCCCAGCTGGGTTCTGAAGGCAGAGACCTGGACCCCATGAGCATGCCCCGCGTCCTGAGGGACATCATTAAAGCATCCATGTGTCCCATATGATGTCTGTCCCATGGGGAAGTCAGGTTTATGGACGTTGGATAAGTTGTCCCAAACTAGAAGAACCCACTCCCCTCCCCTTGCATGTGCGCAC
>NW_006399761.1:584029-605022 GCF_000299155.1 Elephantulus edwardii
CCCCCAGCCTGGGATCTTGCGGAAGCAGCCTGCCTTATCTCTTTTCCCAAGAGGCACTGGTGGGTTTGAACTGTGACCTTCCAGCCAGCAGCACAGCACTTAACCCATTGCATCACCAGAGTGCCTGAGTAAACGCCCAGTCATTTTGAGAGAATTTCCTCCCAGGCTCTCAAGTCCAAGCCAGCACTGTATGACTGCACTCACTCATAGCTCGCCAGTGGGAAGCGACCCGTCCGTCGCTGACCCTCAGGCGGGTTTCCAGAGGCTTTTCCTCCTGCAGTGCATTCGATGGGTTCAAACCACCTACCTTTGGGTTGGCAGCGCAGCTCCTTACCACTAGGCGTTCTTGATCTCTGCTCTGTGAATCCGTCTCCTCCATGCCTGGTGCAACCCTCTGCCTTCCTGTCCACCCTCATCCCCTGCCTCTGTCCTCCAAGCTCAGAGCCAGGACGGGAATTCCAGGGGGTGCCCCGTGTGGGCTCTGTGAAGCGTGGGTGAGCTGCTTGGCCACATGCAGCCCCTCCCTGTATGAGTCCATCTTTGGGGCACCTCAGAATGGTCTTCACGCTCTGCGTCTGTCTGTTTGTCTTAGCGGTGGCGCCTCTTGGAAAGTGTTTAAGGAAACGCTCATGCTTCACTTGTGGGAATTCTTAACCCGCTGGTCTGAGGTGGCTGTGAGATGCTGTTGACACAGGCTGATTCTAGAGCGAATATCAATAGGCCCTGGTAGCACAGCGGTCTAGCATCTTGGCTGCTAACTGAAAGGTCTGTGCTTGGAGCTCTCTCGTTGCTGTGCGGGAGGAAGGCATGGCGATCTGCTGCTGTAGAGATTCCAGCCTTGGAAACCCCATGGGCAGTTCACTGGGTCCTGGTGCAGGCCCGGGGGCTGGAATTGACTCAGCAGTGGAGATACACACATAGGAAGCAGTGGGTTTATACATCCCAGTGGGGCATATATATAAACCTGATGGGTTTAAAATGCCAACAGGCAGTATGGCCTTTGGGTTAGCAGCACACCTCCTTACAGACGACTCCACCCGAGAGCTGTGTGTTTACTTATCTCCATGGTGGTGTCCATAGTGTGCTGGTAACCTTGAAAGGCCTCCTGTCTTCAGAGGCTCACCCTCACCCATGGCCCTGCTCAGGGAAGATGGACAGTGTCCTCCGGTGAGGATTTACAGCCTCCAAACTCCAGCGAAGGGTCACTGGGAGAAGGAGCTGACTTGATGAAAGGGAGCTGGGGGGTGGTGGTGTGTGTATGTTGGCCGAGTGGCAAGAAGCTGCACTGCAATCCTGAAGGCACGTGGTTCGAGGCCACCAGCTGCTCTGTGGGAGAAGGATGGGCAGTCTCCTCTCATGCAATTAACTGCCTCTGAAAACCCCCTGGAGGGTCAGCTGTGGGTTGCTTCCAACTCCACTGTGCTCGATAACAATGTATGTATGTAATTAATGTCTGTGTGTCATTGACTATGCAAAGGCATTTGACCGTGTGGGTCACAATAAATTGTTGATAATCTTGAGAATGATAATCCCAGAACACCTGATTGTGCTCATGCAAAACCTACACTTGGACTAGGAGGCAGTTTGTAGAGAGAGCAAGGAAACACTGTGTGGTTCAAAAGCAGAAAAGGCATGTGTCAGGGATGTGTCGTGTCTCCATACCTTTTCAATCTGTATGCAGAACAGATCATTCGGGAGGCTGGGCTTGATAAGAGGCAGAATGTGGCATCAGGATCAGAGGAAGACTCATCAACAACCTGTGTTATGCAAATGACACAACCTTGCTGGCCAAAACTGAGGAGGACCTGAAGTATTTGCTGCGGAAGGTCAAGGACCACAGTACAATATAGATTGAAGCTCAACATCAAGAAAACAAAGATTCTCACCCCTGAACCAATTAACTAGCAGCATTATGATAGATGGGAAAGAGACTGAGATTTTTTTAAATTTTTTAATTTTATTTTATGATTTGTGTGTGTGTGTGTGTGTGTGTGTATACCATCAAATCGGATCTGACTGGTACAGGAGGAGATTGCCCTTCCTTCTCCAGCAGAGCATCTGCTGGATTTGAACCATGTACCTCTGGGATTGCAGTGCAGCTTCTTGCCACCAGAGCTCCCTGAGATGGAGATTTTTAACAGCTTTAGTTTGCTTGGCACCACAATCAACGCTCTTGGCATCAGCGATCAAGAAATCAAAAGACAAATTGCTTTAGAAATATCTTCTGTCAAGGACCTCTCCAGTGTACTAAAGAGCAATGATGTCAGTCTAGAGACTAAGGTGTGCCTGATCCAGGCCCCGGTCTTTGCAGTTACTTGCTATGCTTTAGAGAGTTGGAAATGACTAAGGATGCCAGAAGGAGGATGGATGCCTTTGAGTTGTACTGCTGGAGAAGAGTGTTAAATATCCATGGAGCACCAAGAGAACAAACGTGTCTGTCTTGGAGAAGCCTGTTCCTTGGAGGCAAGGATTTTAAAACTCTGTCTCACACTTCAGGCACGTGGCCAGGAGGGACTGACTAGTCCTTGGAGAAGGACATAAATAATTCTACACACATGTAGTGTGCACAGGAAGATAACACCCAAGGTGGGGCAGGGGAGCGTGGAAAACCATGTAACTCGCTATGGGACACCTGTAGGTAGTCTTAGACGGTGACTAGCTGGGTCAAAGGATGTACAGATTTGTAGTTTTCATTTGCTGTTGTTGTCAGGTACCATGGAGTCAACTATGACTCACAGGGACCCTATGACCTACAGCTCTGAACCTTGGCCTCGCCTGTGCCACCCTCCATTGTTACTCAGTCCATCTAGTTCAAGGTCGTCCTCTCTTTCTGTGACCCTCCACCTTCCCCAGCATGATACCTTTTCCCAAGAAGACTCATTTTCCTAGTTGTTTTGCTCCCCTCCCCCCAGTTACGCTCAGAAGGGGCTAATGGACCTTTTATCCCTGTCACCAGATGCAGGAGAACGTCTGTATCTTCCCACAGCTTCCCCGGCTATTCTTGGGTGGCTAACCTTTGCTTCTGCTTTGCTCACATGGACGGGCCCTGAGTGACACTTCCCATCCCGGTCAGGACACGGAGTTGCAGAGGAAGTTGGACCATGAGATCCGGATGCGGGAAGGGGCCTGCAAGCTGCTGGCGGCCTGCTCCCAGCGTGAGCAGGCCCTGGAGGCCACCAAGAGCCTGCTGGTGTGTAACAGTCGCATCCTTAACTACATGGGCGAACTCCAGCGGCGGAAGGAGGCCCAGGTGCTGGGGAAGGCAGGCCGCAGGTGAGCAGGGGGCGGGGTGGTCCCAGTGCTGGGGGTGGCTAGGGTCATGGGGAAGGCAGGCCGCAGGTGAGCAGGGGTGGGGCAGTCGCAGTGCTGGGGGGGTGCTGGGGTCATGGGGAAGGAAGCCCACAGGTGATCAGAGGGCCGTCCCAGTGCTGGGGGTGGAGGTCCCAGTGCTGGAGGAGGTCCCAGTGCCGGGGGGCGGGGGGGGAGGCCCCGGGTGCTTCAGGGTGGACATGGCTCTGGAATGGATGTAGCTGTGCAGCAGATGGGGCTCGGGTGGATGTGGCTCCGGAGTGGGCGTGGCTCCGGAGTGGGCGTGGCTCCAGGGTGGACATAGCACTGGAGCAGATGTGGCTCCAGGGTGGACATGGCTCTTGAGTGGCCCTCAAGAACTCTACCCAGAGGGAGCTCTGGTGGCCTAACAGCAAGAAGCTGCACTGCAATCCCAAAGGCACATGGTTCGAATCCACCAGATGCTCTGCTGGAGAAGGAGGGGCCCATCGGATCAGATCCGATGGGACAGAATAAGAGAAAGGGGAAAAAAAGAACTCTGCCCTAGTCGGTCCCATTGGCCTGCCATGTCAGCTGACTGGGGGCTCGGCCGGAGCAGGGAGTGAGGGATCCCCATGCAGCAGCCAGGCTGGGACACTGTGACTTCCCCACAGGCCTTCCGACAGCGGGCCCCCAGCTGACCGCTCGCCCTGCCGCGGCCGGGTCTGCATCTCTGGTAAGACCCCTGGCCTGCCGGTTGCCCGCACTTGATCCCGTGGCTCCTGGCTGCATCTCAGTACCTGTCCCTCCTTCCACCCTCAGACCTCCGGATCCCGCTCATGTGGAAGGACACGGAGTATTTCAAGAACAAAGGTGGTGAGTTGCCACGCTGGGGGGGGGGGTGTGTGCGTGAGGCTGGACGTGTTGGTGGGCGCATCTTCACATTCCGCCTGCTCCCCAGACCTGCATCGCTGGGCAGTGTTCCTGCTGCTGCAGCTGGGGGAGCACATCGAGGACACCGAGATGATGCTGGTGGACAGGACCCTCACGGACATCTCCTTCCAGAGCAGCGTGCTCTTGTGAGTGCCACAGCCCTGTGGCCCCGTGCTCCACGCTGACCCCGCGCTCATGCTCAGATTTGGGTTTTTTTTTTTAAATTTTATTATTTTTTTGTGTATGTACCGTCAAATTGGATCTAACTGGTACAGAAGGAGATTGTCCCTCCTTCTCCAGCAGAGCACCTGGTGGATTTGAACCACGTACCTCTGGGATTGCAGTGCCGCTTCTTGCCACTAGGCCACCAGAGCTCCCTTTCAGATTTGGATTTTTTTTTAAAGGTTTTTTTTATTATTATTTTATTATTTTGTGTGTGCGTGTACCGTCAAATTGGATCTGACTGGTACAGGAGGAGATTGCCCCTCCTTACCCGGCAGAGCATCTGGTGGATTTGAACCGTGAGCCTCTGGGATTGCAGTGCAGCTTCTTGCCACTAGGCCACCAGAGCTCCCCTAGATTTGGATTCTTGATGAGGTGGTTCTGAGGAGGAGTGCCTCTGGCCTGGCCTTGCCTCTGGAGCAGTCCTGTGCTCCCTACCCCTGACCCGAGTCCTCCACGACTTCCCCAAGACCACTCTGCTCTCCTCCCCCCAGCACTGAAGTGGGACCGGACTTCGAGCTGCGTCTGGAGCTGTACGGGGCCTGCGTGGAAGAAGAAGGGGCGCTGACGGGTGCCCCCAAGAGGCTTGCTACGAAGCTCAGCAGCTCGCTGGGCCGCTCGTCGGGGAGGCGTGTCCGGGCATCGCTGGACAGCGCAGGGGCCAGTGCTGGGGGCTCAGGGAGCAGCCCCATCCTGCTCCCCACCCTGGCTGTGGGGTAAGGCCCTGTACTTCCTGTAGTGCTCAGGGGAGGACGGTGTGGACCCGTATTCACTGCTGCCAAGACATGCAGATGCATGTGAGCACGAAGTGACCGGATGTGACCGCACAGCTGAGTGGCGTCTGAGCTCCCCCGCCCGTCTGAGGAGCAGTGCTCTGTTCTGTGGGTCAGTCAGAACCCTCCAGTAGCGTGAGCCTGTGCTGCGACCTGCAGTCACCCCGCGGCTCTGTGCAGGGACCTGGCTGATGAACAGCTGGACAGCTTGCCCGGTGATGTCCAGCCCTGGTTTAGGCGAGTCATGCGCATTCTCATCACGTTGGAACTGACCCATAGCTGATGTCAGAAGCAAGGTCTTGAACAGGAGAGGGCCCATCCTTCACCCAGCGGAGCAGCTGGTGGGATTTGAACCTCCGGCCTTTGGGTTGACAGTGCAGCTCCCTCCTCAGTAGGCCACCGGAGCTCCAGTAGTGGGTTCAGATTCCAGCTCTTCTGGAATTATCAACTGTAAATTACGAGCAGCTTTCTAAACCTTTCTAAGGTCATCCATGCATTAACTGAAGACTCTCAGCGGTCTCCCGGGGCTGGGTGGGGACGCGGAGGGGTCACCTGAGGGTGATGTGAAGGGACAGACCTGGGTAGTTGTCCTGCCCCGGGCCCAGGCGCTGCACGCCAGGATGCAGACGTCACTGTGGCCTGGACAGACCACCCGGCCCTCCGTGCTCTCCTCACAGAGCACCCACCTGCTGAGGCCACTCTGTCCCCCACAGTGGTCCCCGCTACCACCTCCTGGCCCATACCACGCTCACCCTGGCAGCAGTGCAGGATGGCTTCCGCACGCATGACCTCACCCTGACCAGTCATGGTAAATATGGGGTGGGGCCCTGCATCTCTACCCCTCGCCTGCTTCCCCTTCCGTCCCTCCTCCCTCCTCCCATCCCTATTCCTCTCCTGTCCCTGCTCCCCTTCACTTGCCTCTCCTCCCCTTCCTGTCCTCCCTTCCCCTCCTTACCTGTCTTCACCTGCCCCTCCTGTCACCTGCTTCTCCTCCCTGTCACCTGTCCTTCCTCCTCTTACTTGTCTTCCTCACCCTCATGTACCCCCCTCCTCTGTCCTTCCTTCCCCTTACCTGTCTTCTTCACCTGCCCCTCCTCTCCCTCACCTGTCCCTCCTCTCCCTCACCTGTCCCTCCTCCCCCTCCCCTGCCACCCCTCTGTCCCTCCCCCCTGACATGTCCTTTCTCCCCACAGAGGAGAACCCTGCCTGGCTCCCCCTTTACGGGAGCGTCTGCTGCCGCCTGGCCGCACAGCCTCTCTGCATGACTCAGCCTTCAGCCAGTGGGGCCCTCAGGGTGCAGGTGAGGGGTCCGGGGATGTGTGGGCAAAGGGAGGGGGCACAAGAGACCTGCCCATGAGGATGGAGGCACTTGTGAACACTGACGGTCTGATGGGAAAGTGAGGAGGAGGGGTGCTGGGGTGCGACCCCCTGGAGACCAGATGTCCTCCTGCAGCACACCGGGGAGCCGCGGAGCTGGGCCAGCGTCCACGGGGTCCTGCGGGGCACCCAGCTCGTCTGTTACCGGCGCCCAGAGGACGCAGACTCAGGGGAGGAGCCCCTGCTGACGATTGTCATCAACAAGGTACCACTCCTCGCTCCGCTCCTCCTCGGGGCGAGGCCCCAGGTGCAGGACCAGGCTCCTCTCCGGGCCCAGGAGGGGGGTGCGCACCCTGCAGTGCAGAAGCTGCTCCCTGAGCCGAGTAGAGGGGCCAGAGGCTGGCCCAGCAAGGTCTCAGAGTGGGCTCAGGGCCAGTGCAGGGGTCTCCTTCCCTGCTTACCCCCACCCCCCAGATCCAAATCTGTGTGTCACCATCTCTAAGCCTTCCTCTGCTGACGTGGGTTGAGACCCCCCTCTGCCGGCTCTCCGATGGCTCTGTGCAGTGCTGAGGGGCTCGCGTCTCGGTGCTCCTGCTCACCCCATCTTCCCAACCCTCTGTGGCCTGACTGGGTCAAGGGGTTTCACCTCCACCCCTCCTTGCTGTTTCTTTTCACTCCACCAGGAGGCTAACGAGAGGGCCAGGCAGGTCCCACGGCTTCTTGCTTCACTAAGGACAGACCAGCCTCATGTGTAGCTGGATGCCACCCTTGTCTTCCCCTGCAGGACACCCGGGTTCGGGCCGGGGAGCTGGACCAGGCCCCAGGACCAGGGCGGCCCTTCACCCTGACCATCAGTAACCGGTATGGGGGTGATGAGGTGATGCACACGCTGCAGATGGAGAGCCGCGGGGCCCTGCAGAGCTGGATGGAGGCACTGTGGCAGCTCTTCTTTGACATGAGTAAGGAAAGGGCAGGGGCTGGCTGCACTGGGGCACTATCAGGCCAGGCAGGGCTGGGGCAGAGAGCTGGTTGCATTGGGGAATTGGTCAGGCCAGGCTGGGCCGGGGCAGAGGGCTGGCTGCACTGGGGCACTATCAGGCCAGGCAGGGCTAGGGCAGAGGGCTGGCTGCACTGGGGCACTGGACAGGCCAGGCTGGGCCGGGGCAGAGGGCTGGCTGGGCCGGGGCAGAGGGCTGGCTGCATTGGGGCATGGTGCTGGCCAGGCTATGCTGGGCATGGGGCAGGCTGGGCTGGGCCACAGGGCAGGCCTGGCTATGCTGGAGTATGGGACTGGCCAGGCTGGGCTGGGGCTTGGGGCAGGCTGGGGTGGGGTGTGGGACTGGCCAGGCTATGCTGGGTGTAGTAGTCATGTGACAGGCTGAGCCGAGCAGGAGGGCGTGGGACAGGCCTTGGCTGGCCCTGGGAGGGAGTGTGTTGGTTCTCTTCCTCCAAAGCACTGTTTCCAGAACGTGTAGCAGACGAGGCGTCCTAACCGCGTTCCTCCCCAGGCCAGTGGAAGCAGTGCTGTGATGAGGTCATGAGGATCGAGACCCCTGCTCCTCGGAAGCCACCCCAAGCGCTGGCCAAGCAGGGGTCCTTGTATCATGAGATGGGTGAGTGAGGGGCCGCGTGTCACAGCCTCGTCCTGATGGGAAGTGGGAGGGCTTCCCGGGGCCCTGGATGCAGACTGAGGGCACAGTGAGCTGAGGCTGGGCTCCAGGATGTGGGTCCCTGCTGGGTCCCACTGTCCTACCCTCTGCTCCAGAGCACATGCCCACCTCAGCCCTACACAGAGTCCCTAGGGACAAGGGTCTTTGTCCTCTCCACCCAGTGCCCACCTCAGCCCCATATAGTACTCGGGTCCCCTTCTCTCCTTTCGTGAACTCCCCCACCTCAGCCCCTTACAGTCCTCGAGGACACGGGTCCTCTTCTCTCCTCTCATGAACTCACCCACCTCAGCCCCACACAGGGGCCCCGGGCCCCAGGCCCCAGGCACAGGCTTCTCCTAACTCGCTGTTTTCTCTCCTTTCTGCACGCGGACTCCTGTCTCCTCACCCTCACTGCCTGGCTTCCCTTTCCCTCCCCTCCTGGTTTCTTTGCTCTTTCCTGTGCCCCCTCCTGTCCCCACCCGGCAGTCCTGCCTGAGCCTGTGGCCGTGGGGGGCCCAGGCGAGGGGCTGCTTCTGCAGGAGGACGCCACCTCGGCCGAGATCCGGGCTTTGCTTTCCTATTACAGTGAGAGGTGATGGGGGCCCTCAGCCTGAGCTCTGACGGCCCCTCCCTGACCCCTCCTGGTGCTGCAGCTATCGAACCACTGGACGACATCGCGGCAGTGACAGACATCCTGGCCCAACGGGAGGGCCGGAGCCTGGAGACGCCCCCACCCTGGCTAGCCATGTTTACAGACCAGCCCGCCCTGCCTGGCCCTGGCTCATCTGCCTCCGCCCAGCCCCGGCCCTGGGGTCGGCCCAGAACCTTCTCCCTGGACGCTGTGCCCCCGGACCACCCGCTTGGGACTTCCTGCGTGGCCCCTCTCCCCGCACAGCAGTCTCCACGGTCCAGAGGCCTGTGCGGCAAAGGCCCAGCCCGCACCTGGCTGCAGTCACCGGTGTGAGGGACACGGGGGGAGCAGCTGGTAGCGAGGACCTGTGTCTCCGGAACAGCTGGGCAGGCTGGCCGGCCTAGCCGCCCTTCCTCCAGGCACGGGAAGCCGTGAGCCCTCTCCGATTGCTTGCCGTGGTTCTATGGGGTTTATTCTCAGGGCTGGCTGGCATCCCCCAGACCTTCCTGGGACAAAACTGGAAGTGCCCTGCCCCACCTCGCCATACTAACCAGCTCTGAGGGGCTGCAGAGGGAAACACCCGCCTGTGACTCCCACAGTCACCATTAAAGGTTATCTAACGGCTCTTCATGACGTCCCCCGGGGGTGAAGTATGACCGACAGAATGATGAGAGGAGGGAGGGTTGCGGCTCCTTTATAATATAGAGCACAGGGCGGGGTGTGCGGGAAGCCACGCTCTGTCACGCCCTTCGGAACCTCAGGATCTCAGCCACGTCGTAGCCCGTCACGGCGAAGGAGGTGCCTGAGCGATCACAGAAGCGGGCCCCACACACCTGGGTGTCGGGAACACACTCCCCGTGGCAGTGTTCCACCTGGGGACACGGGCCGGGGTGTGTGTGTCAGGGCCGCGTCCCCGCATGTGAGCCCTCACCCCACCTGTCCCAGGACACGCACACACCTCAATGTCCCCGCTCTCGGGGCCTCGGCTCAGCTTCCAGATGTGCACGACGGTGTCCTCGGCTGCAGACAGCAGCTATTGAATAAAAAGGCAGAGAGGATGTAGTCTCGTCCAGTGTTCCGCTCTGAACCCCAGCGCCACGGGGAGGAGGAGTGGGAGGAGGGACTGACCGTGCCCGTGTCCGGAGCCAGGTCCAGGGCACAGACGGCCCGGGCGTGGGCACTGATCTGGGCATGGAGCGTGCCCGTGTTGGCCTCATACAGGCGGACCTGCCCGTTCCCATAACCCGCTGCCACGATCCCCTGCCACAGCTGCACCGACGGGCACGGGACCCTGCAGAAGTGACACCCCAGTGATCACCCCAGACCCAGCCCACTGCATGTCCAGGGTTCTCCTAGGAAAGCCCCCGTTCCCCTTCCTTCCCCCCTACCCAAATCCTGGAATGCTGGCCAGCAAGGTGAATTCAGACCCTGACCGCCAGACACAGAGCACGCCGGAGTCATCTGCTGTCACCATGTGAGCCACACCATCCTGGGGGAAAGGCAGGGCCAGTGGTCGGCTGCATCATCCCCCACTCCCAGCCATGGTCCTGGGGACAGCGCGTGAGGGGAAGGGAGGCCACGCGTCTATCTTTGCTGACCGGAAGCAGTGTCCACACTGGCCAGGCACACCACACATCCACCCCCAGGGGATCTATCTTTTCCTTGCATTTCTTAGACTTTACACCATTCCCTTCTGTGATCTGCTGGGAAGGAGGGTGGGTGTAACTGCCCTTGCTGGAGGCCACGTGCTTGTGAACCTCTTAGTAAACTGCTCCCTGGTCCTCCCCACGTGGCACCAGGCGGCCAGCAGGCCCCGGAGGCTGGCTGTGGGTCGGAGGTGACAGACAGTACAAATCTGGAGACACAGACCTTGTCGTCAGGTTTGCATTCTAGCAGGGGAGAAAACCCTCGTCTTCAAGGTCAGTGCAGTTAAGGGAGGGGGAGAGCAGCACTGGACTCAGTTACACTGGCTGCGTCCAGACACACATGCTCAAGAAGGCTGGAAGGGGCCAGAGTGTAGCACTTCTCTCTCTATTCACAGTCATGTCTTCAAGTCGTAAACCCATTGCTATTGGTTGGGTTCCTGCTCCCGACCCTCTCTGGGTATCTGCGGATGTGAGGAAGAGGCCCGTCTTTCTCCCATGGAGCACGCCGCTGGACCTGACTCTTCGACCTTTTGGTTAAAAGCCCCACACTTAAGGATCTATGCTTCAAGAACCCCTTTAGTTCTACTCTTAGAGAACTAAATTAGCCTGCAAAGTGTCCTGACTTTGTCACCAGGTCTCAAGTGTCACACTCTTAGAAAGTACAACAGTCTGAGTGACATGGCCAGGATGCGAAGGCTCTCTCCTGCCTCCCAGGTGATCACGAGGAGGGGTGTCCACTCACCTGTCCCTGGGAGGGCTCACTGGCAATGTCCGTGATGGGTGCCTGGTGCCCAGTCAGCTCTTCACACAGGGTGATGTTGGGACCCTTGGTGGGGATATCAAACACCAGCACGCAGCCTGACCATGTCCCTGTGACCGGAACGAGGGCCCACTGAGGGCTCCTGAGCTTTCCAGGCCTCCAGCCACCACGGGGCAGCCTAGAGACCTCAGCAACAAACCCATTCCACTCCCCCTGCCCTGACCCCTCAATTCAGATTCCTGTTTAGAACTTCCCAGATCACCTCCACTTCCAGCCTCCCCACTATCCCTGTGCTTGCTCGAGCCTCCTCCTGGCCTTTAGCCTACACCTCTATCCCTTGGTGCTCCCCAGCCCCCTGCCCTGGATCTCTCACCCACGCAGATAAAGTGGCCACTGGAAGCGATCCCCCGGGCAAACACCGCATGGACTGGATAGGAAGAGAGAAAAGGACCATAAACGGCTCTTTCTCGCTCCAGCGAGGCCCCTCCACTTCCGTGCACCTGGCCCGCAGCTACCTGGAGCGGCATCTCCGGAGTTCAGTGCGTGCCAGTACACCATGACGGAGCCATCAGCTTCATACATCTGGGAGACAGGCACAGGGCTGAGGAAGACCCCGGTGGGTCCCTGCCCAGCCCCACAGTGCTAAGGTTTTCTCATTCCTATGTTAGCCCTGGTAGCCTCGTGCTAAGGAGTTGTACTGCTAACTCAAAGGAAGACGGTTCGAATCTGCCAGCTGCTCACAGGGAGAAAGATGGACAATCTCCTCCCAAGTAATCGACAGTTTCTGAGAACCTGCTGGAGGGCCAGCTATGAGTCAGTGTCAACTGTGTGGCACACAGAAACACCCTTATCTCATCTTCAAAACGACCCTAGAGGTGACCCTACTGTACAGGATGCCCCTGAGAGGCTCAACAACTCACCCAGTGGTCACCCAGCTGCGAAATGGGAAGGTACTGATGGGAGGGCAGGAACACAGATACTGGAAAGGGCATTTGGGAATTGGAAAAGGCAGATGGGTAGCGATGACAAATACAGAGAGACCAGGGTCAGGATCAGAAAAGTGGACTTGTTTACAGGCAAAGGGGCATGGTCTGGGCGCCAGGTAAGAGCGTCTTCCCCGGCAGTCTTCCTGGCGGGGTGGAGGGTCGTCTCTTTACCTGGATCCCTCGGTGTGAGGTGAGGACCAGCAACACTCGGAAAGGGAGGACACACCAGTGGACCTGGAGGAGGTGGATCAGGGGAGAGTGATCAGTGCGGGGCCAGAGGGGTCATCAAGAGAATGGGCATTCTGGAGGTGGCTAGGTTCATGGAGTGGGCTCATAGTGTCCCCATGACCATCAGCTCTGACCCCTGCCCTCTCCAGCGCCATCCTGACCGCCTCTGCCAGGCACCTGGGTGATCAGTGGGGGGCTCACTCCAGCTCCCTGCTTGGCGTGGAGCTGGCGCTGGGCCAGGGTCACCCCGTCGGGGGCCGCGCTGAGCAGCTGGGCGCTGGGCCCGTGGACCACGGCGAAGTGCGTCAGGTTGCGGGCGGGCAGCTGCAGGACGCTCAGGTTGTTGCCCAGCGCGGCGGCCGAGCCGCGGAGCGGGATGGAGCGCTCCCGGCGGAACATGCCGAGGCCTGGACACTGCAGGCGCGGGGCTGGCGGGCTGACCGGCTTAGGGGGCCCGGGGAGGGGTAGACGAGGAGCTGTCACGAGGCACAAGGAGGGGAGATCGGGGGTCACGGGGTGGAGGGGGGGCCCCAGGCCGGTGAGGGGGGTCTCAAGGAGGAGGCCGATCTCGTGGAGGTGGACAGGGCAGCCCCGGGGCCGAATCGAGGGGCGATGGGCAGCCCAGGACGCGGTGGCCCAGAGCGTCCGTGCAAAGGATGAGGGGTGCGCAAGGCAGGTGCAGGCCCTTCCCCTCTCGGATCGCGTCCTCGCAGCCCCGGCTTCGGTCGGGGGACACCAGCCTTAATGCCCAGCGCGCTCGCCTGACTCCTGGGAGGGTTCGGTCTCTCCGAATCCGCCGCCACCATAGAGACGACGCAGCACGCACGGCGTGAGCTGCGGAGAGCTGTGCAGTTGCCGGGACAACCGGGGGCGGGGCGATCGGCCCGGCAGGCCGCGCTGGGCGTGGTTGTCAGGACGACGGGAGGTGGGGCGAGCAGCTTTGCGGCTCGGTGGCCTAATGGTGCGGTTGCCGGGACAACCGGGGGCGGGGCGAGCAGCCTGGACGGCCACGCTGGGCGTGGTTGTCAGGACGACCGGAGGCGGGGCGAGCAGCTTTGCGGCTTGGTGGGCTAAGAGATGCGGTTGCCGGGACAACCGGGGGCGGGGCGAGCGGCCCATGCTGCCTTGCGCGGCGCCGTCGCCAGGACGACCGAGCGCGTTTGGCGGCTGAGGCCTCCGCCGCTGCAGGGGGTGGGCCTCCAGGCTTGGGGCGACTGCGGCGGCGATGGCGCACGAAGGCTCGGTGAGCAGGACGGGGCGGCCGTTACGGTGTGGCGGGCACTGGGGCCAGCTCTGCACCACCCGGTCCGAAGCCGTCTATGTCCTTACGTTCGTCCTTCTGTCCACGGGGTGGGCCCCAGCTGCGACTCTGCAGATCTCTCGGTCCAGCACTGCACTGCCCTCCCACTGACCCACGGGCTCCGGGGTGACTTGTGGCGTGCAGGTCCCCCCGGGAAGTCACATAACACACCTGGCCCTGGCCAAACTCCGACACCTGCGCTCAGCAACCGAATCTCTGCATCTTTTCGGGGAAACAAATCTGCCTTGTTCTTGTCGCGGGTGGCCAGGCTCGAAGGGAGAGGGTTTTAATGTAGAGCCCAAGAACAAGGAGTGAATTTTAAGCCTGTTGGGTACTTTTGAGTCTAACCGACTTCTAGCTGGCCCTCCTACAGGTTTTCAGAGACAGTAAATCTCACCGAAGGAGATGGTACAGTTTTCTGCCACGGAGCAGCTGGCGGACTCGAACCCGTGTGCCTAGGTGCCGTCTAGTCGACTCCCACTTCGTGGGGCCCCATGAACATGTCTAAACCTTGCCCTGCGCCATCCTCCCCATCTCTGGTACCCCGGAGCCCTTGGTGAACACCCTCTGTGCCAGTCCCTCTCTCTGAGGGTCTTCCTCTCTTTGCTCTGAGCCTCTCCACCTTTCCTAGCCTGATGTCTTTTTCCAAAGGCTGGCCCCTCCTGGAAGCATGCCCAAAGTCTGTGAGACAGAGTTGTACCGCCTTTGCTTCTAAAGACCGGACATTCTGATTGCACTTCAGGACAGTCAGCCTACGACCTATATAGGTATGTGTGGCCAGTGCCGCAGCCCAGAGGCATCAGATTCTTACTGTCTTAACTTTGAGATGCTTAGGAAGCGATTGGAAAGAGCATAGCTTGGCTCTGATGGTGTAACTGACCCACAGGGAGTTGCCTGACTAGCCCTTAGGCTCTGCCTCTCTGGCTGTTTCAGTTCAGCAGTAGCTCCACAGAGAGACATGAACAACCGCTTCCCATGCAGTCTGTTGTTGTTGTTGTTGTGTACCATCAAGTTGGAACCAGCCCAGAGCTGATCCTCTGGCCGGTTTTCAGAGACAATTAATTGCACAGGAGATTGGCCATGCTTCTGTGGAACATCTGGTGTATTTGGACTACATACAAGCTACTCCTTGGAGGCAAGGATTTTGCAGCTTCGTCTGACATGCTTTGGACATGTTGCAATGAGGGACCAGTCCTTGGAGAGGGACATCATGCTTGGGAGGGTGGAGGGACAGCGCAGGAGAGGAAGGCCCTCGATGAGATGGATTGATTCAGTGACTGGGATAATCGAGATGGGTGTGTCAGAGGCAGTGCGGTTGGCGCAGGATAGAGCAGGGTTTAGGGCTGTTGTGCATAGGGTCGCTATGAGTCGGAAACGACTCGACGGCACATATCAACAGCAACAACAACAACAACAACAAGAATGTTCCCTGACAATAAGATTGGCAAGGAGTAGAGCAGGGCTTAGGGCTGTTGTACATAGAGTCGCAAGCGACTCGACGGCACATAACAACAACGACAACACATGCCTTTGGGATTGCAGTGCCCCAGAGCTCTCTATGATGTGATCTACAACCTCTGAAAACCCACTAGAGGTTCAGCTATGAATCATCTCCAACTCGAAGGCAGTGATTGAGCGATGGCTTGACTCAGATGCATGTTCGTCATTAAATTGACATCTTTACTTACTCTTTAGCACTTTCAAGAGGACTTTAAGAGAAGATTTCCCAAATGCAACACTTAATTTGATTTCTTGGCTACTAATGCCTTGAGTATTGATTTCTTAAAATTAATTTTAATTAAAGTTTACGGAGACTTAGGGTTTCCATTGTTGCACTTTTTTCCCCTGCCCACCCTCTCCCCCCTTCACTCTTCTCCTTGAAAAGTATAAGAAAAACTCTTTCATTGTTATACAATCCCTCCCCCCAAGTCCACTCCACTATGCAGCCTTCATTCTGGATGCCTGTGATGACAATAATACCTAATCACATATCCCTTTTAAAGAGTTCTCATCTGTTTCAATGCAGTATACATAATTTATCCCGTCTTTCTCAGTCTTCCCTCAACCCTGATGTCAGTCCCTTTTTATAACAGTAGCCCTATGTAATGTTTGTTCTTTTGTGACTGAGATACTTCACTCAGCATAATGTCCTCCTGGGTCACTCATTTTGTATAATATTTCATGAGTTCCTTGTTTTTCAGTGCTGCATAGTATTCCATTGTGTGAATATACCACAGCTTCTCTATCCGTTCGTTTGTTTACGGACACTTGGATTATTTCCAGCTCTTTGCTGTTGTGAACAAAGCCGTAGTAAACATGGATGTGCATATATCTGCTTGGGTGGTAGTTATGGTTTCTTTTGGGTAAATTGCCAATAGTAGAATTGCTGGGTCAAATGGCATTTCTATTTCCAACTTTTTGAGAAAGCACCATCCTGCCTTCCATAGTGGTTGCACCATTTTACACTCCCACCAACAGTGAATAAGGGTTCCAGTTTTTCCACAACCTTGCCAGCATCTGATGTTTGCTATTCTGCTAAATTTTGCTATTCTTACTGGGGTGAGATGATATCTCATACTTGTTTTGAATATTGATTTTGGATCCAACTAAAATCATTGGAATTTCAATTTTTCTCTCTTATTATGATGTTTTCAATTGGTCTGTTGGTGAGGATTTTTGTTCTCTTTGATGTGGAGGGGTAATTCCTAATGAAAGCTGTGGTCTTTCATCTTTAGGAAGTGTTCCAGATCTTGGCTTTCTCCAGGCAAGGTTTTGTCATCTGCATAGCATAAGTTTTTGAAGAATCATCCTCCTGTTCTGTTGTTGTTAGGTGCCATCGAGTTGAGTATAACTCGTAGTGACCTCATGAACCACAGATCTGAACCCTGTCCTGTCCTCTGCCGTCCTCACAATCTCGACACCCTCAAGCCCATTGCCGCAGTCACTGTCAGTTCACTTGGTTGAGGGTCTTTCCCCCCTCCTCTGTTCTCCACCTTTCCAATCGTGATGTTCCTCTCCAAGGAACAGCCTCTCCTAGCAACACGCCCAAAGTAAGTGAGATGAAACTTCATTATCTTTGCCTCCAAGGAACCCTCTGGCTGCACCCTCTCTAGGACATAACTGTTTGTTCCTTTAGCAGTCAGTGGGACATTCACTCTCTCCAACACCACAGTTCAAAGGCATCAGTTCTTCCGTCATCCTTATTCATTGTCCAGCTCTCATATGCAGAGCAAGTGATTGCAAATCCTGATGCCACATCATTCTTCACATAGACAACCTTCTCAAGTTAGTTGGTCAGCATAGAGATTGAATAGCTAGAGAAAGGAGGCAACCCTGACAATACCTTTCCTGAAGTTAAACCGTGTAATATCGTCTTGTTCTGTTTCAGCAACTGCTTATTTGGTTTGTCCATGAGCACAGGTAAGTGTTCTGGAATCCCTGTTTTTCTCAATGCTATCCACAATTTATTATGATCCACACAGGTCAGTGCCTTGTCGGTAATACTGTGCACCAGAGTTGAATGACCTTGCTTAGTCAATAAAACCTCAGAGCCGGTTCAGTGACGCTCTTCTTAGCACGGTGACTGTGCATTCCGCCTTCTCTGGATGCTGCTTGCGGCATTCAGCATTTCCCCCTGGAATCTGTCACTGTTGCAATTTGAGGCTTGGGGTGTGTGTCCCCCCCCCATTTCTTCATTTCTTCCCGTTTGAAAAATACTGCACAAGTTCTTTCCTGTTGCTTTTTGTAACTCCAGGTCTTTGCACTTTTAAAAAATAATACATTGTTGTCTCGAGCTGCTCTTTGAATCTCTGTTCAGCTCTCTGTTGCTTCTCCCTTCACTTTAGCTTTTTGTTCAAGCGTAACTTTCAGAGATTCTTCTGACACCCGTTTTGGTCTTTTATTGATTAACATTTAAAGTTACACTTTAGCATAGTATCCATTCTCCATCCTCACTTGCCCTAAAACCTTCTCTGTCTTTTTAATGATGTTTTGCTTTCTTCATGGATGATGTCCTCAGTGTTGTCCTGAAGCTAATGATAGAGGGAGAGACAGTCTCATACCTTTTAATACTTCTGTCCTACTAGGGAACTGGTTTCTTCCCTTTAAATAAATAGCTTTCACAGTTCAAAGTAGTGTTTTGCATGACCTTAAGTAAGAAAGTGTTGTGAACACCCAGAAAGGAAGCGGGGACATGAGGAAATGAGTTCTGAAACAGAGGGAAGGCTGAGGCAGAGGTCCTCTCATAGCTTGTTGTTGTTGTTATGTGTCGTCGAGTCTCTTATGACTCAGCAACCCTATATACAACAGCCCTAAACCCTGCTCTATCCTGTGCCAATCGCACTGCCTCTGACACACCAATGCCGATTACCCCAGTCACTGAATCAATCTTCCCCTCCTGCACCATCCCTCCACCCTCCCAAGCATGATGTCCCTCTCCAAGGACCCATCCCTCCTGACAACATGTCCAAAGTATGTCAGACGAAGCCCCAGAATCCTTGTCTCCAAGGAGTAGCCCGGTTTAACCCTCTCCAGGATGAATCTGTTTGTTTTCTTGGCAGTCCATGGTACATTCAATACTCTTCTCTAGCACCACAGCTCAAAGGCATTAATTCTTCTATCCTCCCTAGTCATTGTCCAACTCTCTGATGCATAACAAGTAATTGCAAAGACCATGGTCTGTATCAGGCACACCTTAGTCTCCAGAGACACACTGTTGCTCTTGAGTACTTTAGAGAGGACCCTAACAGCAGACTTTCCCATCACAATGCGTTTTTTGATTTCTTGGCTGCTGGTGCCAAGGGTGTTGACCGTGGAGCCGAGCAAACTGAAACTGGGAACAATCTCAATCTCTTTGCCATCCATCCTGATGCTACCAATTGGTCCAGTGGTGAGAATCTTTGTCTTCTTGACATTGAGCCTCAGTCCATATTGGAGGCTGCAGTCCTTGACCCTCTGCAGCAAGTGCATGAGGTCCTCTTCAGTTTCAGCAAGCAGGGTTGTGTCATCTGCATAACGCAGATTGTTAATAGATCTTCTACCAATCCTGACGCCACATATCTCCTCATAGAGCCCAGCCTCTCAGATAATTTGCTCTGCATACAGGTTGAAAAGGTATAGAGATAGGACACATCCCTGGCGTACACCCTTCCCAATTTTGAACCATGCAGTGTTACCCTGCTCTGTTCTGACGACTGCCTCTTGGTCCAAGTATAGGTTTCGCATTAGCACGATCAAGTGTTCTGAGATTCCCATTCTTCTCAGAGTCAGCCACAGTTTGTTATGATCCACACAGTCAAATGCCTTTGCATAGTCAATAAAACACAGATAGACATTCCTCTGGTATTCCCTGCTTTCAGCTAAGATCCATCTAACATCAGCTACAATATCCCTAGTACCACGACCCCTTCTAAACCCAGCCTGGACTTCTGGCAGTTCTCTGCTGATGTGTTGTTCCAGTCATTTTTGGATAATCTTTAGTAGAATCTTGCTTGTATGTGAAATAAACTATATTGTTCTGTAGTTTTTCCACACTCTGTTGGGTCACCCTTCTTTGGAATGGGAACAAATATAGATCTCTTCCAGTCAGTTGGCCAAGTGGTTGTTCTCCAGATTTCTTGGCACAACTTGGTGAGCACATCCAGGGCAGCATCTGTGAGCTGAAAATATGTCAATTGATATACCATCTATTCCTGGGGCCTTATTTTTTTGCTATTTCCTTCAAAGCAGCTTGAACTTCTTCCTTCATCACCATAGGCTCTTGCTCAAATGTTATTTCATTAAATTCTTCTATATCTGCCAATTCCTTTCAATACAATGACTCAGTATATTCCTTCCATCTTCTTTTAATACTTCCTGGATCATTGAATATTCTGCCTAAAGCATCCTTGTTTATAGCAACTCGAGGTTTGAATTTTTTCTTCAGTTCCTTGAGCTTAGCACTGTGATAAGGTCCCTTTCTTAGTCTCCCTATGATTTTTTATTTAGTTTCAGCCAATCAGCCTAAATAATTTCAATCTCTGGAGACTATATTTTCCTTAAATGTTGCCAACATAACAATGGGTAAGCTTAATCTTTAAACTAAGACCAAAATTCTGACATGGCATCCCCTCCAATGAGAGGCTGGGCGGAATTCTCTGTCTGCAGAGGGCATCCAGTATCTCCTCCGGGGGGCTGGGTGGAATTCTCTGTGTGCAGAGGGTGCTCAGTCCTGTCTGGACTCTGATCTCAGCTGTGGCCTGGCTGTCACTATGCTGGGGAATCCACATATCTCCCCTTCGGTTGATTAGGCATTACTTAGTCATCAAGGTAAATATAGCTTCTTGTCTGTTTTCCATTATTCTCTTTTTTCCCCCCTTTGCATTCTCCACCCTTGATATAAAAACACAGTAATAAGAATTATAAAACACAACATGATTATAGAAGAATTTCCAATAATTTTAACATGATCAAAGGGGTTAACATTAGAAATTCCTTCAGTAATATCTTCCAGAAAATCAGTGTTACTAAATTTCTCAATTGCTCACTAAAAGTATCATTAATTTGAGCTTGTAACTTTAATATCTCATCAGTTAAATTACCGTGATTCATGATATGTTTGTGAACTTTATCCCAATGCCGTTCAGTATTATTCCATCCAACAGGGGTCACACAAAGTTGAGGAGTATTGTAACACATTTTAGCTTCAGTTGTCTTTGTAAATCAGTGATAACGATCACCTATTGTAACTACTGACTGTTCTAAATCTGTTACTCGAGAATTGATTTCAGAATCTTTGTCTTTGAGATGACCATAATTTTTCAGAATCACTATGCCATTGTTTGACATGATCTACTGTTTAAACACCTTGATGCAGAGTAACTCGCTGTAGCCATTACGGCTATGATCCCAAAACCAGCAATTAATGCTCCAAGAAACCTCGTGCTTCGTTTTAATAACTGATTCACAAGGTGCTCTAACAGCATCATCTCAGGAGATGACTGTCATTTAAGACCAAAATTGACTGGAAGCCATAACCCAATTCTAGATATCAATGTCAATAAACATAGATACTCTTATTAGGTGGTAGAGAAACAGAAAAACTTAAACAATTATATAGAGAACATTTGTTGCAAGTGAAAGTTAAATCATCTGTCTCATATTTTGTAACTCCTTTTGAGGAAATACAGGTTAATATAGCAAACATAGCTGACAACAAATTCTCGGAGGACATTTATTGCCTGTATTCTTAATCACTTTCCCCTTCCGCTATCAGCTTCTTTTTTTTTTCTATAATTATATTTT
>NW_006399761.1:606382-620764 GCF_000299155.1 Elephantulus edwardii
GCTTCCCTTTTTACCCTATTGGAGAAGTTTTTGGATGTGCATAGGGATTTGAGTCTTAGAAGGTCCCATTCATCTATGTTATCTTCTCCTGGTTGTCGCTTTTCCAGGGTCTCTGCTTTCCTGGTCTCCGGTAACAGTCTTCTCTTGTCATTTCTCTAAGGTCATGACACAATTCTATCTTCATCGAAGTATGGCTTCTTTCAGCTTATCTCAGAGTTTCACGTTTCTGTGCCTGTAGAAATATAAGCAAATCCTCGACCCTAGTGAATGACAAATCCCTTTTTCTAATCATTAGTTAGAGGTACTCTCAAATATATATGTGCTGATTCATCTCTGATTGATTGTAATACCCGGTGTCTTTCAGCTGGAGTTTCTCTTTACTCATTAGAATTTTAAAATAATGGTTTTTGTAAAATAGTTTGGGGAGATGTTGTTCATCCTAATCCCATCTCCCCCCTTTTTGTCCCTTCAACATAGTGTGTAAGGTCTAATTAGCCCTTTCTATTACAGCTTTTCTTTGGGGATTATAAAGAATACCAATAATATGTTTAATGTTTTTTTTTAAATTGTGTTTATCTTGCAATAATATAATAATAACAACATATAATTCAGCCTGTTTTACAGAAGTCCAGTTAGTTTTAACTGCTTTATTATCTTATGATTAGTATAACCTGTATATCTCATCTGTTAGCATCTGTATAATAAGTATCAACTATAAGGGGATACGTTTTCACCTTTTCAGGTAGAATCCAGTTCTTTTAATGAATTTTGATTATTTTTGCTGATACGAATTAGAAATCTTACCCATATAATTAGAAAAAACAGTTTGTCAAGTTTTAGAAAATTTTTATAAATTATTAATTTGGGAAGTAGTAAATAGGACTATAATTTCAAGTGAATCAGATGTCAACAATTGTCTTAACCATAGTCATCCTTTAATAATTAGATCACATATTTCTTTCACTATAAGTAACTAGTTTTTTATTATACTTATTTCCCCAAAATAAGCATTCTAATATTTTTTCTTCTTAATATAAAATACCAGTAGGAGAATGTAGAAACTGGATAATTAATATAACAGATATTTTCATGTCTACATAACTGGGCATCATTAATTCTTTGTTCTATAATTTATAGTTCTTTTTCCTTTGTTAAGGGCCACTATTAAACCCGTATCGGCTTATCAGTTAACCAAGTTAATGGAAGGGCAAAGCATAGAACAGTGGTCTTCATTATAACTTTGGATAGCCTAACCTCTTCTGTTATGATTAACTTTTGGATTTTTGAAGCTAACCATCCCTTGTTGTTTTTTTCCTAATCCCTTACCGGGGAGACAGCTCATGTGTAACATCATGCCCTTAGCCTGCTCTGATAATGTAGGAATTTGCAACGTGGCTTCCCATTGAGCTAGCACGTCTCTTCCCTATAATGTAACTGCAATATTTGCAGTGAAAGGCTGTAATTTTTCTATCTGCCCTTCAGGTTCTTTACATTCTAACATATATTCACTTTGTTTTACTCCTGTCATAGTTCCTATTTACGTCTTTTAATTGCAACTCACTAGGCCAACAATGAGTAGCAATAATGGATACATCAGCGCCAGTATCGACTACTAATCCTTGAATTGCATATCCTTCTAATTTTGCCGTCATTTGAGGACAGGTATCATTAATGATAGTATTCCAATAGATATTAGTCCCAGAACTGCCAAACCCTCCTTGTATTTTTATTGGAGCCGCCCTTTGTTTTATATAAGGCAGGAGCAATAAGTGAGCTATTCTCTGGCCTTTTAACAAGGTTGGATGTTGTCAAGCTGGAACATACTCCCCTTCCTATCTGTATCCTGCACTTGGGGATCCCACCCCCCCTGTGTTTGGTCATAAAACATTGTCCAGCCCCTGCTATCTCAGGTCTTCAGCAAGCCTAGGTCTGGTGATGGCAGTGGTGTCAAGTCGCCTCTGAGTCACAGTGCCCTTGTGAACCACAGCTCTGAACCCTGCCCTCCCCGCACCATCTTCACTGTCCCTGGTACACCTGAGCTCGTTGTTAACAGTCACCATGTCAGTCCACTGACCCTCCACCTTTCTCGGCTTGGTGACAAAGTCTGGCCCTTCCTGGTGACATGACCAGAGTCTATGAGAGTGCTTCTCCATCCTCACCGCCAACGAGCACCCTGGCTGCATTCTTTCCAAGACAGATCTGTTCTTTTGGCGGGCCGTGGCATAGAAAACTGAAACCACCCTCTGTTGTCTTTATTCATTGTCCAACTTTCAGAGGCTTGCAAGTCATTGAAAACGGCTTCACTCGGGGGCATCTTTAAACAAGCATCATCGCGGCTTACAGTGATGGAGAGGTCCTAGAGAGCAGGTTTTCCCCGTGCACCATATCCTTGGATTTAACTGCTGGTGCCAAGGGTGTTGATTGTGGATCCAAGTAGGAAAAAATCGTTGACAGCTTCAGTCTTTTCTCTGTTGCTGGCTGGCCCGTGGTGAGGATATTTTCCTTCCTGAGGTGTAAGCCATGTTGAAGGCTGTAGTCTTTGATTTTCAACAAGCGGTGTTTCAAGTCCTCCTCACTTTCAGTGAGCAAGGTTGTGCCATCTGCATAATGCAGGTTACTTACGAGGCTTCCTCAAGTTCATGATGCCACAGTTTTCTTCGTAGAGTCCAGCTACTCAAGTGATTTGCTCAACATACAGATTGAATAGATACGAAGAAAGGCTCCACCTTGCTTGATTTTAAGCCATGTGGGAATTCCTTGGTCTGCTGACATGATGCCTTCTTGGTTAGGTCTCCCTGCTCAGAATTCTTCCTAGGCCTGGACATCTGGACAAGCGGTGATCCTGGGGGAATTCTCACTCAGTGTCCGCTTCCCCCCTGTATCAGGCCCTTCAGCCTCTAACAAAGGAGAGATTTGGGAATCCCATGCTGCCTGTCTCTCAGATGCATGTGTACGGATGACGTTTCCGCTGCTCGGCTCTGACCACTGCCTGCAGGGCTGGACTTGGGTGGCCGGTAGCAGGAACAATCCCACAGCCCGTCTGCACTCTGGGCTGTAGAGCATCACGTCTATTCATGATATGGTTTTTATGTTCAGATGGGATAAACTCAAGGTTGCATTTTGGGTCTTGTGGACTTGTTTTTGGGTGTTTTGTTTTGTTTTTTTTGTGTGTGGACTTATTTTTATTGTCTTCCGCTTCAACTTGAACATACACATGAGAAATTGGTGGTCTGTTTCACAGTCAGTCCTGAGTCTTGTTGTGCTGTATTCTGATCTTGAACTTTCCCTCTGTCTCCTTCCACAGACATAATCAGTTTGATCTTAGTGTCTTCCACCAGGTGAGGTCCATGTGTATGTTGTTGTTATGTGCAGTCAAGTCGCTGTGACTCATAGTGACCCTGTGTCCTGAACCCTGCTCTATCTTGAGCCAGTCTCACTGTCTCTGACACGCCTATCCCCGTTACCCCAATCACTAAGTCAATCCATCTCATTCAGTCTTCCTCTCTTGCCCTGTCCCTCCACCCTTCCAAGCATGACATCCGTCTCAAAGGACTGGTCATATCCAGAGTATATCAGATGGAGCTTCAGAATCCTTGTCTCCAAGGAGCAGCCTGGTTTCACCCTCTCTAGGATGAATAGTCATGTTAGTGTGTGTTTTATGTTTTTTAATGGATCCCTTAGAGGTAACAATGTAAATGCACAAATTTGTCGTGGATTTGGGACTGATGTATTGCTAGATGAATTGTGTCTTTTGAGACTGTCAGAAAGACAAAAACAGCTGTGGGCTGCACTTGAAGTGACTCTTTAAAAATGAAGAAAATTTTAAGGGTCAAGATTTAAAGCACTTTAAAATTTTTTTTTTATTTTATATTGATTTGTTTACAAAGGTCATATACATGGTGTTTCATACTATCCTTCATTCACATTGTGTTTCATACAAGCACTCCATACATTATGTTTTATAAAATTAAATCACTATTGAACTATACCTACCAATACGCTGTCTTTCCAGATCCCTGCTGGTGCTTTCCCATTTCCTATACCCACACCTCTCTCCACCCACCAATGCTATGCTTTCCGCCCTGCCCATCCTCACCCCTCTGCTCCCACCCTCCCCACCTTGGATCCTCATACACGCTTGAGTAGTTATCTATTTCTAGAATAATGGTCTTACGCAGTATTTGTCCTGATGTGACAGAGTTCACTCAGCCTAATGCTGTCCAGTCTCTCTCAAGTTCTGTAGTGTTTTTGAAAATTGTTACTCCTAAGTGTTGCATAGTATTCCATTGTGTGAATGTACCACAGTTTCTCAGACCACGCAGTTGTGGTTGGACATTTGAGCTGTTTCCATGTTTGGGGTTTTTTTTTGTTTGTTTGTTTATATACTGGTTTACTTTAAAAGTTTGTATACATTGTTTTTCACACTGGATCTTTAGCATTTCTTTACCCACCCCTCTCTATAGCCATCAAATTGTGTGACCCTATGTTTACTCCCCAGCCCATCCTCACCCCTCTGCCCTTACCCTGTATTTCCACATTCTTTTGATGGTAAATAACATTGCTATGAACATTGGTGTACAGATCTCCATTTGTGTTTCAGTTTTATAATTTTGGGGGGTATATTCCTAGCAGTGGAATAGCTGGATCATATGGAATTTCTGTGTTCAACTTTTTGAAGAAGTGCCAAACTGCCTTCCAGAGTGGTTGTACCATTTTTCACTTCCACCAACAGTGTTTAAGAGTTCCTGTCTCTCCACATCCTCTCCAGTATTGCTTGCTTCCCTGTTGAACTGTGTCATTGTTCCTGGGGTGAGATGGTATTTCACTGTGGTTTTTCTTTTTATTGTTCTTGTTGCTGGTGATTTTGAGCATTTCTTCATGTGTCTGTTGGCCATCCAGATGTCTTCCTCTGTGAAAAGTCTTTCCATGTCTTTTGCCCATTTTGTAATTGTGTTACCAGTCTTTATCTTGTGGAGGGCCAGGAGTATTCTGTAAACTTTTGTTAGGACAACCTTATCTGAGATAGTATTGCTAAATGTTTTTTTCGCAGCTGGTGGGTTTTCTTTTCACCCTGTTGGAATTCTTTTTTTTACACAGGGATTTAATCTTTAGAAGGCCCCATTCATCAATTTTATCTTCTCCAGACACCATAGGCTAGGCCTTTTAAGCTTGATTTCATTTTGTCTCTTATGAACTTCATGGTTTTGTGCATTACCTCCAGTCCTGTGATCCACTTTGGGTTGATCTGTGTGTGTGGTGTGAGATGTGTATCTGCTTCAGCTTTCTGCAGGTCCAGTTTTCCCAACACCATTTATTGAAGAGGTTGTGGTTTCCGCATTTGATAGGTTTTGTTTCCTTGTCAAATATCAGTTGACCATAGATAGCTAAGTCTGTTTCTGGGTTCTCAGTTCTCTTCCATTGGTCTGTGTGCCTGTCATTATACCAGTACCATGCTGTTTTGGTTATTATATCTGTGGAGTAGGGTGTTATGTTTTGTGTTTGTTTTTTAAAGTGGTTGATTAGCTAGCACTGGTGGCCTAGTGGCAAGAAGCTGCACTGCAATCCGAGAGGTGAGTGGTTCAAATCCACCAGATGCTTTGCTGGAGAAGGAGGAACAATCTCCTCCTGTACCAGTCAAATCTGATTTGACAATACACACACACACACATACACACTAAAAAAATAAATTTTAAAAAAGCGGTTGATCTATTTTTTTAAAATTTTTATTATTTTGTGTGTGTGTTCCATCAAATTGGATCTGACTGGTACAGGAGGATATTGTCCCTCCTTCTGCAGCAGAGCATTTGGTGTCTGTAGTAGGTTTTGAGGTCAGGGAATGCTGTGCTTCTTACTTCATTCTTGGTTTTGGGTTTTTTCAGAAGTCCTTTGCTTATTCAAGGTCTCTTCCTCTCCAAATAAATTTGCCAATTGCTTTTTCTCTTTTTAATTATTCTTTTTCTTTTCTTATTGTGTCCCGTCAAATTGTATCTGACTGGCACAGGAGGAGATTGCCCCTCCTTCTCTAGCAGAGCATCTGGTGGATTCGAACCACACACCTTTTGGATTGCAGCGCAGCTTCCTTGCCACTAGGCCACCACTGCTCCCTGCCAATTGCTTTTTCTATCTCTTTGAAAAATGAATTTGGTGTCTGGATTGAGATTGCATTGAACATGTAGATTGCTTTTGATAGGATTGTCATTTTTCACTATACTGAGTCTTCCTGTCCATGAGTAGGGAATATTCACCCATTTATTTAGGTCTTTTATTGTGTCTTACAGAAATGTTCTATAGTTTTCTTTGTACAGGTCCTTTGTGTTCACTTCCAAGTATCTCAATTTGTGGTTAGCTGTTGTAAATGGCATTGTTTTCTTGGTTTTCTTCTCTGAGTTCTTTGTTACTATAGAGGAATCCCACTGACTTTTGTATGTTGATCTTGTATTCTGCCACCCTACTGAATTGGTCTTCTAGCTCTCACAGGTTTTTTGTGGAGACCTTGGGTTTTCTGTGTACACTATCATGTCATCTGCAGATAGCGCCAGAAAGATTTAGAGCTTTTTGTGCAAGAGTTCTCTGGCCCCACTGGTCAGGCCAGCTCTAAGCACAGATGCCAGATGAGAGGTCAAGAGGAGAGATGTCCACCATCCCTGCCCCCACCATGCCTGGCCAAGCTGCTTGCTACTCACCAGAATTGACAATGATGCTGTCCCTGTGGGCTTGACCCACATTGGAGGGGAGGCAGGCTGCCCCTGGGAATGAGGGTTACAGGGTTTTGAAGTTTCAGGTGAGATGGGAAACTCCCGGTCTGGAAGAGAGTGGATTTTGTGGGACACCAGTTGTGAAGCAAGCAGCAAGGTGGAGACGGGTGAGGAAGGTGGTGAAGTTTGGAAACATCATGTGTGAAGTTCATGTTAGGAAGGAAACAGGTGTCTGCAGACTGATGTGGGCAGGTGTGACACTCTGGAGACTGCTGGTAGAGGCCATGTGACCCTGGAGTAGAGCGACCCTTGGGTAAGTCTTTTTTGTTTTATGCGGAGTATACATGGTCACGATGGAGTGAAGTGAATTGTCAACAAAACGACGGTACCATCCACGGTGTTGCAGTTCCTAGTAGATCCGTGTGTCCTGGAAGTCATCATCACCTGGGGGTGTCCTGGAGGATATCACCTGTGGATTCAGTCCTGTTGTCGCAGTCAGTTGTGATTCGCCGTGTGCTCACTGCACTGCACTCCCGAACAGGCGCAGAGAACACTGGCTGTGCAGGTGCAGTGCACAGCTTCCCACGTCTGAGGGCAAACACTCTGTGATCTGTACCCCAGCTTTAACAGCACAGCATTCTATCATGTAGATACAGCTCAGTTGACCCTCCGTGTCTGTTCGTAAATAAACGCTGTCAATCCCAGCTCAGCCACCGTGTGCGCAGCTACAGCCTGCCCCCTCCACCTGCACCTTGTGAGTTCGAGCCCATGGTTGCTGCCACTGTCTGTCCACTGGGAAGTCCTCTCTGTCGCTGACCGTCATTGCCGAACATCATGTATTTCTACAGGGGATGGCCCCTCCAGAGAGCCTTCTGAGAAGTGTTCTGGCTAAAATTGGTCCAGGACATGTGTTGACGCTCCTGCTGGGCAACCAGGCTTCCCTTGTTGGGGTACCTGCATGTTTCTTTATCCTGCAGGCAACACTGCAGGGGAGGGTACATATTACTGGAGGATATATTTTTAAGACCAGGCGTGAAAATACTTCTAACGCTCTGGTGATGGCTTTCCAAGAATGTTCTTACCATTAACATTTCCTCCAGCAGGATGTCACATTGTTTTTACTGAATCCTTGCCACCACTGAGTATTCTTAACTAACATTTGTGAATGAAAAATCAGAACCTCTAACTTCCACTTTTTTAAAAAAAAATTTATTTTATAATTTGTGTGTGTACCATCCAATTGGATCTGACTGGTACAGGAGGAGATTGCCCTTCTTCTCCAGCAGAGCATCTGGTGGATTAGAATCTGGGATTGCAGTGCAGCTTCTTGCCAGTAGGTCACCAGAGCTCCCTAAACATCCACTTTTTGTAAAACCAGTATTTTTGAAGGTTGAACATCTTTTCACCTGCTTCCTCCCCAAAGCCACTGGCCTCAGGCTGATTGTGACCTGCAGACCCTCCCAGACTGTGGACGTGCCCAAGATCTCTGAGCTTGTCCATCTGTGTGGAAGGCCCCTGCCGCATTGTCCGGCTGTGGAGAGGCAGATGGCTTTGAACCATGAACCCATGGTTAGCAGACAGGCACATGGGCCTGTGTGTGCTTCTTGGTCATCTGGAATGTCTCCCTGATGAAATGTTAGAACCTTTGCTTGTTTATGTTTGTGCTCTTACTGCTTTTCTTACTGTCTATGAGCTTGTGTTTGGGAGAGTTACCCCATCTCATATTTGCTGCAAATATTTTGTGTGTGTGTGTAAGACTGGAAGTCAGGCTATGTGGTCGAGTCAACTTCCATACGAAAAGTTGTTCCCACTACTTTCTTCTTCTTTTTTTTTTTTTTTAGTTAAGACTTACAAATGCTATCAGTTTTCTCCTAGAACTATTAATAGGCATTTTGAGCTCCATCTCACGTACTTTGGGTACGTGGCCATGAGGGAGTGATCCTTGGAGAGGGACATCATGCTTGGAAGTGTGGAGGGACAGCGCAGGAGAGGAAGACCTGGATGAGATGGGTTCACTCAGTGACTGGGGCGGTGGGGGTAGGTGTGTCGGAGCCAGTGAGACTGGCTCAGGAGAGGGCCGGCCTCAGAGCTGCTGTACGTAGGGGTCAGTATGAGTCGCAGGTGACTCGAGGGCATGTAACAACAGCAACATTAGAATTGATGAACGCAATTAATTACTGTTTCTAATCACCTCCTTGCTGCCTTTCCCTTCACTTAACTTTGTTGTTGTTGTTATGTGCCATCGAGTCATTTACGACTCATAGCGACCCTATGTACAAGAGCCCTAAAGGCCATTCTCTCTTGTGCCAACCTCACCATCTCAAACACACTCATTCCCACCACTCCACTCACAGAATCGATTCATCTCATCGAGGGTCTTCCTCTCCTGTGCTGTCCCTCCCCTCTCTCAAACATGATGTCCCTCTCCAAGGACCAGTCCCTCCTTGCAACATGCCCAAAGTATGTCAGACGAAGCTTCAGAATTCTTGACTCCAAGGAGCATTCTGGCTTCACTCTCTCTAGGACAAACCTGTTTGTTCTCCTAGCACCACAACTCAAAGGCATCAATTCTCTTTCTATTATCCCTAGTCACTGTCCAACTCTCCGATACATAGCACGTAATTGTGAAGACTGTAGCCTGGATCAGGTGCACCTTAGTCTCCAGTCTGACATCGTTGCTCTTGAGAGGTCCCTGACAGCTGACTTTCCCAATGCAGTTCATCTCCTGATTTCCTGGCTGCTGTTACCAAGAGTGTTGACTGTGGAGCCAAGTAAACTAAAACTGTTAACTATCTCAATCTCTTCACCATCCATTATGATGCTGCCAATTGGCCCAGAGGTGAGAATCTTTGTTTTCTTGATGTTGAGCTTCAATCCATATTAACTTACTGATGATTAGTGTTTACTCTGCTCTCCCTTCTCACCTTGCTGGGTCCTCCATGGTTGAGTCGACTGTGTGCCAACCCTGCCTTAGCTTTTTACAATAGAGATGCCACGCTGACTGTGCCAACTTGTGGCCCTCGGCACAGTTTCTTCTAGATGCATCTATTGTGTGAATGTACTGGAGTTTTCTTTTCCCATTCAGCCATTCATGGGCACTGGGCTTGTTGACAGCTCTTTGCTGTTGTGAATAATGTTACAATAAGTAAGTGTGTGTGTGTGTGTGTGTGTGTGTGTGTGTGTGTGTGTGTGTGTGAGTCAGACAGACAGACACACCTTGTTCCTTTGGGACACGTGCCTAGTCGTGAGGCTTCTCAGCTCTGGTAGCTCACTGGTTAGGAGTCGTGCTCCCAACCCAGCGGCATGCATTTCGAGCCCACCACCCGCTCTGTGAGAGAGGGGTGGGTGGTCTTCTCCTATACCGTCTCCCATCTCTGAAAACCCACCGGGGAGTCAGCTCTGGGTCCTTTCCTGCTCGACAGTATACAACAACAGTAGGAATTTTGGACCAGGTGACACTTGTATTTCCAGCTGCTTTCCATGGTGGTTGCACCACTTTGGCTTCCCACCCGCAGCGTCTGAGAGCTCCGATCTCTGCACACCCTCGCCAGCGTTTGTTGTTTGCTGACTTGCTCAACTTTGTTACTGTGATTGCGGTTGAAGTGACACCTCATTGTTCTGAGTCACATCTCTCTGATAGCTAGTGACCTGGGCATTTCTTCAGGTGGAGGTTGACCATCTAAATGTCATCTTTGGTGTGGGGTCTGATCTCTTTTTTTCTCTTTTATTTTGGTGTGGGATCTTTTCGTAACTTCTGCCTGTTCTGTAACTGGGCTGAGACATTGGCATTTTGAATAAGCTTTAGTGGTGAGTCCCTCATCAGATGTTTCAGTGCCAAATATCCCCCCCACTCCCGAGTCTCCTGGTTCTCTTAAGCTCTTTTGGAGAAGTCACGTAAAGGTTTAATTATTAGGCAGTCTCGTTTGTCTGGTTTATCACCTGCTGCTGGTGTGTTTTCTGTCACCTCTGACAAGCTGTTGAGGTCATTGATTGTTGGAGCTGTTGTTGTGTACCCTAAAGTCAGTGTTGCCCCATGGCGGACCAGTGGGCTTTCAGAGGCATCGCACGGGAGGAGAGTGCCCGTCTTCCTCCTGCAGAGCCGCTGGTGGATTCTGGACTCCACCCCGAACGTTGGTACTCTGAATCGCTCACACAGGCTGATGAGGTGGTCTGCTGCCGTAAAGACCACCACGCTGGGTGAGGGTACGTGGCTCTGGAACCCTGTGCGTCACTGTGGATGACCTGACCGTGGTGGGAGCATGATGCCTCCTGCCTCCCCCTCCCGCTCCCCGGCCCCTGACCCCACAGCCCTGTCTCCTTCCACAGCGGCCGGAGAGACAGGCCCGGGACCGCGGGGTGACCAGGTCCAAGGCGGAGAAGGTGCGGCCGCCCACCGTGCCCGTGCCCCAGGTGGATATTGTGCCCGGGCGCCTCACTGAGGCCGAGTGGCTGGCCCTGGCGGCCGTTGAGGAGGGCGAGGACGTGGTGGGGGACATCCTGGCAGACCTGCTGGCCCGCGTCATGGACTCTGCCTTCAGGGTCTATCTGACCCAGCAGGTGGGCCTGTCCTTTCCATCTCCAGCCCCCCTGAAAGGCCTACCCTTCATGTTAGCCAGGCCTGCATGGGGTCCTGGCCAGTCCCCCTTACCCGCCGTCCGTCCCCTCGGCCTGTCCCCTCCATCACCAGTCCCTCTGAGAGGCTTTCCCTTCACCATCAGCCAAGCCTACACAGGGGTCCGCGGGCCCCTCCCCTCAGCCTGTCCTGTCCCTTCTGTCCCCCTGTCCCCACGGGGCTGAGTATCTCCTCCCACCCCCGGGAAGTGTATCCCCTTCACCATCAGCCAGGCCCGAGAGGCCATGCTGCAGATCACAGAATGGCGCTTCCTGGCCCGGGACGAGGGCGAGTCCTCGCTGGCTGAGGACCCCACGTGGGGCGAGGAGGAGGAGCCCCTGGCCTGCACCACAGATGCCTGGGCCCAGGGCTCGGTGCCTGTGCTGCACACCCCCACGGCTGGGGGGCCGGAGGAGACCTTCCCAAATGAAGTAAGGACCCTGTGGGGAATGGAGGCCGGGCTCTTCTCGCCCCCTCTCCCACGTCTCACCACGCCTCTCAATCCTCCCAGGACCCTGGTGGCAGTGGACGCAGCGGCTTGGAAGGATCTTCCCCTGGTGGACGCTTATCCACAGAGCCAGGGCTCAGTCCGGGGCCGGCGCCCAACCCAGGGTGGCTGGAGGAGACCCGGCCCAGGGGGCCCCTGGAGGGACCGTTTGAGGACGCAGAGCTCGGGGAGTCTGTGGAGGGGCAGCTTGAGAAGACAGGGCCTGGGGGACTTTCAGAGGCCCCAGAAGATCAGGAGACTCTGCCCTTGGTGGGCTCCTCGAGTGAGAGCTGCCATGGGTCAGTGGAAGCTCTGCCCCCCAGCAGCCCAGGAGCCCCTTCTCTGGAGGTCTTGCAGGAGGCCTCTGTGGAGATAGGGCAGCCCTCAGCGCCCACTGGTTGGGAGCTCGACTTCTGTCTGCCCCAGTCTGAAGGGACTGAGGCCACAGCCCAGCCCAGGGTGGAGGTCCCTCAGGACGCCCCCAGCTCGCTGGTGGCCTTCCACTCAGTGGACACCCCACCCTCACCTGGACCCTCGGTGCTGCTCCAGCCGTGGGGGCAGCAGCTCAGGCCGGCAGAGGGGCAGGTGACCTTGTTCAGGCAGCAGGCCAGCTCCGTGGTGGGGACCCAGTGCCTGGACCCCCCACGCCGGCCATGCAGGTGGGTGCGCCCACTGGTCAAGGTCCTGGTGCCGGGCTCCATGGGGCACCCACTGGACACTTACCGCAAGCCCCGTCGGCCCCCAGCCAGGGCTGTCCAGCCCAGCCACGTGGCCGCCAGAGCGCAGGGCCCCAGAGTGATGCCCGCAGCACCTGTACATCCCCAGCCCGGCCTTCCATCCCACACCGGGGGTCCTAGCCCCAGGCCTTGGGCCCCCTCTTTGTGTTGTCCATCGCCACCCTTTGGGTCCAAGCTGCCTTTTCTCAGCTCAGGCCTCCGCTTCCTCAGCTCGTCCCCAGAGCTCCCTGCCTTGGCCCGAAGGCCCAGCCCTAAGCTGTGGCCCAGTGTCCAGTGGCCCAGCAACTGGGAGGTAGAGGCTGAGCTGTGGAGGAGCTGCGCCCGGGCGCCCCCACGTGGCCTGGATCCCACTGACCGCGGGGACCCTGAATGTCCCAGGTGGCCTCATACCACGCCCACGGTCCTCGAGTCCACCAGCCAGGTGAGGTGCAAGCCCCTTCTGCTGCCGGAGACTGTGAAGCTAGCTCCTGGGGTGAGCCTGTGGGACGTGGACTCCCAGGTGCTGGTCAGCTCCGCAGAGGCCCCTGGGAGTGCTCATGATGCACACACGCCTCCCGTGCCCCAGTGGTCCATCCACGTGGGTGCCCATAAGCCCCTGGTGACCGTGGCACAGAGTGCATCCCCGAAGGTGCGCTGGCTGCCTTCGCCACACCTGCCCTGTGGCGGCCCTACGTGGTCAGCCTGCTGGAAATAAACACCTGCCCTGGGCCTCAGCTTCATGATGTGTCGCTGTCCGCTTCCTGCAAGCGTGTCCTCACTCACTTGACCCCAGGGATGTCCCGGAGAGAAGGCTGGGCACTGCCTTCAGGAAGAGCCCCCAATGCCACTTTACCAAGGACCTGGGCTAGGACCAAGGCTCCTCCCTGGAAGAAGCTGGAGCGACCCGTGCCCACTCAGAGGGCAGACAGCAGGCTAAGCGGGGGTCCGAGAGCCTCAGAAGGCAGCAGGGTTGGGAACCTTCCATCCCATTTCAGAAGCCGGCAGTCTCATCTTGTTTACCCTCCTGAGAAACCAAGCTGTCCTCAGTGGCCATCAGTCGGCTGCAGATAATTACGGGCTTCACCTTGGCAGCTGGATTTGAACCTGTGTGGGCTCCGGGGTATCCTGACCCTTTGTGTGTGTGGGCACACAGCGCCTGGGAAGCGAAGCGTGGGTCTGGGCTTGCTGAGTAGGGTCAGGAGGAGGCCTGGCAGGGCACCCCTCTGGACATGGGTCTCCAGGGTCAGAGTGCCCAGGCAGAGTGGGCACCACCAACTCAAAGAAAAGTGGGTCTAAACAGTTGAAGGGGAATCTGACTTGCTCTGTGAGTGTCTGTCACCCAAACTATAGTAAAGTTTATAAAAACCCTGCAAGCCAAAGGCAACAAAAACCAGGGTGTGAGCAAACACCAATTTATTTAAAATATTGATTCAGGCTGGACTAGGGTGAGGCCATCCTATTTAAGGAAGCACCCACACTCAGTGCTGGAAGGTAACACTAGAACAAGCCCGAGGGCCGTGCCTCCTTAAGGACCTCACCTGCCTGTGGTCAGCGGTCAGCGTCAGCGGTCAGCTCCAGCTAGCTTTAGTACCCTCCTTGCCCAGGATGAGAGGACTCTGCTTTGGAAGCACAGCTGGTTGGGTGGCCTGGAGCTTCTGCTATGCCGCTGGGGGTCCTGTTCAGCACCCCGGTCTGGGGCCCCGGCCCTGTCCTCTTCCTCTCTGCCTGCCTGCTGGGTCTGTGGGTAAGGGCCCGGCAGAGGATTCAACCCTGGGACCTCCAGCGCTGCCCCACTGACCTCACTGGGAAGACGGCCGTGGTGACGGGGGCCAACAGTGGTGAGCACTCCCCTCCAGGGGCGTGGGGGTGGGC